>NC_091338.1:24107242-24128044 GCF_038502225.1 Cherax quadricarinatus
AATACAAGATACCATGTAGGGCGAAATGACAGAAGTTTGTTGGACTACGTATTGGTAAATAAAAGATTGTTGGGTAGACTTCAGAATGTACAAGTTTATAGAGGGGCCACAGATATATCAGATCATTTTTTAGCTGTAGCTACAGTCAGAGTAAAAGGTAGATGTGATACAAGAAAAATGAAAGCAGCAAGTAAGAAACAAATGAAGGTTTATAAATTAAAGGAGGAGGCAGTTAGGGTAAGATATAAACAACTGTTGGAAGACAGATGGGCTAGTGAGAATACAGGCAATGTGGTAGAAGATGTATGGGGTAAGTTTAAGAATATAGTGTTAGTGTTCAGCAGAAGTTTTTGGTTACAGGAAAGTTGACGCGGGAGGGAAGAAGAGCGATTAGTGGAATGATGATGTACAGAGAGTAGTAAGAGAGAAAAAGTTAACATATGAGAGGTTTTTACAATGTAGAAGTGATGCAAGGAGGAACGAGCATATGGAGAGAGAAAAAGAGAGGTTGAAAGAGTGGTGAAACAATGTAAAAAGAGAGCAAATGAGACAGTGGGTGAGATGTCATCAACAAATTTTGTTGAAAATAAGAAAAAGTTTTGAAATGAGATTAATAAGTTGAGAAAGCCTAGGGAAAGATTGGATTTGTTAGTTAAAAACAGGAGAGGAGAGTTATTAAATGGAGAGTTAGAGGTATCAGGAAGATGGAGGGAATATTTTGAGGAATTGTTAAATGTTGGTGAAGACAGGGAAGCTGTGATTTCTTGTATAGGGCAAGGAGGAATAACATCTTGTAGGAGTGAGGAAGAACCAGTTGTGAATGTCGGTGAAGTGCGTGGGGCAGTGAGTAAAATGAAAGGGGGTAAAGCATGCGGGTTTGATGGGGTAAAGATAGAAATGCTGAATCAGGTGGGAATATAGTTTTGGAGTGGCTAGTGTTTTTATTTAATAAATGTATGGAAAAGGGTAAGGTACCAAGGGACTGACAGAGAGCATGCACAATTTCTTTGCATACAGGCAAAGGGGACAAAAGAGAATGTAAAAATTATAGGGGAGTAAGTCTATTGAGTATACCTGGTAAAGTGTATGTTAGAGTTATTATTGATAGAATTATGAGTAAGTTAGAGAGTAGGATAGCAGACGAACAAGGAGGCTTTAGGAAAGGCAGGGGGTGAGTAGACGAAGTGTTTGCAGTGAAACACATAGGTGAACAGTATTTAGATAAGGGTAACGAGGTTTCTGTGGCATTTATGGATTTGGAATAGGTATATGATAGGGTTGCTAGGGGAGCAACGTGGCAGATGTTGCAAATGTATGTAATAGGTGGTAGGTTATTGAAAGTGGTGAAAAGTTTTTACGAGGATAGTGAGGCTTCCGGTTAGAGTATGTAGGCGAGAGAGGTGATTATTTCTCAGTAAAAAGTAGGCCTTAGACAGGCATGTGTGATGTCACCGTGGTTGATCAATATATTTATAGATGGAGTAGTAGGGGTTAAAAGATAAAGAATTTAACACAAAGTGGGAGTTGTCACAGTTGCTCTTTGCTGATGACACTGTGCTTTTGAGAGATTCTGAAGAAAAGTTGAAGAGGTTGGTTGATGAGTTTGGTTGGGTAAAAGAAGGAAGTTAAAAGTGAATATAGGGAAGAGTAAGGTGATGAGGTAACAAAAAACAATTAGGTAACGAAAGATTGGATATCAGATTGGAGGGAGAGAGTATCTAGGAGGTGAATGAGTTCATATATTTGGGATTGGACATGTCACAAGATGGATCTATGAAGGATGAGGTGAATCATAGAATTGACGAGGGGAAACAAGTGAGTGATGCACCGAGGAGTCTGTGGAGACAAAGGAGGTTTTGTGTGCGAGAGGTTTGGACTTCAAGCAAGCATGCGTGAGCGTGTTAGATAGAAACGAAAAGGGACAAATGGTTTTTAGGACTTTGCGTGCTGTTGGAGTGTAAGCAAGGTAAATTTACGAAGGGATTCAGGGAAACCGGCAGGCCGGACTTGAGTCCTGGAGTTGTGAAGTACAGTGTCTCGCACTCTGAAGGAGGAGTGTTAATGTTGCAGTTTTATAACTGTAGTGTAGGTATGCCTCTGGCAAAACAGTGATGAAGTAAATGACGATGAAAGTTTTTCTTTTTCATGCCACCCTGCCATGGTGGGAAACAGCCGTTGTGTTAATAAAAATAATAATATATGTTATATATCAATAACAACACTGCGACTGGATGAGGATTCGAACCCATGTCGTTTTGGCCCGCCTCATGGTGAGCGAAAATCACACATCTAGCTCTCTCAGAAGCCTCTTCACTTCTTCCTCGGTTGTGTGTACTGTGTCCACTTGGTGGTGTGCCCCACCTCTCCGTCTTTCTGGAGCCCCTTCTGTCTCCTCTGTGAACACTTCTTTGAATCTCTTGTTGAGTTCCTCACGTATTTCACGGCCATTTCTTGTTGTCTCTCCTCCTTCCTTCCTTAGCCTGATTACCTGGTCCTTGACTGAATGATTTCCTCATGATGTGGCTGTATAACAGCTTCGGGTCAGATTTGGCTTTCGCTGCTATGTCGTTTTCATATTGTCGTTGGGCCTCCCTTCTTATCTGTGCATATTCATTTCTGGCTCTACGACTGCTCTCCTTATTCTCCTGGGTCCTTTGCCTTCTATATTTCTTCCATTCCTTAGCACACTTGGTTTTTGCCTCCCTGCACCTTTGGGAGAACCATGGGCTCATCCTGGCTTTTTCATTATTCCTGTTACCCTTGGGTACAACCCTCTCCTCAGCCTCCTCGCACATTGTTGCTACATATTCCATCATCTCATTAACTGGCTTCCCTGCCAGTTCTCTGTCCCATTGAACCCCGTTCAGGAAGTTCCTCATTCCCGTGTAGTCCCCTTTCTTGTAGTTTGGCTTCATTCGTCCTGGCCTTCCTGCTTCCCCCTCCACTTGTAGCTCTATTGTGTATTCGAAGCTTAAAACCACATGATGGCTGACCCCAAGGGGTCTTTCATATGTGATGTCCTCAATATCTGCACTACTCAAGGTGAATGCTAGGTCCAGTCTTGCTTTGTCCTGCATGCATGAGCTCTTCTGGCCACTGCAGCCAGTGTGTCAACCATCGCTCTATTGCTCTCGTCATACTCTTGTCTTGGCCTCCTGCTGTTCTGTGGTGGGTTATACAACACTGCAGTTACCACCTTGGGACCTCCAGAGTGAAGCGTTCCCACTTAGTAATCGCTTGTTTCTCCGCTGTCTCCTCTCTCCAGCTCATCAAAATTCCATCGGTTTTTGATCAGCAGTGCCACTCCTCCACCCTCCCTGTTCCCTCTGTCTTTCCTCAGGATCTGGTATCCCGTTGGAAAGATGGCATCTGTGTGTGTGTGTGTGTGTGTGTGTGTGTGTGTGTGTGTGTGTGTGTGTGTGTGTGTGTGTGTGTGTGTGTGTGTGTGTGTGTGTGTATGTGTGTGTGTGTGTGTGTGTATGTGTGTTTGTGTGTGTGTGTGTGTGTGTGTGTGTGTGTGTGTGTGTGTGTGTGTGTGTGTGTGTGTGTGTGAGTGTGTGTGTGTGTGTGTTTGTGTGCACTCACCTATTTGTATTCACCTATGTGTGGTTGCAGGGGTCGAGTCTTAGCTCCTGGCCCCGCCTCTTCACTGGTTGCTACTGGGTCCTCTCTCTCCCTGCTCCATGAGCTTTATCAAACCTCGTCTTAAAACTATGTATAGTTCCCGCCTCCACTACGTCACTTTCTAGGCTATTCCACTGCCTGACAACTCTGAAGAAATACTTCCTAACATCCCTTTGACTCATCTGAGTCTTTAACTTCCAATTGTGACCTCTTGTTTCTGTGTCCCCTCCCTGGAACATCCTGTCTTGTCCACCTTGTCTATTCCGCGCAGTATTTCATGTGTCGTTATCATGTCTCCCCTGACCCTCCTGTCCTCCAGTGTCGTCAGGCCGATTTCCCTTAACCTTTCTTCATAGGACATTCCTCTTAGTTCTGGAACTAACCTTATCGCAAACCTTTCCACTTTCTCTAATTTCTTGACGTACAGATCAAGTGCGGGTTCCAAACAGGCGCTGCATACTCCAGTATGGGCCTGGCGTACACGGTGTACAGTGTCTTGAACGATTCCTTACTAAGGTATCGGAACGCTGTTCTCAGGTTTGCCAGGCACCCATATGCTGCAGCAGTTATCTGGTTGATGTGTGTTTCCGGAGACATGCTCGGTCTTATACTCTCCCCAAGATCTTTCTCCTTGAGTGAGGTTTGCAGTCTTTGGCCACCTAGCCTATACTCCGTCTGCGGTCTTATGTGCCCTTCCCCGATCTTCATGACTTTGCATTTGGTTGGGTTAAATTCGAGAAGCCAGTTGCTGGACCAGGTGTCCAGCCTGTCCAGGTCTCTTTGAAGTCCTGCCTGATCCTCATCTGATTTAATTCTCCTCATTAACTTCACATCATCTGCGAACAGGGACACTTCTGAGTCTAACCCTTCCATCATGTCTTTCACATATACCAAAAATAGCACTGGTCCTAGGACTGACCCCTGTGGGACCCCGCTTGTCACAGGTGCCCACTGTGATACCTCATCACGTATATGACTCGTTGATGCCACACTGTCAGGTATTCTCTAATCCATTGCAGTGCCTTTCCTGTTATATGCGCCTGATCCTCTAGCTTCTGCACTAATCTCTTGTGAGGAATTGTGTCAAAGGCCTTCTTGCAGTCCAAGAAGATGTAGTCAACCCACCCCTCTCTCTCGAGTCTTACTTCTGTTACTTTATCATAAAACTCCAGAAGGTTTGTGACACAGGATTTGCCTTCCATGAATCAGTGCTGGTTGGCGTTTATACTCTTGTTCCGTTCCAGATTCCACCACTCTCCTCCTGATAATTTTCTCCATAACTCTAGATACTATACACGTCAGTGACACTGGTCTATAGTTTAGTGCCTCTTTTCTGTCTCCTTTTTTAAAAATGGGAACTACATTTCCCGTCTTCCATACCTCAGGTAGTTACCCAGTGTGTGTGTTACTCACCTAATTGTACTCACCTAATTGTGGTTGCAGTGGTCGAGACTCAGCTCCTGGCCCCGCCTCTTCACTGATCGCTACTGGGTCCTCTCTCTCTCTGCTTCCTGAGCTTTGTCATACCTCTTCTTAAAACTATGTATGGTTCCTGCCTCCACTACTTCACTTGCTAGGCTATTCCACTTGCTGACGACTCTATGACTGACGAAATACTTCCTAACGTCCCTGTGACTCGTCTGAGTCTTCAGCTTCCAGTTGTGACCCCTTGTCCCTGTGTTCCCTCTCTGGAACATCCTATCTCTGTCCACCTTGTCTATTCCCCACAGAATCTTGTATGTCGTTATCATGTCTTCCCTGACCCTTCTGTCCTCCAGTGTCGTCAGTCCGATTTTCCTTAACCTTTCCTCGTACGACATTCCCTTGAGCTCTGGGACTAGCCTTGTTGCAAACCTTTGTACTTTCTCTAACTTCTTGACGTGCTTGATCAGGTGTGGGTTCCAGACTGGTGCTGCATACTCCAGTATGGGCCTAACATACACAGTGTACAGTGTCTTGAACGATTCCTTATTAAGGTATCGGAACGCTATTCTCAGGTTTGCCAGGCGCCCGTATGCTGCAGCGGTTATTTGGTTGATGTGTGCCTCCGGTGATGTGCTCGGTGTTACGGTCACCCCAAGGTCTTTCTCCCTGAGTGAGGGCTGTAGTCTTTGTCCACCTAGCCTATACTCTGTCTGCGGTCTTCTTTGCCCCTCCCCAATCTTCATGACTTTGCATTTGGCTGGATTGAATTCGAGAAGCCAGTTACTGGACAACATGTCCAGCCTGTCCAGGTCTCTTTGCAGTCCTGCCTCATCCTCGTCCGATTTAATTCTTCTCATCAACTTCACGTCATCTGCGAACAGGGACACTTCAGAGTCTATTCCTTCCATCATGTCGTTCACATATATCAAAAATAGCACTGGTCCTAGAACTGACCCCTGTGGGACCCCGCTCGTAACAGGCGCCCACTGTGATACCTCTTCACGTACCATGACTCGTTGCTGCCTCCCTGTCAGGTATTCCCTTATCCATTGCAGTGCCCTCCCTTTTACATGCGCCTGATCCTCCAGCTTCTGCACTAATCTCTTGTGGGGAACTGTGTCAAAGGCCTTCCTGCAGTCTAGGAAAACGCAATCTACCCACCCCTCTCTCTCGTGTCTTACTTCTGTTACCTTGTCATAAAACTCCAGGAGGTTTGTGATACAAGATTTGCCTTCCATGAACCCATGCTGGTTTTCATTTATAATCTTGTTCCTTTCCAGGTGTTCGACCACTCTCCTCCTGATAATCTTCTCCATGACTTTGCACACAATACATGTCAGAGACACAGGTCTGTAATTTAGTGCCTCGTTTCTGTTTCCTTTCTTAAATATGGGGACTACATTAGCTGTCTTCCATTTCTCAGGTAGTTGCCCAGTTTCAAGGGATGTGTTGCAGATTGTGGTTAGAGGCACGCACAGCATCTCTGCTCCTTCTCTAAGGACCCATGGGGAGATGTTGTCCGGTCCCATCGCCTTTGAGGTGTCAAGGTCACTTAAGAGCTTCTTCACCTCCTCCTCAGTTGTTCGTATGTCATCCAACACTTGTTGGTATATTCCCTCTTGATGTTCCCTTCTGTGCTGTCTTCCCACAGCCCTTCCTGTCACTACTGTAAAAACTTCCTTAAATCTCCTGTTCAGCTCCTCACATACCTCCTGATCATTTCTTGTGAATTCTCCACCTTCTGTCCTTAATCTGATCACCTGGTCTTTGACTGTTGTCTTCCTCCTGATGTGGCTATACAACAGTTTCGGGTCAGTCTTGATTCTCGATGCTATGTCATTTTCATACTGTCGCTGGGCCTCCCTCCTTACCTGTGCGTACTCATTCCTGGCTCTGCGACTGATCTCCCTATTTTCGTGTGTTCTCTGCCTTCTGTACTTTTTCCATTCTCTATCGCACTTTGTTTTTGCCTCCTTACACCGTCGGGTAAACCAGGGGCTCGTTCTGGTCTTCCCGTTGTTACTGTTGCCCTTGGGAATAAACCTTTCCACTGCCTCCTTGCATTTTGTTGTTACATATTCCATCATTTCATTTACTGGCTTTCCTGCCAGTTCTCTGTCCCACTGGACCTCCCGCAGGAAGTTCTTCAACCCTATGTAGTCCCCTCTTTTATAGTCAGGCTTTTCCCATTCAACTCCTGTTATTCTCTCCACTTGCAGCTCTACTATGTGTTCAAAGCACAGAATCAAGTGGTCGCTAGCTCCTAGGGACTCCATACTTGATGTCCTCAATGTCTGAGCTGCCCAGGGTGAACACAAGGTCCAATCTTGCTGGTTCATCCTCCCCTCTCACTCTGGTAGTGTCCTTAACATGTTGGTGCATGAGATTTTCCAGGACCACGTCCAACATCCTGGCTCTCCATGTTTCGGGACCCCCATGTGGCTCCAGGTTTTCCCAGTCAATCTCCCTGTGGTTGAAATCCCCCATAACCAGCAACTTTGCTCTGCTGGAGTGAGCTCTTCTTGCCACCTCAGCAAGTGTGTCCACCATTGCTCTGTTGCTCTCTTCATATTCCTCTCTTGGCCTCCTGCAGTTCTGTGGTGGATTATACATCACTGCAATGGCCACTTTGTGTTCCCCAGACTGAAGTGTACCTGCTATGTAGTCTCTTTCTCCCGTCTCATCTATGCCTTCCATTTTCTCGAATTTCCATCTGTTTTTTACGAGCAGGGCAACCCCACCTCTCCCCCTGCCCCTTCTATCTTTCCTCATGATCTGGTATCCCGGTGGGAAGATTGCATCTGTTATTGTCTCCGTGAGTTTTGTTTCTGTAACTGCTATGATGTCTGGGGACTTCTCATTGATTCTTTCTTGCCATTCCTCATGTTTATTCGTTAATCCATCTGCATTTGTGTACCAAACCTTCAACTTCTGTTCTAATACTGTAACTGTGGTGCGGGGGGTGGAAACAGAGGGATCGGTGTGTGATGGTTGGTTTGGATTGTTCAGTTGCCTTGGGGGTGTCGTGTGTGTGTGTGTATGTGTGTGTGTCGTGTGTGTGTGTGTGTGTGTGTGTGTGTGTGTGTGTGTGTGTGTGTGTGTGTGTGTGTGTGTGTGTGTGTATATGTGTATGTGTGTGTGTGTGTGTGTGTGTGTATGTATGTACGTGTGTGTGTGGGGTCAAACTCCCTTGAAATTAAGCTTTTCTCTTTTTTTTTTTACAGTATGATCGCTATTTCTTCACTGACATTGATATAAAGATTATTTTGTTAGGACCAAACTAACCTGACCGAACTTCATTTAAACTACCATTATTCTGTTCCTGCTATCCCTTTTGGGGTCTATTTTCCAGGCATTTTGATGAATTCATCAACATTTGTGCTACAGTCCACAAGATTGTCTTCAACAGTATGGATATATACACAATTCACAAATAACCCGCACATAAAAGAGAGAAGCTTACGACGACGTTTCGGTCCGACTTGGACCATGGATATAATTTGAAAATACTTATCCAGATACACTCCTGCTATTCCTTTACGGGCTAAGTTCTAAGGTCTTTTATGGTGTCCGTAAACATTTGCTCTTTTCTCCACAGGATGCAAATAAGGTGCTCAGTGAACTAGCTGCTTAGGCAGGAAATGTAAATCTTTGGGAACAAGTTATGCCTACCCTTGTATACTATCTTTACCCCACCTTCGTAAACTATCTCTTCACCCCTGTGTATAGTAAATTTATCTTAAATTGCGTAAAGTATTCTTAAATTCAACGAATACTGTCTATGCCATACCTTTCTAAACTATCTTTAGTCTCCCCTGTATAGTATCTTTAGTCTCCCCTGTATAGTATCTTTAGTCTCCTGTGTATAATAATCTTCATCCCGCCTTTGTTAACTATTTATTTATTCTGACTTTGTAAGCAATCTTTGTTCTCCTGTTTATGCTATCTTTATCTCACACGTATAAACTAACTCTACATCAAATGCATGCATTATTTCTGCTCCTTCTGTGTAAACTATCCAGGCCAGCCTTAGTATATAATCTTTCAGACAGGTGTAAAGTATTGCTGTCAACTTGCGTGAACTATCTCTGGCCCACTTCTGTAAACTGTGTTCAGTGTAAACTATTTGCTACCTGAATAAATTACATATATTCCTTCCTTTCATATATCTCTTTATTACCAGTTTAAACTATCTCTCCACCACCTGTGTTCATTACTGATGTGCCAAGTGTGTAAATTATCTCTGCTCCTTCTGTTGATACCATCTTTGTTCAACATATGTAAACTGTGTCTGCTCCTGCTGTATGTAACTGTTCTTACGCCAACAGTCTTCACTATCTCAGCTAACACTCTCTCTCACTTGTGTAATCTGTGCATGTAATTCTAACACTTCAGTTTTCACCAGTGGTGGTACAGTAATGTTGTAGTAGTAAGGTGCCGTAGTGGCCACTTGCTGGCTTGGTCCAGCTTTCCTTTGAAGAGCCACCCTTGGGAAATAAATGCATTTGCGACAATTCTCTAATCCCGCTCTTCTTGAATGTTTAAGCCACAGGACAAATATAGCTTTCTATTTAGCCATAACGTCGCTTGGAATAAGGTGACAGAATGCGTGTGTGCGTGTGCCTGTGTGTGTATTGTGCCAGCGTCATTCAGGAAAGACGTCTTCGATGTCATTAATTCAAGTTAGACTATATCTCAGTTTAACTTGAGTGGAACACATGTAGTGTTCCATTCAAGGGTGACTACTTTGTCACAATACAGTAATTGATTATTCTGATTCAACTGACACTGAAGACATATATGTATAATCGAAATGAAGAACTGAAGTAATTCTGGTTCCCTGGAAGACAAGCCACAGTCACACTATAATTCTGCTTTCAGGAATATACAACTGTAGAGAAAGTTCCTATACTCTCTCCGCTGGGCAGAAGAGGTATTTGGCAACTCAGACGTAGTAAACAGAGGAGTAAAGAATATTTTTCTGAATGAGTTAACCCAGCTTAGAACGACCATGGTGACTGACAAAATTAATTGCTGGTATTTTCAGTTTAACTCTATATCAGAAGATATATGCAAACAGAAATAAATTAATTACCTTGCAGATGTTATATCCATTACAAAATTATTTTAAAAGTTGACCGAATATATTAAAAAGGAAATTTTATTGCGGCATGTCCGTAGTCATTATACATCAGTCACATCACAGCTGAAGCATAATTTTGCTGGACGAGTTGGGTGAATATGTTAGGCTTGGTTTTCAAGTCTTACAGAATATTGGTAATTTGTATAAATTATAATTGTAAAATAATATTCCACTAATTAAGATATGCTACTTTTTATGTTTTTATTTAACACGTAAATAGTAGAATTCAATCGTTCTGTCAATACCGACACTAATGACATACAAACACCAGCACAGATCCTCTGGTAAATGCTAGAAGGGTCGCTGCTTAAATGGGCAGTTGGGCGGTCCGGAAACTAACTTACAGTAGACCATCGATTAAAACGGTTTCCTTTAAAACGTTTTCTCCATTACATTATTGTCAAATTGCGGCACTTCGTAAAATTCAATTTAAACGGTTCTGCTTCTCGTTAGGGAGAAATATTCAGCGCTGGACGGCGGGGATCGTCCCCTCAGTGTAGTGAGTTCTAGGTAGTCTGCTTGTAGGTTAAGCCATTTTCTTTTTCAGGGGAGGCCCCAGTTTCCTACCCTGCCACCTCTGTACCAGTGCTCGGTATATACGCGTTTAGTGTGGTACCCAGGATTGTCTGTGAATCGGGTTTTGTTTTTTTTCGTTATCATACATTGCATCAGCCAAGGAACCATGGCACCCAGGAAGCATGCAAGTGATGCAGGAAGTAACAAGGTAAAGTAAAAATAGTTTAAGTCTTGGAATTATGAAGAAAATCGAGATATTAGGTAAGGTTAAATGTGGTGGCTGTTTGATGGACATGACGAAAGCTTATAACCTTAATGAAGCGTTGGTTCGTGTGATTAAAATGAGTGAAGCAAATAAACTCGCTTGTGCAGTGAATAACACGGGCTGTCGTCTGATTTACTGACTTGAATGACCTACTGACTTGATTGATTTACTGAATGATTTTACTGATTTACTGAATGACTGACTTACTGACTGACCTAATTTACTGATTTTCTGAATGACTGACTTGATTTACTGAGTGGCTTACTGACTTTACTGACCTACTGAATTGACTGACCTACTGAATGACTTATTTGACTGACTGATTTACTGATGACTTTACTGATTGACTTACTGAATGACTACTGACTTGACTGACTCACCTACTGACTCGCTTGACTTACTGACTGGACTACCATTCACCTCAGCCCAGATGGGCCTCAGCATGCCTCTCCACTCCCTCCTTCACAATCATCGACAAACACCAGCAACCACAATTTAAGGTAAGACATATTATTTCTCTTAGATTTGTAGCCTTGAACAATAGAGAAAACCATAAGATTTTGAAACCTAAAAAAGTGGGTTGGGTTTTTTTGGGGATCTTAAGAATGTAATCATATTTTTCCCATAAGTTCTTCAGTTCCGTTAACAAGTTTCGTTTAACAGTGCAGTTTCAGGAACCTAACTACCGTCTTAATCGACGGTCTACATTATATATAATATTGATTGACTGTTGATTAGGGCCTTTTATTATTCAAATTAGAAATTTATGTTTGAACCCCAACCAACACCGTTAGTTAAATGCTAAAAATTTACTTTCTTAAAATTAAGTCTCAGATCGAGTAAAGTCTTGTCTAGACTTCTAAGTCCATTTTTATGAAGCTATTTTAGTCCCATTTTAATTCATTTTCCCATGAAATACTGAAATTCGAAGATGAGAGAGGTGAATGCCTTTTAAGGTTTTATTTTTCCTTTCTCTATGGGAATCGTGTAATGTTTGTAGAATACCTACAATATGTTAAGTAAACTAATGTAGTATTTTATTGTAGCAACGTATTTCCCTCCACGAGTTCAGTTGAGCTGTTATTGTCAGACAATACAAGAATAACCACAAAAGGCCTTGAATCATCCACAATTGCCATTTCAATCACTATTAAACAGAATAATGTAAAATATTAGTAAGACTTTTCCACAAAAGAATGAACCTCCGACATGATGTAACAACCGAAAATTAACAGCCACTACTACTGCTACTCTTCTTCTATTACTACTATTACTATTACTACTACTATAAATACTACTACGAGTCTGGCATCTACTACAACTAATTCTTTTTTTACTAAAGCTACTATTACTGTTACTACTACTACTGTTACTACTATTACAACTTTTACTACTATTACAACTCTTATTAATACTACTACTACTAATATTACTTCTGTTATTACTACCACTTCTACTGTTATTGCTACTACTATTCTATTACTACTGTTACTACTATTCCATTACTACTTCAGGTTTCCTGGAGATTTGAACTGACAATGACAGGCCACCGTCTCTGCAACTCTCTAATGCTACAGTGTGTGTGTGTGTGTGTGTGTGTGTGTGTGTGTGTGTGTGTGTGTGTGTGTGTGTGTGTGTGTGTGTGTGTGTGTGTGTGTGTGTGTGTGTGGCGGGGTTGGAGAGAATGCTATCAGGAGTATTATTACCCGAGCAGTTACAACAGTGGACTGTCATTTCACAGACCCCAGTTCAGATCTTCGTAAATTTTGTGGCTAGTTTCAAGCATTATGTTTACACTGCTCATGGATGATGTATGGGGACGAGAGCTTGATTCTGCTCTGGGCTGCACCGCTGTAGGACGCTTACTGTTAATAAAGCAGTTAGGAAATTGCCAAACTCTAGCGCTACAGTATGAGGCGGGTTGCAGAGTATACTGGTAAAAATATTTCGGATAGAAACTATTATACTATGAACACTAATATAAAATGCCTTTACTATTTGCCAAAAAAAAAATGTGTAATCATTGATTAGGGTCTATCACGATTCAAAACAATTTTTTACCACTGAACAAACACTTTTTTTTTTATAAATTAGACCCTTTTCTAGAATTCCTCTTAGCAACCTCACTTTTGACTTCTAGTCAAAAGTTTTTTCCAGGTTCATGTATCCAGGAATCCATCCATCCGCCTCCCGATGTTTTCTCTTCTCCTAGGTCTGTCTCAACAGCTAGTATTCCTGCTCTCCCAGGCTCGTGAGTCAAAAAATTCATCCGTCTGCCCCCGGATGTTTCCTCTTCCTCACTCAAGGTCTGCCTCAACATCACTGCCTTCCCCAGGTTCACGAGTCCAGGCATCCATCCATTCGCTCCCAGATGTCTCTCTCCCCTTCTCCACTTCGCTGAAGTCAGCAGTTTTTGCCACCCCTGGTGACCTTGTTGAATAGAAACTTAGTCTTGTCTAGCTGGTCTATGGTAGAGACTGTCCGTTGATTTCTATTCCCTGGAACACAGACAAGAATGATTAATGATAATACACACTTGGAAAATCCTAGAGGGACTAGTCCCAATTTTGCACGTGAAAATCACTCCCTACGAAAGCAAAGAGACTCAGCAGGAGATGCAACATCGCCCCAATGATAAGCAGGGGCGCCACGAGTACACTAAGAAACAACACAGCAAGTGTCAGGAGCCTCCCAGCGGGAGACTCCTGACACTTGCTGTGTCATTAGACCCCTGGCTGTCTTCAAGAAGGTGCTGGAGAGGCACCTAAAGTCAGTACCTGATCAACCGGGCTGTGGTTTATACGTCGGTTTTCCGTGCGGCCAGCACTAACAGCGTAGTTGATCAGGCCCTGGTCCACCGGTAGGCCTGATCACAGACCGGGCCGCTGAGGCGGTGAAAATTGCCGGTGGGGACACATTGAAAATTGCATCCAGTAATTATACCCACCAAAACAACCTCGATCGTAGGTCATTATTTGAGACCAACCTGCCGCCCAACTCATTATTAAAGATTCGCCGGTATTCTCCCGGCCCTGGCCTTTTCCAAGTGGTGGCCCGGCCTTGGCTCCCTGTCTTGGGAGTGTCTGAGACCTAAGTCTCCCATGGGAGGAGGCACAAGTACCCCCTCATCTTTAGGACCAACTGACCCCAGGCCTAGCCACATTCCCCGCCCTCACGGGGCTCGTAGGGAGAAGCTAGGCCTCTCTGGCTGCCATCCCCACCCCAAGGAGGTTAATGGGAATGACAGTCTTGTGAGCTGCAAGCTCTGGCTCAGGCACCTACCCTACCCTAGAAAGACTGGGCATGATGTCCATCCCGCCCAACTCATCCATCAGGGAGAGGCTAGTCAATAAAAACTTTAAAATTCTAAGTAACGCTATGAATCTATGGTAAATAAAATCCATTTCTAGTTTTCTAATTGCTTAATTGTATTTATCAGTTAGTGTCTATGTATAGACGAGTGTCCTTTATCTCCACCTCGTTGAAAACCGTAATAAATATCGATAGGATTTCTTTTGTTCTGTTATTCCTCATTTTTTTTTTAGGAAGGCAACCAAATATTGAGAAGTTCTCATTCATATGAGAGTATTTTCACAGATGCGTCTACACCCCCCCCCCCCACACACACATACATACAGGATTGTTTATTTGATTGTGTGTGTGGGTGTGTGTGTGTGTGTGTGTGTGTGTGTGTGTGTGTGTGTGTGTGTGTGTGTGTGTGTGTGGGCAGTTGTGTGAGTACTTAGTTATGGTTGTAACTATGACTCGACCCTTGCAACCACAACCAGGTGAGCACACACACACACACACACCCACGTCAAACCAATAAACAATCTTGTTTGTTACACATAAGCTCATAGGTAAGCAATGCACATAATCCACTCCTCACACCTAACTCCATGTCAGGAACCCACATAATCCACTCCTCACACTTAACTACGTGTCAGGAACCCACATACACACTAACATGTACATATATTCTCATGAGCCTAGCTTCACACTCTCTCACTTCCGTTTTCTTTCTTGTACTTGACTGATGAAGGCACTGACTGGCGAAACGTTGCTTCCACAATAAAGATACGCAGATGTTGTGATATATGGTTTTAAAAACCGACAAGTTGAAGATTGAAACACGGGATGGTGAGACACGGGATGGTGAGACACGGGATGGTGAGACACGGGATGGTGAGACACGGGATGGTGAAACACGGGATGGTGAAACAGACACTTGAAGAGAGGAACTTCATTGAGAGATATTGCCTATGTGAAACAGTCAACACCTATCACTCATTAGTTCTTCTCTGTAATTATTTCTTCAACACTTGTCGTTGTTGTGCAATATGTCGCTCCAACACATTTTAGTGTACCACAACATTCACTGTGTAATGTATATAACATCCATACATCACAGTACCTAACAGTATCAGAGACAGAGACGTACTGGCCGGGTTGCACGAGCAATAACCAAAATTTTCTTGCCAATTGATCTAGTCTTCTGATTTGATTATTTTTATTTTTATTCCGAGAGATTTTGTTTTGTGTCTATTGTGAACTTTTATTAAAGAAGCTGTGAGAAAAGTATGTATGTAAAAACTGAGAGATGTATTTAACTGTTAATAACTGATTCTAAATCGTCTTAGTCTTTCATAAGATGACTCACGAGTGTCTTTTCCTTAAGTCTCGAATTAGTCACTTCTTCACGTATTCACATCTTTCCAAGAAAATGTCATCATAATATTGTAAAAGAGCACTATTATTTTCTTTAGAAAATCGAAATTTTATTATCAAGAATTTTGTTAATTCTTTTACAAATGCTTGTAGAATATTGTTTAATCAACCATGTGGAATAGTGCAGATTTGATGGGCTCCTTGGTGCGGTGAAGAGGCTCTTGGTCTGAGGAATTAGACCTTCTGGTCTCCTTCCTCAGACCGAACCTAATAACCGCCCCCCCCTATCCCTTTCTCCCCTTTCCCCCTTTTCAATTTCCTCCTCCTCTCCACATCCCTTCCCTATCCCTTTCCAGTTTTTAGCCTTTGCGATTCTTCCCACAGGCACTCTAGTTCCTAGGTAGGGGGGGAAGGGTACCGTGGTTCATCCCATTCCGTCGAGGTCCGTGATGGTGGTGTAGTTTGCCGTGGAATCTGGGTCATCTTGGGATGTCCCACTCCCTTTTCGGTCTTCCGATGTTTTTCGGGTGACGGGTATATCTCTGGAAGCTGCCTTTCGGATCCGGGGGGAGGTGGCGTTTCGTCACCCGCTCCAGGTAACGGGGTTCCGCCTGACTCCTTTGATACATCTGACCTCCGCACTTCTTTGACCATGCTTCTAGTTTCTCCGTCTACAGTGCGGCGCTTTTCAGATCGCTCGCCCGTCCCACGTCGGACCAACTCCGGTCCCACAGCTAAACGCCCAAGACCATTACCTGATGATACTCTTTCGCTTCCTTCTCATTCTGCCCAGAAAAAGTCCGGCACGACACTCCCTTCCCTTACACTCTGTTTCAAAATACACAATGGACTAAGTCTTGCTAATCTTTACATGGAATACTTCGAGACTGTTCTTCCTACCATCTATGTGCAACCTTCACTCTGGCTCCGCTATGTGGATGACATCTTTGCTCTGTGGCCTCATGACTCCAGTCTCTTCCAAACTTTTCTTGAAGCTCTTAATAATCTTGTCCCTTCCATTAAGTTTAAAGCTGAATGGGAATCTAATTCCTTGCTTCCTTTCCTTGATGTCCATGTCCACCGCTCAGATACACGTTTTTCCTTTTCCGTTTACCGAAAACCTTTGCACAGTGGCATGTACATTCACTACTTTTCCTATCATGCTTCCCCTGTCAAGAAAAGTGTTCTTATCTCCCTCTTTCTCCGTGCACTCCGCATCTGTGATCCTCAGCTCCTTCCAGCAGAAATTTCCACTCTTCATAATTCGTTTTCCCTTCTTGGCTACTATTCCCATTTCATAGACTCTGCCTTCTCACGTGCTAAACGTAATTTCTTCTCTCCCAAACTCTCTACTCCTGGGAACCCTTCCATCCTCTGCCTTCCCTACATTTCTGGTCTTTCTAATCTCAACAATTCTCTCCGTCCCTTAGACATCAAGCTTACTTTCCGCCAGACTAACACTCTTCGCACTAATCTCGTTCATACCTCTCCTCCCTCTACAGATGTTCCTGGTGTCTACTCTATTTCTTGCTCCTCCTGTCATCTTCAATACTTTGGAGAAACTGGTCGATCTCTTTCTGACAGACTTAGGGAGCATAAAAGTAGTGTTAGGCTTGCCGACACTAACAATGCTCTGTTCTGTCACGTCAGAGATCACAGCCATCCTATTGTCTGGTCTTCCGCTAAAACCGTCTTCCCTACTTCCAACTCTAACAGTAGCCGTCTAGTTGAATCCTCTCTAATACACAACTTTCCTTGTATGAATCTTAGTCGTGGCTTCGTCTCTGTAGATGCCTTCCTCTCCCACTACATTATAAAATGCTCCAAACTTCAGAACACCCGTGACTTAACCTGATTCCTCATTTTTTTCTTCTCCCTCTTCCCCTTTCCTCCTTCTTTTTTTGTCTTTCTTCTGTCGTGTGTTTCTGTTCCTTCATTATTTATTTCATCACTTCCCCTTCCCCCCAAATCTGTGCACTTGCTCTCCCTCTGTGGGCACCCAGCTCTCTAGCAGTGCTCCCCTTTCTTTGTATTTGACTGGCTCCTCCTCCTTAATTCCCCACTATTACCACTACTACTTCTACTACTACTACTACTACTACTACTACTACTACTACTACTACTACTACTGCTACTACTACCACCACCACTACCTCTTCCTGCCTATATGTAGCCGTCCTGCTCCACTTCTGGTTAGTGTGACTTTGTAAATGGTCCAAGTCGGACCGAAACGTCGTCGTAAGCTTCTGTCTTCTATGTGCGGGTTATTTGTGTATCATTCCAGTCATGGTATTGTGCCTTTTTTGTTATTTACGATTATAGTATTAGCAAGGCGCTTCCAAGCCATGTTGGTCGAGATATGTCCTTTCATGTTCTCAAGAGCGGTGCACGCATCGTCAAGGTACAGAATGATAGCCAAGTTTGCGACCTTTCTTTACAACCTTAGATGCTATTCTGTAACTTTTGAAAAACATCATTCACTCATTTCTTGTAGTGGTACTGCCATTCAACCTAACAGAATTTCTAGACATGTGGTGATGGCATTCTGGAACAGCTTGAGCTCCAAGACCTTCCAATCCTCAAAGTAGACACTTATGTCCTCCCTGCCCGCAGGCGGAGACGATACCCTTGCAATGTTGCTTGCTTAACTTCTGACTACCGTGAGCTTCGGACCTCTGTTTACATTGCGGGACACCGTTTATAAGCTCGAAGGAGATTCCTACACCACAACAGTGTAGAAATTGCTGGCGTTTTGATCATCCAGCGAAATATTGCAGGTTCAAGGCCGAATGCCCAGTTTGTGGTACCGACGACCATATCAATATATCTTGTAGTCTACCTCCCTCTTGCCTTAAATGTCATGAGGCTCATTCATCTTAATCTCGCCATTGCCAAGTTTACTTAAATGAGCGAGAAATCCGTTGTCTCAGAGGCAGAAGGCTTTCCTTATGCTATGGCAGTCTCTCATCTATGCCTCCAGGGAAGACTTCCCCGTATTTCTTATTCTCGAGTTAGTAAACGATCCCACACCACTGGGATCCCAAATTCCGCAGCCTCCTCTGTGGTCACCACTTCGACAGTCACCCCTGTCTCTAATTCTTTTTCTGTCCTGGACTCAAAGATCCATACCTGGACACCTAATTCTGTTCTCACCTCTTCCTCTTCTCACTCACAAGGTTCTGTGTTTACAAGACCTCGTACAAGAATTCCTCCTCACCGCCCCTCTACTTCTCGAAGTCCAAAAAATCCCCATTATTAAAATCTCCTTTAACCCCTCCTTCTCTTCTTCTTGAACATTTCTCTTTTCCAGTCTCTGTACCTGGTTCTTCATCTCTAACTGGCTCTGTTACGAGTGCGGTGGTTCATCCTTCTCCTCGTACAGTACCCCTGTCACCTCCCAAGCTTCTTTTCCAGTTCCTTTTACCCTTTCGTCCCCCGCTACTTAGATACATTCCATCATCGCCCCGATCTTAACTCACCTTCCTTCCATCTCCAACATCCTCCCACATACAACGTCCTTGTCCTCTGAAACACCTGAAGCTATCTCCGAATATATTGAGGAGACTAGACCATTGATGGACACCGATCTACCTCCTGCTGCTGCTCCTCACTCTTCTCCATTTGCACAACCCCTTTCTTTGCAGAGTCTCAATCTTTCGCTGCTTGTACGTTTTCCGCTGTCTCCACATACGGACTTTTCTAACCCTTCTACTCAGTAGATACCTCTACCTTCAGATTTCTTGTATCTCTCTCTTCGCAAATCATTGCTTATTTACAGTGGAATATCCGCGGCCTCAGAGGTAACCGGGGTGAGCTCCAGGTGTTGCTCTCCCAGTTTTCCCCTGTTTGTGTTTGTTTACAAGAACCCAAATTACGCTATGCTGTTATCCGTCCCATCTTGGGCTATGTTTTATTATATTTATCGGATCCCTTTCCCGATGGAACCTTTAATGAAAGTGCACTTCTTACATGCACCGGTATTCCATACTGTCAGCTCTTTGTTCATACTTCGCTGCATTATACGGCAACACGCATCCACTTGAATAAATGGTATACTCTCTGTTCTTTGTATCTCTCTCCTCGGGCATTATCTATCCAAGATGTTTCATTTCTGTTTTTTTCCTTACCCCCACCACTTTTACTTGGCGATTTTAATGCTCACCATTTCCTCTCTGGGAGGGGGTCTCACTGTGACTCCCGCGGCATTCAACTGGGGGCTTTTCTCTCTTCTCTCCCCCTCCCTGTTCTAAATACGGTATTCCCACCCATTTTGATCCTCGTACTCATTCTCTTGCATCGATCTCTCTGCTCTTCCACAACTGTACTAGACTTTACCTCGTCTGTCCTCCAGGACTTGCATGACAGCGATCATTTTCCAGTCATCTTTCTTCGTATTCACCACCTCCTTGTAGCTCACGCTGGCAATTTGACCGAGCGAACTGGGACCTTTACTCTCGTCAAACTGCTTTTAGTGAGGATCCTTCTTCGTCCTCCATTTATGAGCTTTTACACCTCTTCTCGACCTCAGTTTTAACCGCAGCTTTACATTCTGTACCCCAAACCTCGGGCAGGCATTCTCAAAAGTGCGTGCCTTGGTTGTCTCCTGCTTGTGCTTGGGCAGTACGTTTGAAACGCGCTGCGTGGGGCAGGTACCGGTACAATACAACCACAAAGCGACTCTGATTTTAAGCAGAAAAAAGTGATTGTCTGCCGTGTCATCCGTGACGCTAAAGGCAATTGCTGGCGGGATTGTTTCTACCGTCACTTCGAATTCCTCTATGAGTGCAATCTGGAAAGAGTACGGAAACTAAGTGGTAAATACTCTCCCAACCTGGATCCCGTTCATCTTTGATGGGGGACTGATCGTAGAACTTTTAAAATTAAGACCTTTAAAAAAAATTCTCTTATACGTATAAATATATATTTTTTCATTTAGGTTAATGTAAAAATTAATAATTTTGTACCAAAAGAACCTTAGAAAACTTATCTAACCGTATTATAAAAAGCGCAAATTAATTTAGCCTATGTTTACCAAAAATTATTAATAAACAGACACAATGAAATATATTTTTTCGTTAGGTTCATAATGGTTTTTGAGAAATTATTGCATACACAAATTTTCGGCAAGAGCATTGCTATTTAAGCCAAAATTGCAAGTTTT
>NC_091338.1:24128144-24270644 GCF_038502225.1 Cherax quadricarinatus
CATCACCAAACATCATAGCTCTCACAGAAACCAAGCTCACAGGAATGATAACAGATGCCATCTTTCCAACGGTATATCAGATCCTGAGGAAAAAGAGAGAGAAACGGGGGGGGGGGAGGAGGAGTGGAACTGCTCATCAAAAACCAATGGGATTTTGGTGAGTTGAAAAGAGGAGATAGATAAGCAAGAGACTACATAATAGGAACACTTCAGTCTGGAGGTCCCAAGGTGGTAATTTGAGTGATGTACAGCCCACCACCGAACAGCAGGATTCCAAGGCAGGAATATGATGAGAATAATAGAGCGATGGTTGACACACTGGCTGAAGAGGCCAGAAGGGCTCATGTGTGCAAAGCAAAGCTGCTGATTGTGGGTGACTTCAATCACAAGGAAATTGAGTGGGAGAACCTAGAGCCACATGGGGGCCCAGAAACGTGGAGGGCTAAGATAGAGGTGGTACTGGAAAACCTTATGTACCAACACGTAAGGAACACTACCAGAGAGAGAGAGAGAGAGGAGAGGATGAACCAGCAAGACTGGACCTGGTATCCACCTTGAGTAGTGCAGACATTGAGGACATCACATAAGAAAAACCCCTTGGGGCCAGTGGTCACATGGTTCTGAGTGTCGAATATATAATAGTTACAAGTGGAGAGAAGCAGGAAGGGCCGGACACATGAAGCCAAACTACAAGAAAGGGGACTACGCAGGCATGAAAAATTTCCTGCACGGGGTTCAGTGGGACAGAGAACTGGCAGGGAAGTCAGTATACAAGATGATGGAATATGTGACAGCAATATGCAATGAAGATAAGGACAGATTTCTACCGAAGGGTAACAGAAATAACGCGATAGCCAGGTTGAGCCCTTGGTTCACCCATAAGTGTAGAGAGGCCAAAACTAAGTGTGTTAGTGAATGGAAGAAGTACAGAAGGCAAAGGACCCAGGAGAAACAAGGAGAGCAGTGGTAGAGCCAGAAATGAATATGCACAGGTAAGAAGGGAGGCCCAACAACAATACGAAAACGACATAGCGAAAGCCAGATCTGAACCGAAACTATTGTGCAGCCACATCAGGAGGAAAACGGCAATCAGGGACCAGGTAATAAGGCTGAGGAAGGAAGGGGGGGGGGGGAGTTCACATGAAATGACCGCGAAGTATGTGAGGAGCTCAACACAAGTTTCAAAAAAAGTATTCACAGAGGAGACAGAAGGGACTCATGAAAAACAGAGGTGAGGTATTCCAAGTGTTGGACACAATACATACAACTGAGGAAGAAGTGAGAAGGTTGCTAAGTTAGCTGGATACCTCAAAGGCGATACGGCCGGATAACATCTTTCCATGGGTAATGAGAGAGGGAGCAGAGGCGAGGGAGCAGTTCCACACAGGTTAGTGCGAAAGCTGGAGGACAAGGCAGGAATAACAGGGAAGGCACTGCAATGGATTAAGGAAGACGGGCAAACCTAAGAAGGGCATTCTGATACCTCAGCAAGGAATCATTCAGGACCCTATATACCGTGTACGTTAGGCCTATATTGGAGCATGCAGAACCAGTTTGGAACCCGCACCTAGCCAAACACGTAAGGAAACTAGAGAAAGTGCAAAGGTTTGCAACAAGATTAGTCCCGGAGCTAAGGGGCATCCCTACGAGAAGAGGTTAAGGGAAATCAATCTGACGACACTGGAGGACAGGAGAGATCGGGGGGATATGATAACACCATATAAAATACTGAGAGAAATTGCCCAGGTGGACAGAGGCAGGATGTTCCAGAGATGGTACACAAAAACAAGGGGTCACAGTTGGAAGCTGAAGACTCAGATGAATCACAGTGACGTTAGGAAGAATTTCTTCAGTCACAGAGTTGTCAGGAAGTGGAATAGTCTTGGAAGTGATGTAGTGGAGGCAGGATCCAGGATCCCGCTTATGGAGCGGGATGAGTGACTCAGTAGCGACCAGTGAAGAGGTGGGGCCAGGAACTATGATTCGGCCATTGCAACCACAACTAGGTGAGTACAAGCATGCATACACAAGCGCGCACACACACTATCGACAAGTGTCTTTGACAAGCAGAGACTAACACAACAGCCCAAGAAGTGAGTAATAACATTATCTTCTCAGAGAAATGGAGTTATTTAATATCCATGTGTTATTTATTACCCATTCCCCTATGTACTGAATAAAGAGATTATAATTTTAAAAATAACAAATGTAGGAAAAGTAACGGTGTCGGTATCGGCCAAAATTTTGGTATCATCCTGTTCCTAGTTCAGAGTAGCGTATTTTCCAGCATATAACAAGCGCCTTTCTTCCCACAAAAATTCTTGGAAAATCAACCTGCGCCTTATATGCTCAAGGTCAGGGTCAAGGCTAGGCTTTGGATTACACATTAGCATAAAGTAAGAGTAATTAACCCTTTAATATGATTATTGATTTACCGATATAATACCTCTTCAGGAGGGGCTCCTTGACGTGGCGAAGAGGCTCTTGGTCTCAGGAATCAAATCCTTTGGTCTCCTTCCTTAGTCCGAGTCTAAATACCCCCCAATCTTCCCTTACCTATCCTGTCCCATCCTCTCTATTATCACTTTTTTTTTTTCCTTTCCTCCCCTCTTCCCACCTTCCCCTTGTTTCCCATCTCGTTTGTTGCCTCTGGGATCCTCCCCTCTGGCATTACTATTTCTAGGTAGGTAGTCGCTTGCCGGGATTTGTCCCACTCTGTGGGATCCCTCGGAGGTGGTGTGGTTTGCCGTGGAATATGGGTTATTTGAAGGTGCCCTGCTCCCTTCCCGGATTTTTGGGAAGTGGGCGAGGTACCCTTCGGGTAATGGGTGTATCTCCAAAAGCTGCCTGTCGGTTCTGGGAGGTGGAGGCCGAAGGGATTATGCTTTGTGGTGGGTTTCTGATCACCCTTTCTTTTGTCCGCCGAGGTAGCTCGGTAGATGTGAGGCTGCTATCCCAGAGCGCTGGTTTACTGGCGTGAAGGGGAGGGTATTGCACGGGTTCCACACTGCATTTTCACCGACGGTGGGCTTGATGCCCTCTCCATGCCTTCTTATTTTCCCTCTGCTGTCCTTTTTATTTTCTTTCCTTCTTTCTTTTTTCTTAAAATAACAAGAAAGGAGATATCACAGAAGAAGCACATTTAATATGGAGTGAAATCCTTCCTCCTCCCAAACCCTTTTCTGATCCCACACCCTGTTCTGACCCGGCTTCATTATCGGTCCATTCTCTCGAGTCTTCTTATACTCCTGTACCTTCTGCTGGTGACACTTCATCATCTGCTTCAGGTGCTGCAGCATCACTCGTTTCTGTTCATGCTACTACTTCTAGCACACCTTTCACAATGCGTCCAGTTTCCCCGAATACAGTGCGACGGTTTTCAGATTGCCCACCTCCCTCAGATAAGACCGCCTGCGGTACTACTCCTGAACGTCCGAGACAACATACTGACGGCAGTTCGTCGATGATCGCTCAAAAACGACCTACGCAACACTCGCTACGTTTGCATACTGGGGTAACGAGTACGCAATTGACAAAATTCTTTTCTCTTTATAAACGACGTCTCAAACTGATGATCTTTCTTATCACGTAATTGGCAAAACTTTCTTATGGCAAGTTAGCCAAAATATATCCTTCTACGCGCTTCGAAGCGGTATGCGTGACGTAACAGTACAGAATTCGGAGCAAGCTTTGCTCTCTAACTCATCACTTCCATAGTTAACATACCGTTCACCGTTCGTAAGCACATTACTCTTAATTCTTGCAGTGGTTCTGTGGCCTTGCCGCATACCATTGTACAAAGTGATTTTTTTGTCTTGCGGCGATGATATTTTAAAACAATTAACCCTACAAAAATCTCCCTATTTTTAAGGTAGATACGTCCTGTCTGCTAGTGGGCAGAGGTGCTTTCCTAGTAACATCGCTCGTTTAACCTTCGACTGTCGTGTCTATATTGCAGGCCATCGTTTAGAGGTACATCAAGTAGTTCCCACACCCCGCTAAACACTGCAGATCTGTGGCAGAATACCCGGTCTGCGGTGTAGCAGATCATTCTAATATGTCTTGGAGTCTTCTCCCCTCTTGTCTCAATTGTAAGGAACCTCATCTTCCTTTTCACGCCGTTGCCAGGTCTATCGTAATGAACGAGAGATCCATTATCTTAAGGAGCATGAGGGCCTTACACTATGGCTGTCAACTCAAGGAAAACTTCCTCGAGTCACGTATGCTCGGGTAGCCGGAAGACCTCCAACCTCGACGGTCCTTCCGCCTCTCAATCCGTCCGTGTCTTCCGGGGTCACACCAGTTTCTAATTCTTTTGTGGTTTTATCCTCTGACACTCCTACCTCCACACCACTTCCTACTTCTACTTCTTCATCTCGCTCACTTACTTCTCAGTCTACGAGACCTCACAGACCTTCACTTCCTTCGCGTCCATCACATGTACAGAATCAATCTTCTACTTCAGAGCCTAGTTCTAACCCCCTTTCCAGCTCTCCCCCCTTCCCCTCCCCCCCCGTCTTCCTCCATAGTAATGCTCCAATCTCCTTGCTCTCCTGTTACACCGCTGGACTCGACTGCCTCAACCAACACATGTATGCAGGCTCATACTCCCCGCCTCCCTCAGACCTCTTTGCTTGTCTCCATAGTTACTCTGACCTTTACTTGCAATGCCTCTCCAATCTGTGACATTATGGCATCGTCGGCTTCCTTAACTGAGACGTTAGATGCTATCTCCAACTGTATTGTGAAGATAACACCCCCGATGGACACCAGTGCGCCTCCTTCTACCCCTTCTGTTTTACGACTCTCACAACAGTCTATTCCTCTGCAGTATTCTAATTCTTCTTTGCTTACCCACTTACCGTTGCTCCCAAACACTGAGCTTACTGATCCTAAAAGCCCATAGGTTTTATCGTTATTTATTGTTGCCATTTTTTATTTCTGTACATAATGTCTTTTTTACAATGGAATATTCGTGGCCTTAGGGACAATCGAGAACTCCTAGCGTTGCTCTCCCAGTTGTCCCCAGTATGTGCTGGGCTGCAAGAGCCCAAAATTCGTTCTGCTGTCATTCGTTCCAGTTTCGGGCTACGAGCTGTTACATTCTTTTGGTCCTTTACCTGTCTAATCATTTAATGAAAGCGAGCTTCTTGTGCACGTTGATATACCGTATCAGCAAGTTTTTGTTCATTACCCGCTGCAATATGCTGCAGCTCGTATTTATTTACACAGATAGTTTACAGTTTGCTCTCATGATCTTTCTCCCTTCTGTGCATTCTGTATCTCTGATATCGCGTTTTTAATTTCTTCTCTACCGCCACGCATCTTGTTGTTGGGTGACTATTTAACGCTCACCACTACCTGTGGGGAGGGTCCCACTGCGACACTCGTGGTGATCAGTTGGAGACTCTTCTCGCTTCTAATCCTCTTCATGTTTTAAATACGGGTGCTCCTACCTATTTTGAATCTCTCACTCAATCTCTCTCTTGCATTGATCTTTCTATCTGTTCCTCGCCCATTGTACTTGATTTCGAGTGGCCTATTCTTCCAGATTTGCATGATAGTGATCACTTTCCTATCCTTCTTACTTCTACATATACCCAGCCATTTCGTAGCTGTCGTTGGCAATTTGCTCGAGCAGGCTGGGACTTATACTCCCATCTTACCACCTGCAGTGAGGACCCCCTTTCGTCGTCTATTCATGAACTGGCACACCAATTTTTGACCTTAGTCCTAACTATGGCGACATGTTCTATCCCCCTAACCTCAGGTAAGCATTCTCAGACATACCTTGGTGGTCTCCTACATGCGCCCGCGCAGTGCATTTAAAACGTGCTGTGTGGGGGCCGTTGTCGATATAACCGTACCGCGGAGCGTCTGTTGGATTTTAAGCAGGCAAGGGCAGTTGCTCGCCGCGTCATATGCGACGCGAAACGCGCTTGTTTGCGAGACTACATGTCTACCATTATCTCGTCTTTCTCTATGTGCACGATTTGGAGAAAGGTGCAGAAATTGTGTGGTAAGTACACTCCGGACACAGCTCCCATCTTGCAGATTGCTAGAGTTGTTGCAGAACCTTCAGTATTGGA
Organism: Cherax quadricarinatus; assembly: GCF_038502225.1. NCBI lineage: Eukaryota > Metazoa > Arthropoda > Malacostraca > Decapoda > Parastacidae > Cherax > Cherax quadricarinatus. Next base: position 24,134,234 of record NC_091338.1, read on the forward strand.
TTTAAATTAGACAGTAATGGATTTAAATTTCAGTAATGGATTTAAATTAGATAAGTTTAGATTTAGAAAGGACATAGGAAAGTATTGGTTTGGAAATAGGGTAGTTGATGAGTGGAACAGTCTACCTAGTTGGGTTATTGAGGCTAGGACTTTGGGTAGTTTCAAATTTAGGTTGGATAAGTACATGAGTGGGAGGGGTTGGATTTGAGAGGGACTTGCACATCGGAGCTTGTTTCTTGGGTGGCATTGAAAATTGGGTTGGTCAAATGTTTGTTAGTGGGATGAATTGTAAAGGACCTGCCTAGTATGGGCCAACAGGCCTGCTGCAGTGTTCCTCCTTTCTTATGTTCTTATGTTCTTATGTAAGCTGCCACAGAAATCGGGAATTATCTTCTCTGTATCTCCCGAGGGCTTCACCTCTGTAGTTCATTTGTTGCATCTAAACCAACCAAAGAGCAATTGCCCTTAGATTTCTCCTCCGATGGATTGGAGCCATATAACGTACCTTTTACTCTTCTAGAATTAGAATCCACGCTTTCCATTTGCCGGCCGTCGGCACCGGGACCTGATGATATCCACATCAGTATGCTACAACATTTCTATTCTATGGCCCTTCCCGTTCTTTTACGTCTTTTCAATTTAATTTGGGAGCGAGGGGTTCTCCCTCAGCACTAGAAATCGTCTCTTGTACCACCGTTTCACAAACCTAGCGCCTCGGGGCTTGACACCTCTCACTATCATTCCATTGTCTTGACCAGTGTGATCTACAAGGTGATGGAACGATTAGTGAAAAGACGTCTGATGTGGTTCTTAGACACAATAGCTTTTCCCCTCGCTAATATGGCTTTCGCAGTAATCTCCCAAACTTCATCGCTGCTTTCTTGGCCGATAGACATTTTCGGGTACGTATTGGCGTGTCGCTTTCCTGCCTTCCGTTCTTCCTTCGTATATTTGGTCGTCACTTTATGTTGATGACTTCGCTATAGCTTACTCGGGCGCTGACTGCCGACTAGTAGCAGCCTCCCTTCAGGTTGTGATAGACCGAGTCTCCCTTTGGACCACTTTTCATGGCTTTAAATTTTCTAGTACGAAAACCCAATTCATTATCTTCACTAGACGTCCGCTTATTCTGGATACTCCCTTGTACTTACACGGTTCACGTTCCTGGGCCTGCTCTTTGATCGCTGGCTGACGTGGAGACCTCACGTTTCTTCTTTAAAGATAACCTGCCATGGTCGACTAAATCTCCTTAAGATTCTCGCACATCGTTCGTGGTGAGAAGATCGTCGCGCTCTCCTCCGTTTGCATTACACCCTAGTCTTCTGCAAAGTAGATTATGGTGACCAAATCTATTCTGCGGCCTCTCCCACAACTCTAAGTTAGATCCCATTCGTAACCAAGGTCTCCATCTGTGCCTTGGTGCCTTTCGTTCGTCCCCTGAACATTCGCAGAAGCGAATATTCCATCCTTGTCCGATCGCCGTGACGCTCATTGCCTTCTCTATTAAGTTAGATCTCATGACCTCCACAATCCTTCCGTATATAGGATAGTCACTGATGTTAGTAGACGTTCTTTATTTGTACATCGCCTCTGCTTATTCCGTCCCTTTTCTCTCCTCCTATATTCGCTCTTCTCTTCTCTTTCTATATTCATGTAGCATCTCACTTTCCCCTGCCTCCTTGGGAAGTTCCAGCTGTCTGATCTGCTCCATAACAAACTTCATTCTGTTAAACCGAGTATAGGTTTCTGGCTGTCTTCTTGTCATCAATGTCGGGGTTGGGAGACTACTCTCTCCTGGCCACACACTTCTTACTCACGGGTATCTCATGGAGAAGCTCCCTGTTCTTCTCTGAAAATTGTCAGGTTCCAGTATCTGTTAGCCACATTATGTTGGACTGCCCAGTCTATCATCGAGCACACAGAATTTACCTCCAACGTCGTTTCCGCTCTGCTGCCCTTTCTTTACCTTCCCTTCTTGCTGATGGAACCTCCTTTAATCCAGACTCACTCATTGACTTTTTGACAGCAACTGATTTACTACACAAACTCTGATCATGATACCTTTAGCACTTCCCTCAGTCCTTCCTACCTCAATCTCTTGCTATCCTCTACCCCTGCACTATCCACTGCCCCGCTGGACTTAATGATCTAATAATCATCCCTCTCCCTCTTGCTACCCATTACCCCTGCATCCTTTCCTACCCTGCTGCGCTGTATTACCCTTGTGGTTTAGCGCTATTTTGTGTTATAATAATTCTCAGCTTTGTCCTACTCCTTTAAACACAGAGTAAATTCAATTAAGAAAAAAAATGAGACCCGGTTAACATTTCACTGCTAAGACAAAATTGTAATTTTTTTTTTACTACAGAAACTTTACTCTGACCTTAGTTATTCTAAGGTACTTAATTCAACTCATAATTTTACTTTAATCCCTTTAAAGTACATTTCAACTTTCCTTCAAAGTACTATCATCTATCGCCAATAACCCCATTTCCTTAACCATACTTAGATCCCAAAATACTTTTCTAATTATACTTTCTAGCAAACCTCTTTAAACAACCAAAATATATCGCCCTTTGCGAAAGCCTTTTCAACGTAAGTGAAATACTAATCTTTAGCTTAATTTGTGAACACATCCACACTTGCTCTGAACTAGACTGTGAGTAAGAGTTGTTGCCAAAAATTTGGCTCTGGTGGCCTGGTGGTTAACGCTCTCGCTTCACACGGTGAGGGCCTGGGTTCGATTCCCAGCCAGAGTAGAAACATTGGACGTGTTTCTTTCCACCTGTTGTCTATGTTCTCCATCAGTAAAATGGGTACCTGGGTGTTAGTCGACTGGTGTGGGTCGCATCCTGGGACACTGACCTAAGGAGGCCTGGTCACAGACCGGGCCGCGGGGGCGTTGACCCCCGGAACTCTCTCCAGATAAACTCCAGATAAACAACTCTTAGTCACAAATGAAAGTAATGAAATGTGAGGAAAGTAATCAGGAAACTGAAGATATTTTGCCACAGAAGCTGCTAGTTAATTGTGCGTCCCATATCCATCCTGTGGACGGCAGTGCAACAGCATATGGATTTTGGAGAAGAGAGAAAGAGGAATATAATTGTTATTCAAAATACTAAGAGATATGGAAAAAGCATGAGATGAATGAAAGAGACGCAGGTACCCACAGGACCACACAGATGAGTGCTGGAGATGTTAGAAAGTGTTCATTTAATTTCAGTGTTTGAGAGAAGGGGAATCAGTTAGGCGATGAAATGGCGACTTTAAAATCTAGTCACAACTTTTAAGTTAGGAAAGATATGGCAAGAGAGGCCAGAATTTAGCAGATGCTAGTTAAAGCAGTTTACAAGGCAGGAGCAGGAGCTATAACTCGACACTTACTAATACAACTAACTAAACAGTCAAATCTTTACATATAAAAGAATACCTTTAACTTATCATAGTAACATAAACATTTAAAGTATTACATAGCAACATAAATAAATAGAATATCGTTCAGCAGAATAAGCACCTAGAGTTATACTCAACCAGTCGAGTAAATACCTATTGATTTGTACTACTTGACATTCACCTTGAGCTTTACACGTAGGATAAACACCTGCTTTACCCAGCAGTATAAATATTTAGAGGATTAAAACCTAAAGTTTTGCACAACACAATAATCACAAAAATATCACATGAGAGGAAAGCATAAAGACACTAGTAAGTAGAATTCACACATCATGGTTGTGATTCTGTCTGCAGTTGTACAGTTGTGCGTCCACCGGATGGTTCCTTTGGAAACAAGCTGCCCAATGGCTCGTGGACGGGCATGGTGGGCCAGGTGGGGCGCAAGGTGAGTGTAGCAGGCATGAAGGTTAGTGCAGGGGGCATGAAGGTCAGTGTAGTGGGCATGAAGGTCAGTGTAGTGGGCATGAAAGTCAGTGCAGTGGGCATGAAGGTCAGTATATTTTATTATTTTATTATCACACTGGCCGATTCCCACCAAGGCAGGGTGGCCCGAAAAAGAAAAACTTTCACCATCATTCACTCCATCACTGTCTTGCCAGAAGGGTGCTTTACACTACAGTTTTTAAACTGCAACATTAACACCCCTCCTTCAGAGTGCAGGCACTGTACTTCCCATCTCCAGGACTCAAGTCCGGCCTGCCGGTTTCCCTGAACCCCTTCATAAATGTTACTTTGCTCACACTCCAACAGCACGTCAAGTATTAAAAACCATTCGTCTCCATTCACTCCTATCAAACACGCTCACGCACGCCTGCTGGAAGTCCAAGCCCCTCGCACACAAAACCTCCTTTACCCCCTCCCTCCAACCTTTCCTAGGCCGACCCCTACCCCGCCTTCCTTCCACTACAGACTGATACACTCTTGAAGTCATTCTGTTTCGCTCCATTCTCTCTACATGTCCAAACCACCTCAACAACCCTTCCTCAGCCCTCTGGACAACAGTTTTGGCAATCCCGCACCTCCTCCTAACTTTCAAACTACGAATTCTCTGCATTATATTCACACCACACATTGCCCTCAGACATGACATCTCCACTGCCTCCAGCCTTCTCCTCGCTGCAACATTCATCACCCATGCTTCACACCCATATAAGAGCGTTGGTAAAACTGTACTCTCATACATTCCCCTCTTTGCCTCGAAGGACAAAGTTCTTTGTCTCCACAGACTCCTAAGTGCACCACTCACCCTTTTCCTATCATCAATTCTATGATTCACCTCATCTTTCATAGACCCATCCGCTGACACGTCCACTCCCAAATATCTGAATACATTCACCTCCTCCATACTCTCTCCCTCCAATCTGATATCCAATCTTTCATCACCTAATATTTTTGTTATCCTCATAATCTTACTCTTTCCTGTATTCACTTTTAATTTTCTTCTTTTGCACACCCTACCAAATTCATCCACCAGTCTCTGCAACTTCTCTTCAGAATCTCGCAAGAGCACAGTGTCATCAGCAAAGAGCAACTGTGACAACTCCCACTTTATGTGTGATTCTTTATCTTTTAACTCCACGCCTCTTGCCAAGACCCTCTCATTTACTTCTCTTACAACCCCATCTATAAATATATTAAACAACCACGGTGACATCACACATCCTTGTCTAAGGCTTACTTTTACTGGGAAATAATTTCCCTCTTTCCTATGTACTCTAACTTGAGCCTCACTATCCTCGTAAAAACTCTTCACTGCTTTCAGTAACCTACCTCCTACACCATACACCTGCAACATCTGCCACATTGCCCCCCTATCCACCCTGTCATACGCCTTTTCCAAATCCATAAATGCCACAAAGACCTCTTTAGCCTTATCTAAATACTGTTCACTTATATGTTTCACTGTAAACACCTGGTCCACACACCCCCTACCTTTCCTAAAGCCTCCTTGGTCATCTGCTATCCTATTCTCCGTCTTACTTTTAATTCTTTCAATAATAACTCTACCATACACTTTACCAGGTATACTCAACAGACTTATCCCCCTATAATTTTTGCACTCTCTTTTGTCCCCTTTGCCTTTATACAAAGGAACTATGCATGCTCTCTGCCAATCCCTAGGTACCTTACCCTCTTCCATACATTTATTAAATAATTGCACCAACCACTCCAAAACTGTATCCCCACCTGCTTTTAACATTTCTATCTTTATCCCATCAATCCCGGCTGCCTTACCCCCTTTCATTTTACCTACTGCCTCACGAACTTCCTCCACACTCACAACTGGCTCTTCCTCACTCCTACAAGATGTTGTTCCTCCTTGCCCTATACACGAAATCACAGCTTCCCTATCTTCATCAACATTTAACAATTCCTCAAAATATTCCCTCCATCTTCCCAGTATAGTGGGCATGAAAATTGGTATAGAAGGCAGGAAGGTGAGTGTACATCATGTGGGCAGGAAGGTGAGTGTCGATCATGTAGGCAGGAAGGTGAGTGTAGATCATGTGGGCAGGAAGGTGAGTGTAGATCATGTGGGCAGGAAGGTGAGTATTGTAGATCATGTGGGCAGGAAGGTGAGTGTATATCATGTGGGCAGGAAGGTGAGTGTAGATCATGTGGGCAGGAAGGTGAGTGTAGATCATGTGGGCAGGAAGGCGAGTATTGTAGATCACGTGGGCAGGAAGGTGAGTACAATAAGTTTTGTGGGCAAGAATGTGTCAGTTATAATTATAAGAGGTAATAATTATAATTTTGCGGGAGAATTATAATCTTGGTGGAGAGGGAATAATCACAGTCCTGGAGGAGAGGGAATAGTTACCATCATAGTGAAGACGTGAAGAAAACAATGTCGCACATTCCTCCAAGATGTTTTACTTGTCATCCTCAGTCCCGAAGTTGAAGTCTAAGTCAAGAGTCTTGATGCCAGGAAGAGGCTCATGATATAAGTAGCTCTCTGTCACTCTCCCCTCTCTCTCTCTCTCATTCTCTCTCATTCTCTCTCATTCTCTCTCTTTCTCTCATTCTCTCATTCTCTCTCTCATTCTCTCTCTCATTCTCTCTCTCATTCTCTCTCTCATTCTCTCTCTCATTCTCTCTCTCATTCTCTCATTCTCTCTCTCATTCTCTCTCTCATTCTCTCTCTCATTCTCTCTCTCATTCTCTCTCTCATTCTCTCTCTCATTCTCTCTCTCATTCTCTCATTTTCTCTCATTTTCTCTCATTTTCTCTCTCATTCTCTCATTCTCTCTCTCATTCTCTCTATTATTTAGTTGAACATAAACTGGCAGGTGGCGATATAGTTTTGGAGTGGTTGGTGTTTTTATTTAATAAATGTATGGAAGAGGGGAAGGTACCTAGGGATTGGCAGAGAGCATGCATAGTTCCTTTGTATAAAGGCAAAGGGGATAAAAGAGAGTGCAAAAATTATAGGGGAATAAAAATGTTGAGTATACCTGGTAAAGTGTATGGTAGAATTGTTATTGAAAGAATTAAGAGTAAGACGGAGAGTAGGATAGCAGATGAACAAGGAGGCTTTAGGAAGGGCAGGGGGTGTGTAGACCAAATGTTTACAGTAAAACATATAGGTGAAGAGTATATAGATAACGGTAAAGAGGTTTTTGTGGCATTTATGGACTTGTAAAAGGCTTGTGACAGGGTGGATAGGGAGGCATTGTGGCAGATGTTGCAAATGTATGGAATAGGAGGTAGGATATTGAAAGCGATGAAGAGTTTTTACAAGGATAGTGAGGCTCAGGTTAGATTATGGTGGAGAAAGCGAGATTATTTCCCAGTGAAAGTAGGCCTTAGACAAGGATGTGTGATGTCACCATTGTTGTTCAATATATTAATAAATGGGTTGTAAGAGAAGTGAATGCTCGGGTGTTGACATAAGGTGAGGGGTTAAAAGATAAAGAATCTAACACAGAGTGGGAGTAGTCACAGTTGCTCTTTGCCGGTGACACTGTGCTTTTGGGAGATTCTGAAGAGAAGTTGCAGAGGTTGGTGGATGAGTTTGGTAGGGTATGTAAAAGAAGAAAATTAAAAGGGAATATCGGAAAGAGTAAGGTGACGAGGATAAAAAAAAATAGGTGACGAAAGACTGGATATCAGATTGGAGGGAGAGAGTATGGAGGACGTGAATGTATTCAGATATTTAGGAGTGGATGTGTCAGCATATGGGTCAATGAAAGATAAGGTGACTCATAGAATTGATGAAGGAAAAAAGGTGTATGGTGCAGTTAGGAGTTTGTGGAGACAAAGAACTTTGTCCATGAAAGCAAAGAGGGAAATGCATGAGAGTGTAGTTATACCAACGCTCTTATATGGGTGTGAAACATGGGTGGTGAATGTTGCATCAAGGAGAAGGCTGGAGCCAGTGGAGATGTCATGTCTGAGGGCAATGTATGGTGTGAATATAATTCACAGAATTCGTAATTTGGAAATTAAAGGAAGGTGCGGGATTACTAAAACTATTATCCAGAGGGTTGAGGAGGGGCTGTTGAGGTGGTTCAGACATGTAGAGAGGGTATTAAAAGCATGTGGGGATATAGTTTTGGAGTGGTTGGTGCTTTTATTTAATAAATGTATGGAACAGGGTAAGGGACCTAGGGATTGGAGGAGAGCATGCATAGTTCCTTTGAATGAAGGCAAAAGGGACAAAAGAGAGTGCAAAAAAATATAGGGGAATAAGTCTGTTGAGTATACCTGGTAAAGTGTATGGTATGGTTATTATTGAAAGAATTAGGTGTAAGACGGAGAGTAGGATTGCAGATGAACAAAGAGGCTTTAAGAAGGGTAGGGGATGTGTAGACAAAGTGTTTACAGTGAAACATATAGGTGAACAGAATTCAGATAAGAGTAAAGAGGTTTTTGTGGCATTTATGGATTTGGAAAAGGCGTATGATAAGTGGATAGGGGGGCACTGTGGCAGATGCTGCAAATGTATGGAATAGGAGGTAGGTTACTGAAAGCAGTGAAGAGTTTTTACGAGGATAGTGAGGTTCAGGTTAGAGTACATAAGTGAGAAGATTATTTCCCAGTAAAAGTAGGCCTTAGACAAGGATGTATGTTGCTATTTAAGCCAAAATAGCAAGTTTCGTCTATTCGGCACGACATATATATGCATTATTATATTTTAAAATCTCTTCATGGTGTTATTCAAGTTTTGCTGTCTGACATCCTGTCTGAAGTATTCTGCTTCAATAAACATATTTTTTTTAAACAAATTAGCACCTCTGAGTGCTCACTCTGTGCTTGACCGCAGGAGGTTGACATGGGTCTTGGCCCGTATGGTGTCATAGCCGAACGAACTGAGGTAATAGACTACACGACACCAGTTATGAGCGACTATCTGAGGATTCTTGGCGGTCAGGGCATACCTGAGGTGAATCCCTGGGGGTTTCTGCTGCCCCTGGACATGACGGTGTGGGCAGCACTGGTGGGGGCGCTGGTGTTAGTCCTGGCCACAATGTTCGTTTTGGCATCAATATTACCCATCAAAACTCCCGTCCTCTCTCTCTTCATTCGCATGACACTGAGAGAAAGTAAGTTCTAAATTAGTGAGTTACACTTTTGTATGTGGATCATCTTTGTATTATTTATCTAATGCTACGTTCTAGAGCTATCATTCAACTTTCCCCTTGGTTGTTCTGCATAAATTAATTCGTAATAACTACAGTAAATTATGAATGTTTTACCAAGTATCTAACTGCTGGGAAGATTCCCATTGTCGCTACCTATATCTGCATCACATAACTTTAAGTCTTGACTGCCTGGCACCCTAATACTCTCCCAGGGTTTTTTGGTTCTGTATAAGTAATATATACCTTGCTTTTAACGCCACAGTTAACGTTAATCGGCAACGATTATTTTGCAAAACCGATCAAACATTGCAAAATTAATATTTTTTGAGGGTAAACCAATTGAATTTTGGCTAACATTAGGTTAAAGGGTTGAGATCAAGATATGTTATTTAGATTTTACTTAGGCTGATAATTTTGTTTTTGTACAATGTTCATAATTTGTTTACCAAGTTAATATACATGGGTTATGCACACCATATGTCCGTCAGTGTGTATAAATGTGTCAGACAAGATGGTATAAACCTTGGTAATAAATACCGACAAGTTGGTTTAGAAAGACACGTAAGCAAACACTATAACATATTTATTAGAAAACGTTTCGGTCCTGGGACCTTGATCAAGGTCCCAGGACCGAAATGTTTTCTAATAAATATGTTAGTGTTTGCTTACGTGTCATTCTAAACCATAAATGTGTACACACAAAATGGCCACCGAGTAAAAAATGGTGAAATTCCAAGTTCTTTGTTGATTGATCACATTATCAAGGAATAGTTAAAGTAAAAGAACAATAGAAGACTTGAGAAGCTTAAATATGACCACACACAGCACCCTACTCACTGAAATGAAGCCTGGTCACAGACCGGGCCGCGGGGGCGTTGACCCCCGAAACCCTCTCCAGGTATACTCCGGGTATACATGGGAGTGTAGTGAAGATTTAATCACCTTACATGAAAAAAAAAGTTGTGAGTGATGTGTTAAGTATAGTTTTATATCCTCAAAATTTTTTTTCATTATTAATCTATTTTATACAACCCAGAACTTATATTTATTTAGATATTAATATATTTTTATGAAGTCTGATTGTTATATTTCACTCAATCTGCTCGATACAACCTTCTCAGTTTTTTTTTTTTCAAAATCAGTTGGGTGGCTAAGAGGAAGGAGTAATTACTCTAGTTTCACTCTCACTTGTAGTTGCAACAAATCGAAGCAAGGAGAAGATAGCGTGTCTTGTGATGCTGGTACGAACATGTGTGTTCAGTTAATCTGTTATGAGGAAGTAAGACTCCAGTAGACTCTCCTGGGGGGGGGGGGGCTGTCTCTCTCAGACGGCTGAGGGATACCCAATTTACTGGAGAATTTTCTCCACAATAATGAACTTCATTACATTTCTTCCAGGGAATTTTGTACTCACAGCCGTCAGCATTTTTTGGGGAACGCGTAATCAATGATTTTTTTAGTGTATCAAAATTTTGAAATTCTTATCTTGAGAAGGTTTATCGACAAAGTTTTATGGAAACGTAAAACCAAAAAAACTTTTGGTTGAATATATTTCTTTGTCCTTTCATGAGATTTGTAAATAAATTTTTGGCGATATTTTACATCATATTCTATTTCATAAATCCTCAGTATTTTCTTAGCTATGGATTCTTGGCTGCAAATGCTCAGAGCTTCCTAAAACACGGAGGAAAATACAAGACATTTAACTCTGTCATGATGTGAAGAATAATGGTGTACCTAAGAACAGGCATTTGTTGGTATTCTATATATTTTTAATTTAAATTATTGGTTCTGCTTATTAATATGGTTGAGCGAAATATAGGGATTCAAGCATCTTAATAAATAACATTGATTACAGTTTGAATATACGTTCTGGGTTGTATAAAATAGATTAATTTATACTGAACATAATTTGTGGGGAATTTATTCTATGCCTGACATGTCACTCCCCCCAAAAAAATTCATGTGGCCTCAGTAAATCTTCACTACACTACCAGGCTGAAGTCATATTTAAGGAAATCCATGGGAATTATTTAATCAAATAGAGCCGTCCGTCCAACTTACTACACAAACCTGACGACCGCTCACTGATATTCCTCATATATCGTAAACCCGCCAACAAGACGAATTTGCTCCATTTTCGTTTTAACCAAAACACAGATTAAATGCGACATGGTAATACGATTTTTTCTTCGTGTACAGAAAATATGTACTCCCAGATACCGGGAAGATGAGTGCGTCTACATTCCACAATTTTTCACGTTCTTCACATCACACCCACAACAGACACCACCATAATACTTATATCATACCCCCCTAACAACTAGGAACATAACCAATGACTACTCATCATGTAACATCAGTAGCTACAGTTAATAGCATCACTGTGAAAGACTTAACTAAAACAGTGACGCAGGTGTTTGCATTATTCTGTGTGAGGGTTGCTAGGAAGTATACGTTGAGGAACCTTCAAGGAACTGGGAAATATGTGTTAGAGAATAAATTTTCCAGCACAATAGATGAAAAGTGTGTGTGTGTATGTGTGTTTCATTTAACTCTCGGGTATCAAATCATGACTTGGAATGAGGCAGAATCGTTAACAAGCAAACAGACCTCTGTTCGAAGTTCAAACAGCGATTGCTTTAACTTTTCAAAAGTGTTAGCGCGAATAAACCTGAGATTCCACAACACTCACCACTTCATCATTAAATCTGTACATTATCGTTACCCTGAATAACTCAGGTCGCCACCTACTACCCCCTGTTCCCTCACTTCTTCACTATATCCGTTTGTATTAATGTTGGTAGAATTACAATAATGTATTATCACTGATTTCATCATTGCTTAGTTAATTTTAAGCCAGCCCGTAATGCTATGCATAGTATAAGTGGCTTTGGCATGCTGCTCTTATCTGTATTTTTTTGTACCTTTGTATGTATGCTCAAGCCTTTACGGCTTGACAAAGCTCCTGGAGAGCGAAACGTTGCCACAAAATGTTGCATTAATTGCAATTGTGTGTTTTTACTTAACACACTAACCCTGTTGTCCTGATGGTGTAACGTGCGTAACCTTAGTAAAATATTGGATATGATGCATATGTGTTCGTTTACTTAATATAATTTGAGTAATTCATGAAGAAAGTTACTGCGTTTCTCGATATTAATATTATTATTACAATCATATCAAGAAAGACGGGTAAATCTCTTTGGATTACACATTGCTTAGTATTACTACTGAAGAAAATGTTATGACAGACACCTGGGTGCCGGCTGAAAGGTGGTGGGAGCGACTGATGATGGCCAGCTGGATGCTGGTAATGCTGGTGTTGACACAAAGCTACACTAGTAACCTCATGTCCCTGCTGGCTGTGAGGTACATCCCACAACCCTTCCAGACATTACGTGGGCTACTCGCCTCCCGCGCCACTACCATGGTCTGGGAGTACAACACAGCCTACGTCAGTTACTTCCGTGTAAGTCCTTTCTTGATATGATCTTCTGTTCATATCAGTTATTTTCTTATCATTCAGAGATATTTAAGGTTTTAATTTGATGCCATTCTGGTTAAAAATAATATGTAAAACTATTATATCTTGCATTTATTGTCGAGTAAGCAGCGCTTAGTCAACTTTTCTGACTAATGAAGGCGGTAAGTACCAATCATTGACTCAAAATGCCTTCCTGGTGGGCTTTACATGGACTGTAGGCAGCGTATTGATACTAGCTTCTCTCTCTCTCTCTCTCTCTCTCTCTCTCTCTCTCTCTCTCTCTCTCTCTCTATTGGATCTGATAGATCACTAAATAGTGACCTATTGTGCATTTTATATAAGTATTTAAGTTATAATCCCTATTTTTCCTATAATGAATTCAGTAGGTAATTTCCTTTTCAGTTATTTTAAAACTTGGGCCTCTTATCAGTGGTCAAGTGCGGTCATACCGCTAAGCTCTTGGGAGTTAGCGTGGACTGTTACCCATACCATGGCTTGTTGTAGTGCTTTAGAATCCCAGATTCATGTGTTGAAGAAGGAGATTCTACTTCTTCAGGAGGAAAATAGGAAGCTGAAGCTTCGCATAGATGAGTTTGGGACCGAGTGTGAGAAGGATTTAGCTGGTAAGGTAGGAATGGTCACCAGCAGTGATAGTGGCAGCTGCTTTAAGTGGCAAGTGGTTCACAGTTCAGGAAGAAGGAAGATGAGGAGAGTTAATATAGAAGATGTGAAGGTAGGAAATCGATTCTCTGTTCTCCAAGACGAGTGTACTTCAGTGGTTAGTGAGGTTGAAGGTACCACTGATTCCCCTGCTAATCAAGGTAAGAATATTTTAATAGTAGGCGATTCTCAGGTAAGATATACGGACCGTGCATTTTGTAACAGACAGAAAGGTCAGACAGAGAGTGTGTCTTCCTGGAGCTGGTGTTGGCGACATAGTCAGCAGGTTGGATAATATGGCAGGTAATGGGAACAAGCCCATTATCTGTCTTAGAGCTGGGGGTAATGATATTGGGATGGGCAGGAGAGAGAGGAGCTGCTGGATACGTACAGGTCAGCCATAGAAGTAGTTAGGTCTAAGGGAGGGATCCCAGTCATATGTAACATCTTGCCTAGAAAGGGAGTGGGCAATGAATGGATGTCTAGGGCAATTGGTATAAATCGCTGGCTAGACAGGTACTGCAAGGAATTTGCTATCCCATTCATTGATAACTGGGACCTTTTCTTTGGCAAACGTGATATGTATGCAAGGGATGGGGTTCATCTCTCTGGGGATGGAGTGGTTGCATTAGCCAATTCAATTGAGAGGGTAATTGATGACTTGTTTAGGAATTTAAACTGATAGATTATAGAGGTATGGGTGTTTGTGGGAAACAATCAGGCTGCAGAATTAGGGTTAAAAACAGCAGTTATTACCGGGATACCTCAGGGATATGTTTAAAAGACAATATTCAAAATAAAGTTGCTAGTAATGGCAAATCAATTGATCAACAAACAAAGAGAGATAGTAGAGGGCAACGAGTGACTAGCTCCCTTAAGGTTTACTATACAAATAGTAGGAGTCTAAGAAATAAGATAGATGAGCTAAAATTACTTGCAAGTGTAGGTAATATAGATATTATTGGTATAACAGAGACCTGGTTCAACCTTAAAGATAGAGAAATGTCTTCTGAATGCAGCATACAGGGTTATAAACTATTCCACACTGATAGGGTCAACAGGAAGTGTGGTGGTGTGGCGATGTATGTCAGAGAAAATTTAAATTGCTGTCTTAGATATGATATAAGATTAGAAACATCGAACACAGATTCGGTTTGGCTTCAGTTTCTCGAGGGTCGTGACAAATTAATTTTGGGTGTGATTTACAGGCCCCCAAACCTTGATAGGGAGTGCAGTAAGCTGTTATGGGACGAAATTCATAAGGCATCTAGATATGAAAATGTTGTGATAATGGGAGATTTTAACTTTAGACAAATTGATTGGAACAATATGACAGGAAATCTTGAGTCTAGTGGCTTTCTTGATACTGTTCAGGATTGCTTTTTAGAACAGGTTGTGACTGAACCAAGTAGAGGAAACAATCTGCTTGACTTGGTTCTTGCCAACAAAGATTCACTAATTAATAATCTTGAAGTTAATGATGAGCTTGGGGAAAGTGATCACAAATCACTTAGTTTCAATATATCTTGGAATAACCCAGATAACTGCAATCAAATCTCTGTCCCAGATTTTCGCTTGGCCGACTTCATGGGACTGAAAAGTTACTTGGGTGGGTTAAATTGGGATGTCCTAACTATGGGTCAGGTAGGTGATCTTGGTTGCCAATATGACGTTTTTCAGAGCATAGTTCTAGCTGCCCAGACAACTTTTGTTCCGAGTAGGGAAATTAGATCTAACAAAAATGATCCCAAATGAATGAACAATAGATTAAAACATCTCATTGGTCAAAAGAGAGGCATTTGTAGGTGTATCAAAAGAGGGGATGGGCAGTTAAGAAATCAATATATTCAATTAAAGAGAGAAATGAAGAAAGGAATAAGAAAAGCAATAAGAGATTGAGGCTAAGGTCGCAAGGGATTCAAAGACTAACCCAAAAGGGTTCTTTCAGGTATACAGAAGTAAGATTAGGGACAAGATTTGCCCACTTAAGAGTAACTCTGGTCAGATCACTGACAGTGATAAGGATATGAGTGAAATTCTAAATACCTACTTCCATTCAGTTTTCACCCAGGAAAATACTAGCGATATTTCTGAAATAATAGATTACATAGAACAGGATGATAATAAACTATGTACGATTGCGGTAACTAGTGACATGGTCCTCAGACAAATAGAGAAACTAAAACCTAACAAATCCCCAGGTCCTGGTGAACTGTTTGCAAGGGTGTTAAAGGAATGTAAAGAGGAACTTAGCATATCTTTGGCTAATCTTTTTAACATATCATTACAAACTGGCATAGTGCCTGATAAGTTGAAAATGACAAATGTAATACCTATTTACAAGGCAGGTGACAGGTCCTTGACTTCGAATTGTAGACCAATAAGCCTTACCTCCATAGTGGGAAAATTTATGGAATCAATAATTTCCGAAGCAATTCGTAGCCATCTTGACAGGTACAGATTGATTAATGATTCTCAACACGGTTTTACAAAGGGGCGTTCCTGTCTTACGAATTTACTAACTTTTTTCACTAAGGTGTTTGCGGAGGTA
Source organism: Cherax quadricarinatus (assembly GCF_038502225.1). Classification (NCBI taxonomy): domain Eukaryota; kingdom Metazoa; phylum Arthropoda; class Malacostraca; order Decapoda; family Parastacidae; genus Cherax; species Cherax quadricarinatus. The sequence goes on from NC_091338.1 coordinate 24,149,973, forward strand.
GATCATGGCAATGAATATGATATTGTGTATATGGACTTCAGTAAGGCTTTCGATAGAGTTCCACACCAGAGACTATTGAGGAAACTTAGGGCACACGGAATAGGAGGAGAAATTTTTTCCTGGGTAGAGGCATGGCTGACAAATAGACAGCAGAGAGTTTGCATAAATGGGGAGAAATCAGAATGAGGGCACGTCACAAGCGGTGTTCCTCAGGGGTCAGTGTTGGGCCCGTTGTTGTTCACAATTTACATAAACGACATAGATGAGGGAATAAATAGCGACATAAGCAAATTTGCTGATGACACCAAAATAGGCCGTCCAATTCATTCTAATGAGGACATTAGAGCACTGCTGGATGATTTGAATAGACTGACGCAATGGTCGGAGAAGTGGCAGATGCAGTTTAATATTGGCAAATGCAAAGTTCTAAATGTTGGACAGTTAAATAACCATGCCACATATAAACTAAATAATGTAGATCTTAATACTACTGATTGCGAACAGGATTTAGGAGTTCTGGTTAGCAGTAACTTAAAACCAAGACAACAGTGCATTAGTGTTTGCAATAAAGGTAACAGAATTCTTGGCTTCATATCTTCATAACTTTATTCCGAAACGTTTCGCCTACACAGTAGGCTTCTTCAGTCGAATACAGAAAGTAGGCAGGAACATCTTGTCAGACACTGCAACACGTGGCATCTTGGTACAGAAAACACCTTGGACAAGCTTTTCAAGTGAGAAGGGTTGGATCTGAGAGGGACATGACCTCTCAGTTGCCTCTCACTACTACTACTACTACTACTACTACTACTACTACTACTACTACTACCCTGCACCTCTCCTTCCGACAGTATTTAAGTCTCCGCACTGTCGCTTGATCTTCAGATAGTTCCTGACTATGGAACTGAACTTCTCCAGGCCGAGGGACTGACAACCTCAAATTCTACGACTTTAAGGGTGATGGACTGATTACATCGTCTTCACATCTCTACTGTTCCTGCCTACTTTCTGTATTCGACTGAAGAAGCCTACTGTGTAGGCGAAACGTTTCGGAATAAAGTTGTCTAACTGTTGCATATGTGTCTTACCTAACAACCTGTCGGTATTGTATACCATCTTGATGTTCATCTTGTCAGACACTGCAACACGTGGCATCTTGGTACAGAAAACACCTTGGACAAGCTTTTCAAGTGAGAAGGGTTGGATCTGAGAGGGACATGACCTCTCAGTTGCCTCTCACTACTACTACTACTACTACTACTACTACTACTACTACTACTACTACTACTACTACCCTGCACCTCTCCTTCCGACAGTATTTAAGTCTCCGCACTGTCGCTTGATCTTCAGATAGTTCCTGACTATGGAACTGAACTTCTCCAGGCCGAGGGACTGACAACCTCAAATTCTACGACTTTAAGGGTGATGGACTGATTACATCGTCTTCACATCTCTACTGTTCCTGCCTACTTTCTGTATTCGACTGAAGAAGCCTACTGTGTAGGCGAAACGTTTCGGAATAAAGTTGTCTAACTGTTGCATATGTGTCTTACCTAACAACCTGTCGGTATTGTATACCATTTTGATGTTCAACAGTGCAGAATTCAGAGCAAGCTCATGCTCTCTCCCGCATCACTTCCATAAATAACACACCAGTCACCATTCATAAGCACGCTTTTTATAATTCTTGCAGTGTACTGTGGTCTTGCCTCGTACCATTGTACAGAGTGATTTTCTTTGTCATGTGGCGATGATATTTTAGAACAATTAGCCCTTCAGAACCTCCTGCTCGTGGACGGAGGTGCTTTCCTAGTAATATCGCTCGTTTAACGTTCGACTGCCATGAGCTTCCATCCTTTGTTTATATTGTGGGCCATCGCCTAGAGGTCCATCAGGTTGTTCCCACGCCCCAACAGTGTCGTAATTGCTGGCGTTTTGGGCACCCCGCTAAACACTGCAGATGTGCGACAGAATGCCCGGTCTGCAGAGCAGCAGATCATTCCAATACGTCATGTAATCTTCCTCCCTCTTGTCTTAACTGCAGGGAACCTCATCCTTCCTTTTCACGCCGTTGCCAAGTTTATTGTAATGAACGAGAGATCCGTTATCTTAAGGAGCATGAGGGCCTCACACTATGGCTGTCTCTCAGCTCCACCTTCAAGGTAAACTCCCTCATGTCCCGTATGCTCAGATAGCCTGAAGACCTCCAACCTCGATGGTCCTCCCGCCTCTCAATCCCTCTGCGTCGATGTCTTCCGGGGTGGCCCCAGTTTCTAATTCTTTTGCAGTTGTATCCTCTGACACTTCTACCTCCGCACCACTTCCTACTTCTACTTCTTCATCTCATTCGCTTGATTCTCAATCTACAAAACCTCGCAGACCTACACTTTCTTCATGTCCATCACCTGCACAAAATATATCTCCTGCCTCGGCGCCTCGTTCTCACCCTCTTTCCAGCTCTCACACCAAGGTAGAGGTTCACCCTCTCGCTCGTGTAGTTCCCTCTTCTTCTGTTCCCCCTCCTGTCTTCCTTTATAGTTACCCTTCAGCCTCCTTCATCTGTTATACTGCATGCCTCTTCTACCCCAGCCGATGCATCTCCCCAGGTTCATACTCCCTGCCCCCCTCAGACCTCTTTGGTTGCCTCAGTAGTTCCTCTGACCTTTCCTTGCAACGCCTCTCCTGTCTCTGACATCATGGCATCGTCGGCTTCCTTAACGATTGAAACGTTAGATGCTATTTCCAACTATATTGCAGGGACGACACCTCTGATGGACACTGGGACTCCCTCTACCCTTTTTATTTCACGACCCTCGCAACAACTTGTTCCTCCGCAACATTCACATTCTTCCTTTTTTACATGCTCACCGTTACCCCCACACTTTGAGTTTACAGATCCTAATATCCCATAGGTTTTATCGTTTCTTATTGTTGACAATTTTATTTCTGTACATAATTTCTTTTTTACAATGGAATATTCGTGGCCTTAGGGGCAATCGGGGAGAACTAGTGTGCTCTCCCAGTGGTCCAAAGTATGTGTTGGGCTGCAAGAGCCCAAAATTCGTTCTGCGGTCATTCGCCCGTTTTGGGTTACGTGCTATTATATTCTTCAGATCCTTTACCTGACGACACTCTTAATGAAATCGCACTTCTTGTGCGCGTTGATATACCATATCACAAGTTTTCATTCATTCCCCGCTGCATTATACTGCAGCTCGGATTTATTTACACAGATGGTTTACAGTTTGCTCTCCCTTTCTCCCTCACATGCATTCTACACCTCTGACATTGCGTTTTTAATTTCTTCTCTACTGCCGCCTATCTTGCTCACCATCACCTGTGGGGAGGGTCCCACTGCGACTCTCGTGGTGTTCAGTTGGAGACTCTTCTCGGTTCTCACCCGCTTCATGTTTGAAATACAGGTGCTTCTACCCATTTTGACTCTCGCACTCAGTCTCTGTCCTGCATTGATCTTTCTATTTGTTCCTCGCCCATTGCACTTGATTTCATGTGGTCTGTTCTTCCAGATTTACATGTTAAAGTTTACTTTCCTATTCTTCTTGCTTCTGTTACATATACCCGTCCGTTTCGTAACCCTCGTTGGCAATTTGCTCGAGCAGATTAGGAATTATACTCCCGTCTTACCACTTGTTGCGAGGACCCCCTTTCGTCGTCTATTGATGAACTAGCACACCAGTTTTCGGCCTTAGTCCTGGCTGCGGCGACTCGTTCTATTCCCCAAACCTCAGGTAGGCATTCTCAGACATGCGTGCCTTGGTGATCTTCTACATGCGCCCGCACAGTGCATTTAAAACGTGCTGCATGGGGCCGTTATCGATATAACCGTACCACAAGTGCTGCTGTTCGCGGCGTCATCCGCGATGCTAAGCGTTCTTGTTGACGAGACTACGTGTCTACCATTACCTCGTCTTACCCAATATGCACGATTTGGAAAAAGGTGCGAAAATTGTGTGGTAAGTACGCTCTGGACCCAGCTCCCGTTTTGCGGGTTGCTGGAGTTGACTTCACAGACCCTTTAGAAGTTGTCACGGAAATTGGGAACTATCTTGTCCATATCTCCCGAGGGCTTCATCTCTGCCCCTCATTTCTTGCATCTAAACCTACCAAGGAGCAATTGCTGTATAATGTACCTCTTACTCTTCTACAATTAGAGTCCACGCTTTCCATGTGCCGACCGTCGGCACCAGGACTTGACAATATCCACATCAGTATGCTGCACCATCTCCATTCTACGGCCCTTCCTGTTGTTTTACGTCTTTTCAATCTAATTTGGGAGCGAAGGGTTCTCCCACAATACTGGAAATCAGCTAGGGTACCACTGTTTCGCAAACCTGGCGCCTCAGTGCTTGACACCTCTCACTATCGTCCCATTTCCCTGACCAGTGTGGTCTGCAATGTGATGGAATGATAGGTGAACAGACGTTTGATGTGGTTCTTCGAGACACACAATAGCCTTTCCCCTCCCCAATATGGCTTTCGCAAAGGCCACTCTAATTTAGAACCCTTGCTCCACTTCGATACATATATTCGAAATGCCTTTGTTAACCACCACTCTGTCCCAGCAGTCTTTTTCGATCTAGAAGGCATATGACACCACTTGGAGGTACAACATTCTAGCCCAAGCCCACTTCTTAGGCCTCCGCGGTAATCTACCAAGCTTCATCGCTGTTTTCCTGTCCGATAGACATTTTCGGATCCATATTGGCGCCTTGCTTCCCTTGGACTTTGTACAAGCCGAGGGACTCCCATAAGGTTGTGTCCTCAGTACTACTCTTTTTCTCTTAGCTATAAATGACCTACCTTCCATTCTTCCTTCGCATATTTGGTCATCACTTTATGTTGATAACTTTGCTATAACTTACTCGGGCGCTGACTATCGACTAGTAGCGGCCTCCCTTCAGGTAGTGATAGACCGAGTCTCAAGCTGGATCATTTCTCATGGCTTTAAATTTTCCAGTACAAAAACCCGATTCATTACTTTCACTAGACGCCGGCTTATACCAAATACTCCCTTGTACTTGCAGGGTTCACGTATTCTGACATGAGACACGTCAGCCGGTGGTCAAAGACCGCCGGCTGACGGTCACATGTCGCATTTCTTCATTAAAGACAACTTGCCATAGTTGGCTAAATCTCCTAAAGTTCTTGCACATCGTTCATCGTCGCACTCTCCACCGTTTGCATTCCACCCTAGTCTTGTTCACGCTAGATTTTGATGACCAGATCTATTCTGCGGTTTCTCCCGCAACTCTAAGTTAGATCCTTTCATCACCAAGGTCTCCGCCTGTGCCTTGGTGACTTTCGTTCGTTCCCTGTTGAGAGCCTCTATACAGAGGAGAATTTTTCATCATTGTTTGATCGCCGTGATGCTCATTGCCTTCGCTATTATGTTAGATCCTATGACCTCTACAATCCTTCCGCACATAGGATAGTCATTGATGTTAGTAAACGTTCTTTATTTGTTCATCGTCCCTGTTTACTCCGTCCCTTTTCTCTCTGCCTACATTCACTCTTGTCTTTTCTTTAGATACCACCTTTCACTGCTTATGTAGCAACTCACTTTTCCCTGCCCCCTTGGGAAGTTCCGGCTGTTCGTGTCTATTCTTTCCCACTGCCATGCGCAAAAGCCCAACTACCTATGGTGGCTTCCCGCTCTCTTTTCCTTGAACACTTCTGCTCTCATTCTCATGCTATCGCAGTGCACACCGATGGTTCTAAGTCTTCTGATGGCGTCGGATTCGCAGCAGTGTTTCCGGACAGTGTCGTGCGAGGGCATTTATTACTCTCGGCTAGCATTTTTATGGCTGAATTGTATGCCATTCTTGTAGCACTTATCGGTATTGAATCTATGCCTGTGTCAACATTTTTATTTTTTCAGACTCCCATAGTGCTTTACAGGCTATACGGAAATATGATACACCTCACCCCCTAGTTCTTCGTATCCAACTTTGGTTATGCCTTATCTCTAGCAAGCACAGATGTATTGTTTTTTGCTGGTCCCTGGTCGTGTTAACGTACAGGCAATGAACAGGCAGACACTGCTGCGCGGTCAGCAGTACATGACCTCCCAGTTTCATATAGAGGTGTTCCATACAAGGACTATTTTGCTGTAATTGCTACCCATCTTCGCACCCATTGGCAACAACGTTTGTCTGATCAGCTCGTTAACAAACTTCATTCTGTTAAGCCAAGTATATGTTTCTGGTCGTCTTCTTGTTATCGGTGTCGAGGTTGGGAGACTACTCTCTCCCGTCTTCGAGTCGGCCACACTCGTCTTAGTCACGGGTTTCTCATGGAGAGGCGCCCTGCTCCTCTCTGTGAGAATTGTCAAGTTCCATTATGAGCTAGCCACATTCTGTTGGACTGCCCATTCTATCAACTAGCATGCAGAATTTACCTTCAACGTTGTCTCCGCTCTGCTGCCCTTTATTTACCTTCTCTTCTTGCTGACGGATCCTCCTTTAATCCAGACTCTCGCATTGCCTTTTTGAGAGCAAATAATGTACTACACAAACTCTGATGGTGTCTCTGGCACTCTTCTCAGCCCTTTTCACCTTAATCTCTTGCTACCCTCTACCCCTGCACTATCCACTGTCCCGCTACACTTTATAACCTAATAATCATCCATTTCCCTCTTACTACCCAATAGCCCTGCATCCTTCCCTACCCTTGTGGTTTAGCGCTTCTTACTGATCATAATAATAATTCCTGGAAGAGCAATAATATGAATTATTCAAGCCACAAATTTTTCACTTTTATTTCTAATATATTACTAGCCTTCAGCCTGTCCTTATGTTTTCCCCGCTATGCAATTATTATACATCCAAAGAACTGGAACTGCACTTCTCTTCCATGGAATGAATTTAATTACTTCCCATTTCAAGGTGCTGTGTTATCCCTACGGATTTAGCTCTCCTATATGTTATTATACTAATATAAATTTATTTTTAGACTTCAAAATCCGGAATCTTCCGTGAAGTACATGAGGTGGAGCACGCAGGGCGTATCAGATACACTCTGTCCACGGAGTACCTTAACATGCTGGATCAGCTAGTTAGGAGGGGACCGTATGTGTATGTTGGAGAGGATCTCACCATCAAAGTGCTCTTGGCTGAAGACTTCTCAAAAACAGGTTCGCTTGCGGATATATATATATATATATATATATATATATATATATATATATATATATATATATATATATATATATATATATATATATATATATATATATACACACACACACATTTGTCGTGCCGAATATGTAAAACTTTATTATTATTATTATTATTAAATATTAGCCGGTATTCTCCCGGCCCGGGCCTTTTCCAAGCGGTGGCCCGGCCTTGGCTCCCTCTTTAGGGAGTGTCTGAGACCTAAGTCTCCCATGGGAGGAGGCACAAGTACCTCCTCATCTTTGGGACCAACTGTCCCCAGGCCTAGCCACAAGCTAGGCCTCTCTGGTCTGCCATCCCCGCCCCAAGGGGGAAAATGGGAATGACAGTCTTATGAGCTAAAGGCTCGGGCTCAGGCACCTACCCTACCCTAGAAGGGTTAGGCATGGTGTCGATATGTAAAACTTGCGATCTTGGCTTAAATAGCAACGCTCATCTTGCCATATAAGACAAGGAAAAATTTGTGTATGCAATAATTTCGCAAAAGTCATTCTGAACCTATCGAAAAAAAGTACATTTCATTGTGTTTGTTTATTAGTAAATTATTGTAAAAGTATCTAAAATATATTTAATTTTTCTTTAAACGTATAAGAAAAATTTTGAGAAATGACTTAATTTTAAATGAGTTCCTGCTAATTCACCAGTTTTACCTATTAGGCACTATGTACATTATATATATATATATATATATATATATATATATATATATATATATATATATATATATATATATATATATATATATACATATATATACACATATATATATATATATATATATATATATATATATATATATATATATATATAGATATATATATATATATATATATATATATATATATATATATATGTCGTGCCGAATATGTAAAACTGGTAAATTAGCAAGAACTCATTTAAAATTAAGTCCTTTCTAAAATTTTCTCTTATACGTTTAAAGATATATTTTTTTAATTAATATTAATGTAAACATTTTTAATTTTGCACCAAAAGGAACTTAGAAAACTTACCTAACCTTATTATAACAAGAACAATTTATTTTAGCCTAACCCAACTAAATATATTTTAGATTTGTTTACAATAATTTAATACTAAACAAACACAGTGAAATATATTTTTTTCGTTAGGTTCAGAATGATTTTGGCGAAATTTTTGCATACACAAATTTTCACTTGTCCTATATGGCAAGATGAGCGTTGCTATTTAAGCCAAGATCGCAAGTTCTGCCTATTCGGCACGACATATATATATATATATATATATATATATATATATATATATATATATATATATATATATATATATATATATATATATATATATATATATATATAAATTATAGAGGGTGGTAGAAGAAAATATTCAAACAGCTCCGAGGAGAACCTTGCGTTTTCCCTGAGGTACGTTTATTGTCTTCTCTGAGGATAAGAGTCCCCAGTAAAGTTCTAGAGGTGGTACCTTCCTATATATATATATATATATATATATATATATATATATATATATATATATATATATATATATATATATATATATATATATATATATATATATATATCGTGCCGAATATGTAAAACTGGTCAATTAGCAAGAACTCATTTAAAATTAAGTCCTTTCTAAAATTTTCTCTTATACGTTTAAAGATATACTTTTTTTCATTAATGATAATGTAAAAATTTAAAATTTTGCACCAAAAGAATCTTAGAAAACTTACCTAACCTTATTATAACAAGAACAATTTGTTTTAGCCTTACCCAACTAAATATATTTTAGATTTGTTTACAGTAATTTAATACTAAACAAAGACAGTGAAATATATTTTTTTCGTTAGGTTCAGAATGATTTTGGCGAAATTATTGCATACACAAATTTTCACTTGTCCTATACGGCAAGATGAGCGTTGCTATTTAAGCCAAGATCGCAAGTTCTGCCTATTCGGCACGACATATATATATGTATATGCAAAGCAACCACTCTGAAAGAATAGAGAAATTCCAAGCGCTTTCTTGACTACTCACATTAAGGAACTATGAAAGTAAAGCATCCAAGGAAGCTATATAAGGGGTCTGGCCAACACCTCACTATCAGATCCCACAACGGTTAAACACCTGACGCGCGCCGGCCCAACTAGACAGGTCCTTTGCACAACTCACCAACAAACTATTCTACCCAAGAAAATAGTTTGTTGGTGAGTTGTGCAAAGGACCTGTCCAGTTGGGCCGGCGCGCGTCAGGTGTTTAACCGTTGTGGGATCTGATAGTGAGGTGTTGGCCAGACCCCTTATATAGCTTCCTTGGATGCTTTACTTTCATAGTTCCTTGATAATGTGAGTAGTCACGAAAGCGCTTGGAATTTCTCTATTCTTTCAGAGTGGTTGTTTTGCATATTCTGAAATCACCTGTTTACTGTGATCTTATTGCATATATATATATATATATATATATATATATATATATATATATATATATATATATATATATATATATATATATATATATATATATATATATTATGCAAAACAACCACTGTGAAAGAATAGAGAAATTCCAAGTGCTTTCGTGACTACTCACATTATCAAGGAACAGTGCAAGTAGAGCATCAAAGGAAGGTATATAAACGGCCTAGCCCACACCTCACTATCAGATCCCACAACAAAGGAACACCTGACACGCAACCCATAAGAAAGGGAACACTGCAGCAGGCCTGCCGGCCAAACTAGACAGGTCCTTCACACAACTCACCAACAAACTATTCTACCCAAGAAATAAGAATTTTAAAAATTGTTATCTGTCCAATGTATTATTAAATTCTTCCCAAATTCTATTAATTATAAATGGATTTAATTTATATAAACCAAAGTAAATATTCATATTATTGTCAAAACTGCTTTTTATGAAACAAGATTCAATTATATTCCTGTCGACCATGGACTTGCTTGATACAATTTTCTCAACTTTTTGAATATCAGTTGGATGGTTAAAATCTCTCACATGAATAAATAGAGCATTGGAATCTTGTCCAGTTCTAATGCTATATTTATGTTGTTTTAATCTTAGTTCAAGATTTTTACCAGTTTGACTGTAATTAACTTTATCGCAAATTTTACAAGGAATCTTATAGACACATCCATCAGCATTTTGGGGGCAATTCTTTATCGAAAGTTCTTTTACTGTATCAAGATTTTTGAATACAACTTTAATATTAAAAGTCTTAAGAAGAGAAGGCATATTAACCAAGTTTTCATGGTAAGGGAGAACCAACATATTTTTAGTTGAATAAGGCTGGTTGTCCCTTTTTGGATTGCAAAAAGTATTTCTATCAACTTTAAAAGATTTATCAATTACTTTTCTTGGGTATTTCAAATCATTACCTATTTCATAAATTTTGGATATTTCCTCATCTATGTACTCTGGACTACAAATTCATAAAGCTCTCAAAAACATTGATGAGAAAACAGACAGTTTAACTCTATCTTGATGCGAAGAATAATAGTGGACGTAGGAACAGTTATTTGTAGGTTTTCTGTAAATTTTAAATTTCAATTCATTATTTCCCTTAATAATTAAAACGTCTAGAAAAGGCAATGAGTTATTTTCTTCAAACTCAACAGTAAAGTTTATAGAATGGGCTAAGCTATTTAATTTGCCAAAGAAATGGTGTATATCTACATTTTTGGGCATGAGACACAAAATATCAACATATTTGAACCATTTAGCTCTATTAGGGAGGATTGTGTTAAGCAGCCTTGTTTCAAAAAATTCAATGTATAGGTTACTAAGAACAGGTGAAAGAGGATTTCGCATTGCCATACCAAACTTCTGAGTGTAAAACTTATCATTAAATACAAATTTTGCATCAACAATGCAAAGTTCAATAAGTTTAATGATAGTAGGAACTGGCAATGGTAAATCATAATTAACGAGTTCTTCAGATGAGAAACTTAATAAATCATCAATAGGAACTTTCGTAAACAAGGAAGTAACATCAAAACTAACCATGTTAAAATAATTTAAGTCAGTCAAGGAGCTTAATTTATCAACTAAATCTATGTAGTTTTTAACATGAAAGTTGGAAATTTTGCCAACAATATAGCTCAAAATATCATCAAGCCGTTTTGATAATTTATACGAAACTGATCCTATGGAGCTAATAATTGGTCTGACAGGATTCCCTGGTTTGGTTTGTGTGTTTTTATTAGTCCATACATGTAAGGTAAATATGGATTAGCGGATGTAAATTGTTTGACTAATTCATCTTTGCCTTTCAGTAGAAGTTTTATTGTTTTATTGAAATTGCTGTTAACGGTTTCTAGGGGATTCTTTCTAAGTTTAGAATAGGTTTCAATATCATCTAAGATTATTAATTTTTTCTTGGTAATCAATGGGAAATCCTCCTTCACCTGTTCTTAGTAACCTATACATGAATTTTTTTGAAACAAGGCTGCTTAACACAATCCTCCCTAATAGAGCTAAATGGTTCAAATATGTTGATGATATTTTGTGTCTTATGCCCCAAAATGTAGATATACACCATTTCCTTTCGCAAATTAAATAGCTTAGCCCATTCTATAAACTTTACTGTTGAGTTTGAAGAAAATAACTCATAGCCTTTTCTAGATGTTTTAATTATTAAGGGTAATAATGAATTGAACTTTAAAATTTACAGAAAACCTACAAATAACTGTTCCTATGTCCACTGTTATTCTTCGCATCAAGATAGAGTTAAACTGTCTGTTTTCTCATCAATGTTTTTGAGAGCTTTACGAATTTGTAGTCCGGAGTTCATAGATGAGGAAATATCCAAAATTTATGAAATAGGTAATGATTTGAAATACCCAAGAAACGTAATTGATAAATCTTTTAAGGTTGATAGAAATACTTTTTACAACCCAAAAAGGGACAACCAGCTTTATTCAACTAAAAATATGTTGGTTCTCCCTTACCATGAAAACTTTGTTGATATGCCTTCTCTTCTTAAGACTTTTAATATTAAAGTTGTATTCAAAAATCTTGATACAGTAAAGAAAACTTTTGATAAAGAATTCCCCCCAAAATGCTGATGGATGTGTCTATAAGATTCCTTGTAAAATTTGCGATAAAGTTCTTTACGGTCAAACTGGTAAAAATCTCGAACTAAGATTAAAACAACATAAATATAGCATTAGAACTGGACAAGATTCCAATGCTCTATTTATTCATGTGAGAGATTTTAACCATCCAATTGATTTTCAAAAAGTTGAGAAAGTTGTATCAAGCAAGTCCATGTTCGACAGGAATATAATTGAATCTTGTTTCACAAAAAGCAGTTTTGACAACAATATGAATATTTTCTTTGGTTTATATAAATTAGATCCATTTATAATTAATAGAATTTGGGAAGAATTTAATAATGCACTGGACAAATAATAATTTTTAAAATTCTTATTTCTTGGATAGAATAGTTTGTTGGTGGGTTGTGTGAAGGACCTGTCTAGTTGGGCCGGCAGGCCTGCTGCAGTGTTCCCTTTCTTATGGGGTGCGTGTCAGGTGTTCCTTTGTTGTGGGATCTGATAGTGAGGTGTGGGCTAGACCGTTTATATACCTTCCTTTGATGCTCTACTTTCATTGTTCCTTGATAATGTGAGTAGTCACGAAAGCGGTTGGAATTTCTCTATTCTTTCACAGTGTTTTTTTTGCATATTATGAAATCACCTGTTTACTGTGATCTTATTATATATATATATATATATATATATATATATATATATATATATATATATATATATATATATATATATATATATATATGTCGTGCCGAATAGGCAGAACTTGTGATCTTGGCTTAAATAGCAACGCTCATCTTGCCATATAGGACAAGCGAAAATTTGTGTATGCAATAATTTCGCCAAAATCATTCTGAACCTAACGAAAAAAATATATTTCACTGTGTTTGTTTAGTATTAAATTATTGTAAACAAATCTAAAATATATGTAGTTGGGTTAGGCTAAAATAAATTGTTCTTGTTATAATAAAGTTAGGTAAGTTTTCTAAGTTCCTTTTGGTGCAAAATTATAAATTTTTACATCAACATTAATGAAAAAAATATATCTTTAAACGTATAAGAGAAAATTTTAGAAAGGACTTAATTTTAAATGAGTTCTTGCTAATTGACATATATATATATATATATAAATAAATATATATATATATATATATATATATATATATATATATATATATATATATATATATATATATATATATTCAACAAGTCGACAGTCTTCCACCGAGGCAGGGTGACCCAAAAAAGGAAGAAAATCCCCAAAAAGAAAATACTTTCATCATCAATCAACACTTTCATCTCATTCACACATAATCACTGTTTTTGCAGAGGTGCTCAGAACACAACAGTTTTGAAGCATATACGTATAAAGATACACAACATATCCCTCCAAACTGATAGTATCCCGAACCTCTCCTTTAGAGTGCAGGCATTGTACTTCCCATTTCCAGGACTCAAGTCCGGCTATATAAAAATAACCGGTTTCCCTGAATCCCTTCACTAAATATTAACCTGCTCACACTCCAACAGATCGTCAGGTCCCAAATACCATTCGTCTCCATTCACTCCTATCGAACACGCTCATGCACGCCTGCTGGAAGTCCAAGCCCCTCGCCAAAAAAGACCTCCCTTACTCCTTCCTTCCAACCTTTTCGAGGACGACCCCAACCCCGCATTCCTTCTACAGATATAAATGCTCTCCATGTCATTCTACTTTGATCCATTTTCTCTAAATGACCAAACCACCTCAACAACCCCTCTTCAGCCCTGTGACTAATACTTTTATTAACTCCACACCTTCTCCTAATTTCCACACTCAGAATTATCTGCATAATATTTACTCCGCACATTGCCCTTAGACAGGACATCTCCACTGCCTCCAACCACCTCCTCGCTGCTGCATTTACAACCCAAGCTTCACACCCATATAAGACTGTTGGTACTACTATACTTTCAAACATTCCCTTCTTTGCCTCCATAGATAACGTTTTTTGACTCCACATATACCTCAATGCACCACTCACCATTTTTCCCTCATCAATTCTATGATTTACCTCATTTTTCATAAATCCATCCGCCGACACGTCAACTCCCAAGTATCTGAAAACATTCACTTCTTCCATACTCCTCCCCAATTTGAAATCCAATTTTTCTTTATCTAAATCATTTGATACCCTCATCACCTTACTCTTTTCTATGTTCACTTTCAACTTTCTACCTTTACACACACTCCCAAACTCATCCACTAACCTTTGCAATTTTTCTTTAGAATCTCCCATAAGCACAGTATCATCAGCAAAAAGTAACTGTGTCAATTCCCATTTTGTATTTGATTCCCCATAATTTAATCCCACCCCTCTCCCGAACACTCTAGCATTTACTTCTTTTACAACCCTATCTATAAATATATTAAACAACCATGGTGACATTACACATCCCTGTCTAAGACCTACTTTTACCGGGAAGTAGTCTCCCTCTCTTCTACACACCCTATCCTGAGCCTCACTTTCCTCATAAAAACTCTTTACAGCATTTAGTAACTTACCACCTATTCCATATACTTGCAACATCTGCCACATTGCTCCCCTATCCACTCTATCATATGCCTTTTCTAAATCCATAAATGCAATAAAAACTTCCCTACCTTTATCTAAATACTGTTCACATATGTGCTTCAATGTAAACACTTGATCTACATATCCCCTACCCACTCTGAAACCTCCTTGCTCATCCGCAATCCTACATTCTGTTTTACCTCTAATTCTTTCAATTATGACCCTACCGTACACGTTTCCTGGTATACTCAGTAAACTTATTCCTCTATAATTTTTACAATCTCTTTTGTCCCCCTTCCCTTTATATAAAGGGACTATACATGCTATCCGCCAATCCCTAGGTACCTTCCCCTCTTTCATACATTTATTAAACAAAAGCACCAACCACTCCAACACTAATGTATATATATATATATATATATATATATATATATATATATATATATATATATATATATATATATATATACATATATATATATATATATATATATATATATATATATATATATATATATATATACATATATATAATGTCGTGCCGAATAGGCAGAACTTGCGATCTTGGCTTAAATAGCAACGCTCATCTTGCCATATAGGACAAGTGAAAGTTTGTGTATGCAATAATTTCGCCAAAATCATTCTAAACATTACAAAAAAATATATTTCATTATGTTTGTTTAGTATTAAATTACTGTAAACGTATTTAAAATATATTTAGTTGGGTTAGGCTAAAATAAATTGTTCTTGTTATTATAAGGTTAGGTAAGTTTTTGAAGATACTCTTGGTGCAAAATTAAAAATTATTACATTAACATTAATGAAAAAAAAATATTTTTAAACGTATAAGAGAAAATTTCAGAAAGAACTTAATTTTATATGAGTTCTTGCGAATTGACCAGTTTTACATATTCGGCACGACATTATATATATATATATATATATATATATATATATATATATATATATATATATATATATATATATATATATATATATATATATATATATATATATATAATCATTTACATTATAACCCGCTAAGTGGTAGGGATACTTCGACTGTGTCAGGATCCAAATCATGTACTTTTGACATTATTGCAAGATTTACTTAGGACAACTTTTCTGTTTGCTAGAGTTTTATCAGTGACTTGATAACTCTCTTGCAGAGCAAAACGTTGCCTTCACGAATATTTGTTCTGTAGCCTCGGGACTTATAGCGGGTCAAGTGGGAAGCAACAGCAGACTTAACTGTGTTGGACACCATCAGGAGCGATTATACACTGTAGATACAGTAACTGCACCAAGCACGATAGTTCAGGGCGTCTTCATTCAATGTTACTAGTGAAGGGCTGTTGATCTAAGGAAGAGAAGTTATCTTCTACTTCGGCAGATTTCAAAGAGATGTGACCCTTACTGGTTTAACGCCTCTTCATCATCACTGACACTATCATGATAGTAATTATGATATTATTGTAGCTGTTGGTAATAGAGTTGTGTTTATTATTAAAAGTTGTAATAGTTGTAGTACTAGTGGTAGTAGTAGTAGTACTAGTAGTAGTAGCAGCAGTAGCACTAGTAGCAATAGTAGAAGTACTAGTAGCAGTAGTAGCACTAGTAGCAGTAGTAATAGTACTAGCAGTAGCAGTAGTAGTATTAGTATTACCAGTAGTAGTAGTACCAGTACCAGCAGTAGTAGTGCTAATAGTAGCAGTAGTAGTAGTACTTGTAGTAGTAGTAGTATTTGTAATAGTTGTAGTAGTACTTCTAGTAGTAGCAGTAATAGTAGTACTTGTAATAGTAACAGTAGTAGTAATAATTTTAATAGTAGCAGTAGTAGTAACACTTGTAGCATTAGTACTTGTAGCAGTAGTTATAATGTTAATAAAATAAACACTAATAATAATAATAATAATAATAATAATAATAAAGTAATATTCTACTGTAAAATGATTAAAATATTTCTGTGATGATCAGGTCGGTGTGACTTCTACACATCAAGAGAAAGTTTCATGCCTTTCCTCTACTGCATGATAGCCTCCAAGAACAGCCCGCTGGTTCCTGCAGTAAGTAAAAGGTACAGTGGAAAAGAAAACTGGTGCAAGAAACTAACAATATCCTTCCCTTCCTTGGAACAAGCCCCATTAAATCCCTTTTACCCAGGCATTGTTTCACCCCAACCTGCTATCTATATATACGTCGTGTCGAATAGGTAAAACTTGCGATTTTGGATTAAATAGCAGCGCTCGTCTTGCCGAATAAGGTAAGCGAAAATTTGTGAATGCAATAATTTCGCAAAAATCATTCTGATCCAAACGAAAAAAATATATTTCATTGTTTATTATTAAATTATTGTAAACTTGTCTTAAATATATTTAAATGGATTAGGCTAAATTAAATTGCGCTTGTTATAATAAAGTTCTTTTGGTACAAAATTATAAATTTTTACATTAATTTAAATTAAAAAATATGTCTTTAAACGTATACCTGGAAAGGGCTTCGGGGGTTAACGCCCCCGCGGTCCGGTCTGAGACCAAGCCTCATGGTTGATCAGGGCCTGATCAACCAGGCTGTTACTGATGGCCGCACGCAAACTGATGTACGAACAACATCATGGCTGGTCAGATACTGACTTTAGTCGCCTGTCCAGTGCCTTCTTGAAGACAACCATAAGGGAGATTGATAATCCCCTTATGTAAACTGAGAGGCAGTTGAACAGTCTTGGGCCCCGGACACTTACTGTGTTGCCTCTCCTGCCGAGTGTTTTGCTTTCATAGGGAGTGATTTTCGTGTGCAAGTTTGGTACTAATCCCTCTAGGGTTATCCAAGTGTATGTTATCATGTATCTCTCTCGCCTGCGTTCCAGGGAATACAAATTATGGGACTTCAACCGTTCCCAGTAATTTAGGTGCCTTATCGTACTTACGTGTGCCGTGAAGGTTCTTTGTACACTCTCCAGGTCAGCAATTTTTCCTGCCTTAAAGGGGGCAGTTAGTGTACAGCAGTATTCCAGCCTAGAGAGAGCGATTTGAAGAGAATCATCCCTAGTTCTGACGGTTCCCATCCTATCATTTTTCTAGTAAATGCGGTAGATACATTGTATCATTCCCAGGTCCTTCACATTGCTTTAACACACTATTGTATGGTTAGAATTTGTTTTATACCCTGATACAGCTTTAATTTCATCAACTTTTCCGTATCTGAGTAGCTGAAATTTCTCTTCATTGAACTTCATATTGTTTTGTGTGGCCCGTCTGAAGATTTGGTTGATGTCCTCTTGAAGTCTTGCGGTGTCTTCGATGGAGGATACTGTCATGGAAATTCTGGAGTCATTCTCAAAGGAAGGCACGGAGCTATGGCTTGCATCTCTGTCTATGTCGATGTGAGGATGAGGAATAGGATGGTAGCAAGTACTGTGTCTTGTGGAACAGCTTTTCACCGTAGCTGCCTCGGACTCTAGTCTATTTACTATTACTCTTTGTGTTCTATTTGTTAGGACGTTATAGATCCATCTACCAACTTTTCCTGTCATTCCTTTATCACACATTTTGTGCGCTATTACACCGTGGTAACAATTGTCAAAGGCTTTTGCAAAGTCTGTGTATTCTACATCTGCATTTTGTTTATCCTCTATAGCATGCACGACCTCGTCATAGTGGTCCAGTATCTGGGACAGGCAGAAGCAACTTGTTCTAAACCCGTGTTGCCCTGGGTTGTGTAACTGATGGGCATCTAGGTGGTTGGCGATCTTGCTTCTTAGAACCCTTTCAAAGATTTTTATAATATGGGATGTTATTGTCTGAAATTCTTTGTAAGTGCTTTGATGGCACCTTTGTATTGGGGCTATGTCTGTTGTTTTTAGCGAGTGTGGGATGACCCCTGTGTCCTTGCTGTCTCCATAGAATACTGAAGGCACGTGACAGGGTTCCATGAGTCAGGGCCTGGGACAGAGTGCATGGGCATGTCATTTATTGTCTTTTTCAGAGCTTTTCGGCGTTAGGATAATATCAGAGATTTTTGAGATGACCAAATTTGGGGTCTCGTTCATAAAGAATTAATTCAGACTGTCGACCTTTAGTCTGGGTAACGGCTAGCTAAGACTGAGTCTTATTGGGACTTTAGTATCTCACTCATTTCTTGGCTGTTATCTGTGTATGTCCCATCTCACATAAGCAGGGGCCCAATACTGGATGATGTTTTTCCCTTAGATTGGGCATAAGATAAGAAGTATTTTGTTTTTGTTTTTCAGTTTCCTTTATGGCTTTTAGTTCTTCCTGAGAGGTCTCTTGTAAGATTCCTTCAGCTTAACTTCGATATTTGCTATTTCACTGATCAGTGCCTCCCTTTGTATTTCAGATGTATTGGCCCCCCTCAGCAGCTCTGTGATTCTTCTACTTAGTCTGTATAAAGAGCGTCTCTCTCTAGTTTACATCTCTCTCTTTTCTCAATGGAATGTGCCTTGAGCAGACCTAAAGAATCATATTTAAATTTTTCTAGGCAAAGGTTCGGATCCATGTTGTTTAGAATATTTTCCCAGTTTGTTTCATTTAGGACATGGTTGACTTGTTTCCATTGTTTGTTTTTGTTATTGAAGTTGAATTTTGTGAAGACACCCTCATGACTGATCACATTTTGCTGGTCAGGAGCCCTGTGCATACATGTCTGTACCTCTATTATGTTGTGATCTGAGTGTATTGTGTTTGATACGGTGATATTATGTTGTTAGTGAAGATGAGGTCCAGCGTATTTTCTAGTTTAGAGACTCTTATATTTACTGGTATGTTTTTTCAAGACTGGTATACGGCAAAAAGGCATGATTCGTTAAAGAATTAGCCTATACAGGTGCCCTATGACTAGAATCGTAGAAGCCATTTCATGGGTCCTAGAAAGGCCTGATAACTTTCAAAAGTATCAGCTTCAATCTTTCAAAAGAGTGTATTCTACTTCATCGACGACGGAGAGTAAAACTGAGGTATGGAGGTGCACATTTGACAATTTCATGAGTAAAAAAATATGACAGATTTATTCCTGTTTCAGACGGCTTAAATATTTCATTACAGATAGCACAGTACCCATTAAGCTTAATTTGTGTTCAAAAAGTCTGTCAACATACTGAATTAGTTAAAACATATGAAATTTTTCGAATACATTTGATAACTGGAGAGTGTCTCTTCTGATTGTTGTGATATCAGATGTGGTAGTCTTATATGATGGTAGAAATATTGTCTGCACTGTTGCAGGCAGAAGGTCTTACGGAAGCATTATCAGTATTGTACTGGTAATAATCAACAGTGTCATATTTACTGCTCAAATTCCGAAGGAATAACACCTATTACTGATCATATTGCATTATCCGTTTGAGTGGCACTTGGGGGTACGTAGTGCAATGTTGGTAAATGTTCTCTGATTTTGATTCAAAATGAATGTGCGCTGTATGAATCTATAAATAAGGTTTAGTTCCCTTTCCTTCTCTGCCTAATTTAAAGGACACTGGGAAGAAAAGTGTTTGCCTTTAACCATTACTGCACTTGCAAAGACGGCAGCCATTTTTGGATACTTGATTTATATTTAATCATTATTAGTATGGACATGCAAAAGATGACTTCATTTACCTAAAAAATGGTTGCTACTTTAAAACTTTATTATAATACTCAGTATTCATGTTGATGAAAGTCTCTTAGAGTGGAACAATATAAGGCGACCACCGTGGCAGCCATTTTGGAGTTCTCAAATTCCTGCAGAGTAACAGAATGGCATTCGCTGGATTATCATTGCAGATACTTTAGAGGTTAATATACGTTAAGAACAATGATGCACCATTAAATTTCAGGTTATTCTGTGCTTCCACCAGATTATTAATAAATATTATAGCACATGAAAACAAACAATTAGATGATTACTGTTTATTTCCTCCTCAGAGTTGAGAGGTGGTTTACCGTGAAGCTGAAAATTAACAGCAGTCTGCTAATGTTGTCTATTTATTGTATCCATGGGAGATGGTTTGTGCAGGTGATAAATTTACATTACTCTTTTGTGACTGATATATATTTTGCGTATTACAGGATTACCTGGATGAGGGAGGCCGGACTCTATGATTACTGGATGAAAAGTCTAAAAAGCAATTCTACAGTGTGTCTACGCCCTCCCTCTAAGATCACTGTCAGGTCATCTCTCGCTCTCTCCAACGTCTGGGTAATTACTGCTATCTTGTCCATATTCGTAAAGCATTGTGTATATGGAAGATATGCTCTGTATATTATAGCACTGCATGCGGCTTTCTCCTGCTGGCTCTGTCTTGATGACAACATGAATTGCAGGGAATGTTTGTTGTATATGGTGTCGGCCACGTGCTGGGTCTGCTGGCACTGGGAGTCGAACTGCTTGCCCACCGTTTCAGCCCCACTCACTGATCCTCGTCTCGAATATCGCTGTTAGTGATTCCTTCCATCTCCAATCAAAAGGGTCCGGGTTCGATTCTAGGTGTATGCAAGGCATTCGAAGTTGCCAAACCCCTACTGGCAGAAAACATCCCTAGGAGCTAAACGACGCTTGTGGGTCGCATCCTGGGGTGGTAGATAAAGCAGCACATTAAAACAAGTTCAGTTTTACAGCGGAGTGATCTTACTATCAAAATAGTAATTCACACTAAACAATTTAGTTAATGTCAAGATATGTTTAAAATCCTGACTGTCAACACTGCCAAGGTTATTTTTTTTTCCCGTGGGAGACACCTAAAACTTAACTGAAATATATTAGCACAGTCGGTGACGGTACTGTTAAAAAAAATTAGTATTGTTTTCAAATATATAGGTCAGTCATTGTTCGCAATAATTAGTTTATAATGTCAAATCCATGTTTAAATCTAAAAAAAAAAAAAAATTCAAAAGGTGGAATTAAGCATGTCTTATTACAAATTTCATACTGACTGAGGTCACAATTATTTACAGTTAACTTTTTCAGTTAACTGCACTATGAACAGTATATGATCGTTCTGTTATTTATTAAACCACTATTATCTATTCAGCAGCGTGGCTGGGCTGGGCCACAGTTGCTTAGTTAACTGGATTTAAAGCTAATCAACACTACAACACTCAGAGACTGATTGTCGTCTATGTTCCAGGTATCAGGAAACTTTAATAATCAGAGTAGTGATTAGAACTTGCCGAATAGGTCAAATTCCCTTAAAAATTAATCTTTCCAATAGATTTTCTTACAGAATGATAGATTTTTTGCATTGACAATAATATGAACATAATTATGTTAGGACTAAAACTGATTTACAAACCTTACCTCACCTAACCTAGCTTGAGTTTGAAACCTCACCTAACCTCTCTTCAACTAATGCATTTTTTGCTAAATTCTGATATATATATATATATATATATATATTTTTTTTTTTTATTATCACACCGGCCGATTCCCACCAAGGCAGGGTGGCCCGAAAAAGAAAAACTTTCACCATCATTCACTCCATCACTGTCTTGCCAGAAGGGTGCTTTACACTACAGTTTTTAAACTGCAACATTAACACCCCTCCTTCAGAGTGCAGGCACTGTACTTCCCATCTCCAGGACTCAAGTCCGGCCTGCCGGTTTCCCTGAATCCCTTCATAAATGTTACTTTGCTCACACTCCAACAGCACGTCAAGTATTAAAAACCATTTGTCTCCATTCACTCCTATCAAACACGCTCACGCATGCCTGCTGGAAGTCCAAGCCCCTCGCACACAAAACCTCCTTTACCCCCTCCCTCCAACCCTTCCTAGGCCGACCCCTACCCCGCCTTCCTTCCACTACAGACTGATACACTCTTGAAGTCATTCTGTTTCGCTCCATTCTCTCTACATGTCCGAACCACCTCAACAACCCTTCCTCAGCCCTCTGGACAACAGTTTTGGTAATCCCGCACCTCCTCCTAACTTCCAAACTACGAATTCTCTGCATTATATTCACACCACACATTGCCCTCAGACATGACATTTCCACTGCCTCCAGCCTTCTCCTCGCTGCAACATTCATCACCCACGCTTCACACCCATATAAGAGCGTTGGTAAAACTATACTCTCATACATTCCCCTCTTTGCCTCCAAGGACAAAGTTCTTTGTCTCCACAGACTCCTAAGTGCACCACTCACTCTTTTTCCCTCATCAATTCTATGATTCACCTCATCTTTCATAGACCCATCCGCTGACACGTCCACTCCCAAATATCTGAATACGTTCACCTCCTCCATACTCTCTCCCTCCAATCTGATATTCAATCTTTCATCACCTAATCTTTTTGTTATCCTCATAACCTTACTCTTTCCTGTATTCACCTTTAATTTTCTTCTTTTGCACACCCTACCAAATTCATCCACCAATCTCTGCAACTTCTCTTCAGAATCTCCCAAGAGCACAGTGTCATCAGCAAAGAGCAGCTGTGACAACTCCCACTTTGTGTGTGATTCTTTATCTTTTAACTCCACGCCTCTTGCCAAGACCCTCGCATTTACTTCTCTTACAACCCCATCTATAAATATATTAAACAACCACGGTGACATCACACATCCTTGTCTAAGGCCTACTTTTACTGGGAAAAAATTCCCCTCTTTCCTACATACTCTAACTTGAGCCTCACTATCCTCGTAAAAACTCTTCACTGCTTTCAGTAACCTACCTCCTACACCATACACTTGCAACATCTGCCACATTGCCCCCCTATCCACCCTGTCATACGCCTTTTCCAAATCCATAAATGCCACAAAGACCTCTTTAGCCTTATCTAAATACTGTTCACTTATATGTTTCACTGTAAACACCTGGTCCACACACCCCCTACCTTTCCTAAAGCCTCCTTGTTCATCTGCTATCCTATTCTCCGTCTTACTCTTAATTCTTTCAATTATAACTCTACCATACACTTTACCAGGTACACTCAACAGACTTATCCCCCTATAATTTTTGCACTCTCTTTTATCCCCTTTGCCTTTATACAAAGGAACTATGCATGCTCTCTGCCAATCCCTAGGTACCTTACCCTCTTCCATACATTTATTAAATAATTGCACCAACCACTCCAAAACTATATCCCCACCTGCTTTTAACATTTCTATCTTTATCCCATCAATCCCGGCTGCCTTACCCCCTTTCATTTTACCTACTGCCTCACGAACTTCCCCCACACTCACAACTGACTCTTCCTCACTCCTACAAGATGTTATTCCTCCTTGCCCTATACACGAAATCACAGCTTCCCTATCTTCATCAACATTTAACAATTCCTCAAAATATTCCTTCCATCTTCCCAATACCTCTAACTCTCCATTTAATAACTCTCCTCTCCTATTTTTAACTGACAAATCCATTTGTTCTCTAGGCTTTCTTAACTTGTTAATCTCACTCCAAAACTTTTTCTTATATATATGTTATATATATATATATATATATATATGTTATATATATATATATATATATGTTATATATATATATATATATGTTATATATATATATATATATATATATATATATATATATGTTATATATATATATATATATATATATATATATATATATATATATAAATAATCATATGATGCATAGTAGAGAATATAGCCTCAACAATAGTTAAGTATATGTCAGGGAAGAACAGAGCCCGCCTCCTGGTAGTGAGTGCTCTTCATGCAGGTGACTTTCTGTTGGCTGTTCCCAACTCCAGCCTATGGCAAACGACTCGACCCACAGAACATTCCCATTGGTGTTGCCCTTCGACTTGCGCTAGCCAAGGATTCGAACCCATGCTGTACTGGCCTGCCTCATGGTAAGCGAGAACCACATGACGCTTTAAACCACAGGACCACCCAACCCTACAAGAATGGTGCAGCCAGCACACAGCTAGCTGTTGGGCCGCCATCCGAGGGCATACGGAGGTGTGGGAGCTTCTAAGCTAATTTCATTCTCACCCCTGTTTAGGGTACTAGCCTCACGAGCAGCATTTATATATTATTGTAACCACGAACGAGTGGTTCAAACCCATGTTCGAATCCTTGGCTAGCGCAGTGTTGTTATTGATCAATACCACTCGTTCGTGGTTACAATAATATATATATATATATATATATATATATATATATATATATATATATATATATATATATATATATATATATATATATATAATGTGTGTGTGTGTTGTGTCGTGCCGAATAGGCAGAACTTGCGATCTTGGCTTAAATAGCAACGTTCATCTTGCCATATAGGACAAGCGAAAATTTGTGTATGCAATAATTTCGCCAAAATTTCTCTGAACCTAACGAAAATAAATATATTTCACTGTGTTGGCTTAGCGCTTCTTTTTGATTATAATAATAATTTCACTGTGTTTGTTTAGTATTAAATTACAGTAAACAAATCTAAAATATATTTAGTTGGGTTAGGCTAAAATTAATTATTCTTGTTATAATAAGGGCAGGTAAGTTTTCCAAGATTCTTTTGGTGCAAAATTAATTTTTTTTACATTAACATTAATGAAAAAAAAATATATCTTTAAACGTATAAGAGAAAATTTCAGAAAGGACTTAATTTTAAATGAATTCTTGCTAATTGACCAGTTTTACATATTCGGCACGACATATATATTAAGCAAAACAACCACTGTGAAAGAGTGAAAGGATAGTGAAATTATAAGTGCTTTCTTGACTTCTCTCATTATTAAGGAACTATAAAGACAGTACATCAAAGGAAGGCATATAAAGGGTCGAGACCACACCTCATCTTATTGCATGCATGTATATATATATATATATATATATATCATAGGTCAATTTATATATATTTTATTTTACATTAAATTAATAATATATATTTTTTTCGTTATGCTTAGTTGGAGTTTATCAGTTATGCAAAAAACAAAAATTAATTTTCCCTCTACTAATTCGGCAAAGACCGCCTTGTTTTATTGGCCAAACTGCGCAATTCTACCTACAACTCCTTGGATCAAGATCCTCTCTCCCTACCACCTCTTACTCCAAATCCGGACCATCCATATCTCACTACTCCCTCTCCATACCATACATTCTCACTATTATACCATTTATTCTCTCTCCCTACCTTCTACTTCCTCTGTCTACCATTTACTCCCTCTCCCTACCATGTAATCCCTCTGACTACCATCTACTCCCCATCCCTGCCATCTAGTTTCTCGCCCTACCATCTACTCTCCCTACCATCTACTCCCTCAAACCTGCTCAATACCTGTGGTTTTTACCTGCCGTGATAATAGGGACGCATCCCACCTACCCACAGTTTTCATTCTTATTTCATTTGCTCATAGGGAAATATCTTTTGTGTAGTTAAAGGCGTATAAGACCTTGAGTAAGGTAATGGGAACCACTCCTATGGCTTCTTAACATATATTTACAAGCAACTTATATTTTTTTAAATAAGGTATAAAGGTTATTCTTCAAGGTAAGGCAGAATAAAACATTTTGAAAGGTAAGCAGGTCTAAAATGGGAATATATGTTAAAACAATGGTAAAAACATTCTTAAAGATTAGAATACTGGAAAAAAATTTTATGTACACTTTTAACAATGGTAAAATTATTACATGGCAATCAAGATTATAATAGAATTAGAACACTGGTAAAAAAAAAGGATACATTTTAAACAATGGTCAACAATTTTCTATACCAAGTGTACAAGTTTAAATATTACATGATGAACAAAAATACATAAAAGGTAAGTATTTTAAACAATGGGGAATAAAGCAGTATATACAATATTAGGGAAAAAACGTGTTATCCAAAGTTCTGCAAGTTTTGCACTTGTCTTTTTTCGAAATTCTTGCAGCAGACGTCTGTCATTCCTGTCAAATAGATCCTAGTAAGTTTAGCGATTTTTGATAATAATAATAGGAATTATTATTATCATTATTAGCAAAGAAAACATATATATTAATGCTCTACAGACATTTCTGTGTAACATTACAAAGTGGACCGTCACTTATTTTCATATTATAAATGAAACAAGACTACGTCTCCAGTACCTTGGATCAAGACCCGCCCCCGTCCCTACTACCTCTTAACTCAAATTCCTTGATCAAGTTCCCCTCCCTCAACAACTCCCTCATCCTTCCACCTAAGACTACAGCGCCACTATCACCCATGCTCCAGCTCCTGGACCAAGACCAGTCTATCCCCAACACCTTGGATTAAGATCCACCCTCTCCCAACCATCAATATTTCCCCCTACCCTCTACACCACACATGACCACCCAAGCTCCAGTTCCTCGCATCAAGATCCACCTAAGACCTCCCTGCTGCGACTCCTGGAATCAAGATCTCCACTCCTCCCTACCACCATCCACACCTCCTCCTCAATCTCCACTCCTCCCTACCACCATCCACACCTCCTCACACTCCATACCTTTCCCCATGTTCCAGTTCCTGGACCAAGGTAGACCTAGCATATATCTTCTCATAAAGGCTTTTATATCTCCTTATAAACTTATTTTCCCTAATTATTATTATTATAATCAAAAAGAAGCGCTAAGCCACAAGGGCTATACAGCTTATTTTCCCTAAAATTTCCGAATCAGTCCGGTTAACAATTTCCTTCATCATATACTTTTTTTTTCCATATAACACTCTAATGTTTACTCTTTGTATATATTTAAATAAAAAGGAAAATACCCCTGGAGGAATAATGAAACTAATAGATTTTGTTTCTCGTTCACAGGTATAACATCCCAGGTAACATGTTCGCGGTGAAGAGGCTCTTGGTTTGAGGAATTAGACCGTTTGGTCTCCTTCCTCAGACCGTACCTAATACCCCCCAATCCCTCTTCCCTATTCCATCCTCTGCATCCTCCCTTTTTCCCTTGTCTCCTCCTCCTCCTCCTCCATTATTCCCTTCCTCTTTTCACCTTTCGGGATTTTTCCCACAGGCAATCTAGTTCCTAGGTAGGGGAAGGGTACCGTGGTCCATCCCATTCCGTTGAGATCTTGGCTATGGTGTAGTATGCCGTGGAATCTGGATCGCCTGGGGATGTCCCGATTCCTCTCCGGTCTCCCGAGGGGTGGCTTTGGGTGTCTTTCGGGTGACCGGTGTATCTCTGGAAGCTGCCTGTCGGATTCCAGGGGGTGGTAGCCAAAGGAGGTTTGCTTTGTGGCGGGTGTCCGGCCGCCCTCTCTTTTGTTCACCGAGGTGGCTCGGTGGATGTGAGGCTGATATCCTGGATTGCTGGTTTACTGGCATGAAGGGTAGGGTATGGCACGGGTTCCATGCCGTATCTGCACTACTTGCAGTGCTGATGTTCTCCTGGGCGTGGAGGGGGATTTATGGCCCTTTTTTGCCTCCTAGAAGCTATTCCTCTGTTTCCCCCCTTTTTTTCCTTTTTTTTCTTCTAAAAACAAACAGAAAGAAGTGATCTAACCATGGAGTCGGCAATCCATGAACCTGCTCCCCCTGGGCCCCTTCTGTCAGAGAAGAATCCTATAACGTGTCTTTTACTCTTCTGGAACTGGAAGCAACACTCCGCTTGCCGATCATCGGCAGATGGCCCTGACTGCATTCATATTCGTATGCTACAACATTTACATCAGTCAGCCCTTGCAATTCTCTTACGATTATTTAATCTTATTTCGTCACAAGTTCTTTCCCAGGTGTGGAAATCTGCCATTGTTCTACCTTTCCGCAAACCGGGTACTACGGGATGGTATTTAGAGATTCACAATAATTTGTCCACTAGTCAATATGGCTTTCGTAAAGGCCGTTGTACCATTGATCCCATACGACGCTTGGATACGTATGTTCATAATGCCTTTACCAATAACCACTCGGTTATCGCCATCTTTTTTGACCTTGAGAAGGCATATGACACAACCTGGAGGTATACATCTTGGCCAAGGCCCACTCCTTAGGCCTCCGAGGCAATCTACCATTTTTCCTTAAGACCTTCTTAGCTGAAACACATTTCCCTGTCCGGGTTAATGATATGCTTTCCCCGGACTTTGTCCAAGTTGAAGGTGTCCCCCAGGGATGTGCTCTGAGCACAACACTTTTTCTCCTTGCTATAAATGATTTGGCCTCTATTCTCCCATCCAATATTTGGTCATCACTCTGTGTTGATGACTTCACTATAGCTTGTGCAGGCGCTGTCACCTCATTGCAGTTTCTCTTCAGCATGTGTTCAACCGTGTTTCCAATTGGGCCACCACGCATGGGTTTAAATTTTCCACTACTAAAACTCACCAAATTACTTTCAATAGACGTTCTGTCGTCTCTGATAATCCATTGCACCTCTATGGTTTGCGTATCCCAGAACGTGATACGGTCAGGTTTCTAGGCCTTCTGTTTGACCGTAGGTTATCCTGGAAACCTCACATTACCTTTCTGAACTTGTCATAGCCAGCTGAACCTTCTTAAAACCCTCGCTCATCTTTCATGTGGAGCTGATCGTAGAACTCTCCTTCGCCTACATTCAGCCCTAATTTTATGGAAACTCGATTATGGTGACCAGTTCCATTCGGCGGCCTCTCCTGCTACTCTCTCTAACCTTAATCCCATCCATCACCAGGGATTACGTTCATGCCTCGCTGCTTTTCTCTCTTCACTGGTTGAGAGCCTCTTTGCAGAAGGAAGTATTCCATCTTCGTCCGATCGCAGCGATGCTATTGCCTTCGCTATTATGTTCGCTCTCATGACCTCTGCAATCCTTTCATATATAGGATAATCACTGATGTTAGTAGACATTCTTTATTTGTTCGTCTCCCCTGTTTACTTCGTCCCTTTTCTCTTATCCTACTTTCGCTCTTGTCTTCCCTTCAGTTACCACCTTTCTATGTTCATGTAGCATCTCACTTTTCCCTACCCCCTTGGGAAGTTCCAGGTGTTCGTGTCTGTTCTTTCTCACTGCCATGCACGAAAACCCAACTGCCTACGGTAGCTTCCCGCTCTCGTTTCCTTGACCACTTCCCCTCTCATTCTCATGCCATCGCAGTGTACACTGATGGTTCTAAGTCTTCTGACGGCGTCGAATTCGCAGCATTGTTTCTGGACACTGTCGTGCTAGGGCATTTATTATCCTCGGCTAGCATTTTTACGAATGAATTGTATGCCATTCTTGTAGCACTTATCCATATTGCATCTATGCCTGTGTCACCATTTGTAATTTTTTCAGACTCCCTTAGTGCTTTACAGGCTATACGATAATTTGATACACCTTACCCCCTAGTTCGTCGTATCCAACTTTGGTTACACCATATCTCTGCCAAGAATAAAAATAGTTTATTTGTTGGGTCCCTGGTCATGTTGACGTACAAGTACATGACCTCCCAGTTTCATAAAGAGGTATTCCATCCGCGGACTGTTTTGCTGTAATTGCTACCCACCTTCGCACAAGTTGGCAACAACGTTGGTCTGATCTGCTCCATAATAAACTTCAATCTATTAAACCGAGTATAGGTTTCTGGCCGTCTTCTTGTCATCAATGTCGAGGTTGGGAGATTACTCTCTCCCGTCTTCGCACTGGCCACACTCGTCTTACTCACGGGTATCTCATGGAGAGGCACCCTGTTTCTTTCTGTGAGAATTGTCAGGTTCCAGTATCTGTTAACCACATTCTGTTGGACTGTACAGTCGATCATAGAGCACACAGAATTTACCTCCAACGTCGTCTCCGCTCTGCTGCCCTTTCTTTACCTTCCCTTCTTGCTGATGGATCCTCCTTTAATCCAGTCTCATTGACTTTTTGACAGCAACTGATTTACTACACACTGATGATGATACCTCTAGCACTTCCCTAAGTCCTTTCTACCTCAATCTCTTGCTACCCTCTACCCCTACACTATCCACGGCCCCGCTGTTCTCCGTAACCTAATAATCATCCCTCTCCCTTTTGCTACCCAATACCCTTACATCCTTCTCGGCCCTGCAGCGCTGTATAACCCTTGTGGTTTAGCGCTTCTTTTTTATTATAATACATAATACCACTTCCTTACTCAAAATTTATATATTTATATATATATATCATCAAATGCAGACAATCGTCTCTTCTATACTTTACACTACATATTTCACATTAATGGATTTACACTCGAATATTTCTGCCTCTGTATTAGTGGGAATTACCATACAGTGGATGATTTCAGGGATAATTACAGAAATTCATATAAGATAATAATGGTTCTCTCATTAACTCAATATACAAATTCCTACATTTTATGCTGAATATATACAAGACTGTATCTGCCTACATCAATTGAACATCATCTCAATATAAATATTTTAAACCGTAATGTCAAATGTAATAATTTTTTCAGCAATTTCACAAATTTGAAACCCAATATAAAGGTTGATTTATCCTCAATACATAGTATTTTAAGGTCTTTGGTCTACCAGTGACAAACACTTGAGTGTTTTGTTGTCAACTTAATGATATGCTGAGTAAAATAAACAGTTTTATTAAGCATTACTTGGTAAAAGATAACAAAAACCACACAATTTTATTATACATTAAAACCATAATGAATAAAATAGATCCATAAAAATCAGAGCAGAGCCATAAAGCTTACATGGGCTTTATTCTGTAGTGGTTCCTCGACTCCTCTGGCCACTGTCCAACCATCTCCTCTTCAAGCTGGGCTCCTTGGCATGGTGAAGAGGCTCTTGGTCCTGTCGGTCTCCTTCCTCAGACCGAACCTAATTACCCCCCAATCCCCCCTTCCCTATCCCATCCTCCCCTTTTTCCTTTCCTCCTCCTCCCCACCCCTCCCTTTTGCCCTTCCTTTTGGCCTTTGGGATTTTTTCCCACAGGCACGCTAGTTCCTAGGTAGGGGAAAGGGTACCGGGGTCCATCCCATTCCGTTGAGGTTCTTGGCGGTGGCGTAGTTTGCTGTGGAATCTGGATTGCCTGGGGATGTCCCGATCCCTCTCCAGTATCCCGGAGGGTGGCTTTGGGTGTCTCTCGGGCGGCGGGTGTATCTCTGGAAGCCACCTATCGGATTCCGGGGGTGGTGGCCGAAGGAGGTATGCTTTGTGGCAGATATCCGGCCGCCCTCTCTTTTGTCCACCGAGGAAGTTCGATAGATGTGAGGTTGCTATCCCAGATTGCTGGTTTACTGGCATGATGGGTAGAGTATGGCACTGGTTCCATGCTGCATCTGCGCTACTTGTGGTGCTGAGGTCCTCTTGGGCGTGGAAGGAGATTTCTGGCCCTTTCATTTCTCCTAGGAACTATCCCTCCCCGGTCCCCCCTTTTTTTATTCTTTTTTCTTTTTATTTTTTTTTAATTTTTTTCTTAAAAACAAGAAGAAAGAAGTAACCTAACCATGGAAGCCCTAGTCCATGAACCTGCTACCACCGGGCCCCTTCTTGATACTGCACCCCGTTCTGACCCCGCCTCGTCTTTGGACCACTCTTTGGACACTCCTCATGCCTCTACCTCTTGCCGGTGCTGTTTCCTCACCCGCTTCAGGTACTGAGGTTTCGACTGACTCCTTCCATTTATCTGACCTCCGCTCTCCTTTGACTATGCTTCCGGCCTCTCCCTCTATGGTGCGGCAATTTTCGAATCGCCGGCCCGTTCCATGTCGGACCAACTCGGGTCCCACGCCTAAACGCCAACGATAATTACCTGCTGATGATACTTCTCCACCTTCTCGTTCTTCTCAGAAAAGATCGATACGTCCTGCACTCACTTTCCACGCTCAGTTTCAGAATGCACAATGGACTAAATTCTTCACTTTACGACCGACTTCCTCTACTGCCTATCTTTTCGACCACAGTATTGGCAAGGCACTCCTATGCCATGTTGGTAAAGATATTTCTTTTCATGCTCTTAGGAGTGGTACGTGCATCATCACTGTACAGAATGCTACCCAAGCTCATGATCTTTTTCTTCTTTCCCATATCGATACTGTTCCTGTCACTATTGAAAAACATCATTCCCTCAATTCTTGTAGTGGTACCATCATTCTGCCCCATACCATAGTTCAACAAAATTTCCAGACATGTGGCAATGACATTCTTGAACAGCTGGAACTCCAAGATCTTCCAATCCTCAAGGTAGACACTTATATTCTTCCTGCCCGTGGGCGGAGACGATACCGTAGCAATGTGGCTCATTTAACTTTTGACAGCCATGAACTTCCATACTCAGTGTATGTAGCAGGACATCGGTTACATGTTCGGAAGGTGATCCCTACACCACAACAGTGTAGAAATTGCTGGCGATTTGGCCATCCAGCGAAATATTGCAGATCTATAGCCGAATGCCCAGTCTGTGGTGCCGATGACCATTCTAATACGTCTTGCAATCGACCTCCCTCTTGCCTTGTCATGAGGTTCACCCTTCGTACTCTCGCCGTTGCCAAGTCTACTTAAATGAGCGGGAAATCCGTTACCTCAAAGAGACAGGTCTCCCTTATGCCATGGCAGTTTCTCATCTCGGAGTCCAAGGGAGACTACCTCGTGTTTCAAAACGTCCCCCCACTTCTGGGGTCCCATCTTCTTGAGCCTTCTCTGTGGTTACCTCTACCATAGTCACTCCTGTATCTAATTCTTTTGCTGTCCTGGGCTCAGACGTCCCTACTTCAACGCCTCAGTCTGTTCTCACTTTTTCGTGTTCTCCCTCACAAGCCTCAGTATCGACGAGATCTCGTACGACACCTCCTCCCAATTGTCCCACTACTTCTCAGAAGTCAAAAAAGGTCCTTTAACTCCTCCTTCCCTTCTTTCACCTCCTCATTTTACCTTCCCTGTCCCTGTACCTGGTTCTTTCCCTCTCACTGGCTCTGTTACAAGTGTAGAGGTTCACCCTCCTCCTCGTACTGTACCTTCATCCCATGTTCCCTCCCAAGTTTCTTCCTCTTCTGCCACCTCCCAGGTTTCTGCCTCTTCTGTCCCCTTCCACGCTTCTCCAGTTCCCTCCACCCTTTCGCCCCCCCCCTACCTTGGTACAGTCCATTACAGCTCCAATCTTTACTCATCCTCCTCATACCATCTCCAATATTGTCTCCCATACGACGTCTCTGAATTCCGAAACAATTGAAGCACTCTCTGAATATATTGCAGAGACCAAACTATCAATGGACACTGATCCACCCTCTGTTCCTTCTCTCTCCTCTCCTCAATCTGCGCAACTCCTTTCTTCACAGCGCACCGTTCCTTCGCTGCTTGAACGTTTTCCGCTGCCTCCGCATGTGGACTTTTCTAACCCCTCTAGTGCATTGGAACACTTACCTGCGGATTTCAGGTATCTTTATCATTGCCAATCATGGCCTATTTACAGTGGAATATACGCGGCCTCAGGGGTAACCGAGGTGAGCTTCAGTTGTTACTCTCCCAGTTTTCCCCTGTTGGTGTTTGCTTACAAGAACCAAAATTACACTCTGCTGTTATCTATCCCATTTAAGGCTATAATTTATTGTATTCTTCAGATCCTTTTCCTGATGTCACCTTTAATGAAAGGGCCCTTATTCTACGCACTGATATTCCACACCATCAGCTGTTTGTTCGTACTTCGCTGCATTACACAGCAGCCCATATCCACTTGCACAAGTGGTATACGCTCTGTTCTTTATATCTCTCTCCTTCTCGGGCATTATCTATTCCGGATATTGCCTTTCTTGTTTCGTCATTACCACCACCGCTTCTGTTACTTGGCGATTTTAATGCCCATCATTTCCTCTGGGGGGGGGGGGTCTCACTGTGATTCCCGTGGCATTCAGTTAGAGGGTTTTCTTGCTACCCACCCACTAAATGTTTTAAATACAGGTACTCACACCCATTTTGATCCTCGGACTCACACTTTCTCTTGCATCGATCTCTCAGTCTGATCTTCCTCCGCCGCATTAGACTTCACCTGGTCTGTTCTCCCAGATTTACATGACAGCGATCATTTCCCAATCATTCTTACTTCCCCTTCATATTCACCACCTCTTCGTATCCCACGCTGGCAATTTGATCAGGCAAATTGGAACCTTGACTCACAACTGTTTTTAATTAGGTTCCTTTTTCGTCCTCCATTGATGAGCTTTTACACCTCTTCTCGTCCTCCGTTTTAACTGCAGCTTCTCATTCTATACCCCAAACTTCGGGCAGGCATTCTCAGAAATGCGTGCCTTGGTGGTCTCTTGCAAGTGCTCGTGCAGTACGTTGGAAACGCGCTGCATGGGGCAGGCACCGGTACAATAGAACCACGGAGAGACTTCTTAATTTTAAGCAGAAGCGTGGGATCGCTCGCCGTGTCATCCGTGATGCTAAACGCACTTGTTGGCGAGATTATGTCTCCACCATCACCTCTGCTTCCTCTATGAGTGCAGTCTGGAAAAAAGTACGAAAACTGAGTGGTAAATATTCTCCTGACCCGGCTCCTGTTCTGCTGGTTGCCGGTGTTGATATAGCAAACCCACGGGTTTGCTATATCAACTAGATGTTGCTAGTGAAATTGGCAATCATCTGGTCAGTATTTCTCAGGGGCTCCATCTATGCCCCTCGTTTCTTTCCTCAAAGTCTGCCAGAGAGTTAGCACCCTTTGACTTTTCTTCTCTCAGAGAAGAACAGTATAATGTGCCTTTTACACTTCAAGAACTGGAGGCAACACTCTCAGCTTGCCGATCATCGGCAGCTGGGCCCGACGACATTCATATTCGTATGCTACAACATTTACATCATTCAGCCCTTGCAGTCCTATTACGCCTTTTCAATCTTATTTGGTCACAAGGAGTTCTTCCACAGCTGTGGAAATCTGCCATTGTTCTCCCTTTCCGCAAACCAGGCACTTCGGGACATGAAGCCTCCCACTATCGTCCCATTGCTCTTACCAGTGAAGTTTGCAAAGTGATGGAACGCATGGTAAATAGACGTTTATTGTGGTATTTAGAGACACAACAGTCTCTCCACTCGTCCATATGGCTTTCGTAAGGGACGTTCTACCATAGACCCCTTACTGCGCTTGGATACGTATGCTCGTAATGCCTTTGCGAATAACCACTCAGTTATTGCCATATTTTTTGACCTTGAGAAGGCATATGACACAACTTGGAGGTATAATATTTTAGCCCAAGCCCACTCCTTAGGCCTCCGAGGCAATCTACCATTCTTCTTTAAGAACTTTTTAACTGACAGGCATTTCCGTGTTCGGGTTAATAATGTGCTCTCCCCGGACTTTATCCAAGCTGAAGGTGTCCCCCAGGGATGTGTTCGGAGCACAACTCTTTTTCTCCTTGCTATAAATGATTTGGCCTCTAGTCTTCCATCAAATATTTGGTCATCACTATGTTGATGACTTCGCTATTGCCTGTGCAGGCGCTGACTGTCACCTCATTACAGTTTCTCTCCAGCATGCGGTCGACCGTGTTTCCAATTGGGCCACCACACATAGGTTTAAATTTTCCAGTACCAAAACTCACCAAATTACTTTCACTAGACGCTCTGTCATCTCCGATCATCCTTTGTACCTCTATTGCTCCCGTATCCCTGAACGTGATACAGTCAGGAAACCTCACATTACCTCTCTGAAGGCAACTTGTCACAGCCGGCTGAACCTTCTTAAAACCCTTTCTCATGTTTCATGGGGAGGTGATCGTCGAGCTCTCCTTCGCCTACATTCCACCCTCATTTTATCGAAACTTGTTTATGGTGACCAGATCTATTCAACGGCCTCTCCTGCTACTCTCTCTAGCCTTAACCCCCATTCATCACCAAGGATTACGTTTATACCTTGGTGCTTTTCGCTCTTCCCCTGTTGAGAGCCTCTATGCAGAAGCGAACGTTCCATCCTTATCAGATCGGCGTGATGTCCATTGCCTTCGCTACTATGTACGCTCTCATGATCTCCGCAATCCTTCCATTTATAGAATGGTCACTGATATTAGTAGATATTCTTTATTTGTTCTCCGCCCCTGTTTACTCTGTCCCTTCTCTCTTCGCCTTCATTCGCTCTTGTCTTTTCTTCAATTACCACCTTTCTATGTTCATGTAGCATCTCACTTTTCCCTACCCCCCTGGGAAGTTCCAGCTGTTCGAGTCTGTTCTTTCTCTCTCCCTTGCTCGAAAGCCCAACTGTCTACGGTCGCTTCCCGCTCTCTTTTTCTTGACCACTTCCGCTCTCATTCTCATGCCATTGCTGTGTACACAGATGGCTCTAAGTCTTCTGACGGCGTAGGATTCGCAACAGTGTTTCCGGACAGCGTCGTACGAGGGCATTTACTATCTTCGGCTAGTATTTTTACTGCTGAATTCTATGCCATTCTTGCAGCACTTATCCGTATTGCATTTATGCCTGTGTCATCATTTGTGGTTTTCTCAGACTCCCTTAGTGCTTTACAGGCTATATAGAAATTTGATACACCTCACCCCTTAGTCGTCCGTATCCAACTTTGGCTACGACGCATCTTTACCAAGCATAAAGATATTGTTTTTTGTTGGGTCTCTGGTCATGTTGACGTACAGTGCAATGAACAGGCAGACACTGCTGCGCGGTTAATAGTACATGACCTACCAGTTTCATATAGAGGTATTCCATTTATGGACTATTTTGCTGCAATAGCTACCCACCTTCACACCAGTTGGCAACAACGTTGGTCTACTATGCTCGGTAACAAACTTCAATCTATTAAACCGAGTATAGGTTACTGGCCATCTTCTTGTCACCAGTCTTCGCATTGGCCATACTCGTCTTACTCATGGGTATCTCATGGAGAGGCGCCCTGCTCCTCTCTGTGAGAATTGCCAGGCTCCATTATCAGTCAGCCACATTCTGTTGGACTGCTCACTTTATCAATGAGCACGCAGAATTTACCTCCGTCGTCGTTTTCGCTCTGCTGCTCTCTCTTTACCTTCCCTTTTCGCTGATGGACCCACTTTTCATCCGGACTCTCTTTGACTTTTTGACAACTGACTTCACAAACTCTGATGCCTCCAGCCCTTTCTACCTCAATCTCATGCTACCCTCTACCCCCGCACTATCCCCTGCCCCGCTGTTTTCTGTTACCTACTGATCATCCCTCTCCCCTTTCTGCCGCCCAATACCCTCGCTTCCTTCCCTACCCTGCAGCGCTGTATGGCCCTTGTGGCTTAGCGCTTCTTTTTGATGATAATAATAATAATATCCAACCATCTTCTACAGACTTTCTGAGAAAGACTGCAACATTCTTCAATATACGCTCCAACTGGTTGCACATCCAGCTTTGTACCTAATCTACAAACATTCCCACCTACCAAAAGAAAAGAATTCCTTTGATTTACAACTGTTGCTTGCTGGTTTGTCATTAGCTTAAAGGTTGTTTCACTAATTATGAAGAATCTCTAGGACCCCGATTTTGGAGAAAACTAAGATTCAGTGTGATTAAATTTCCCCAAAAGTAATGATCCACGCGAAAAGAATTTCATTATAGCTTATTAAAGTGTCTGGAACTCTTTTGAGTATTAGTGACGTCAATGCCCCATAAAGAAGTAATCCAACTCTTCCCACCACCTCACAGATTTCATTACTCTAATTACTTATTCATTAGTTTAAAAATCCTTAATGAGCTAACCAATATTTGTGAAAATTCTACTCGTAACTAATTTCAGTTACATAATACACTAGATCATCATATTCCACAAGACTTTTTATCCCATAAGATATAATACATTAATATAAAGCTTCAATACTCCCATTTGTATTACTTTTTATGTAATATATCAATCAAATAAATTTTTGCAACCAAGTTTTGCTCCAATCACCAAGTCTCCTCTTATGCTTCACTCACACCTGACTCTTGAGACACATACAAATATACATTGTTGCATGCAACAATGTATCCACTCTCATCTCCATGCTCACGAGTCTTTAACTCTACCCATGGATCCACGATAACCAAAAATTACACTACATGAATTTACAACCACCAAAAATTACACTACATGAAATCACAACCACCAAAAAATTACACCATAACAAAACACTATCACCAAAAATTTAGACTACATCAAATAACACCGCAAGTGCTGGTAACATTGCCTTACTTGTCATAACTGAGACGTGGTTTAATGCATAGCGCAGGGGGCATAAAAAAACTAATTTTAAGCGTGATATACCGTCCTTCAATGTTATGTAAGAACCGAGAAGAAACTATGTAGTTTAGTAGGAAATTGTTAAGGCTACTAGACACGATAACATAGTGTTTCCATAAGGTTTTAATTTTGATCTAATTGATTAGAATTTCTTGAATTACCTAGAGGTAATTTCATGATTGTTAAAGCAGTTTGTGACACAGCCAACTAGAAGAAATAACATACTTGATTTGGTTCTGGCAAACAAATGTACCCTTCTTAATAATCCCGAAATTAGAGTAATTTGGCGCGAGCGACCACTAATCAACTACCTTTAGCACTGAACGGAAGTATAATAATAAGGATAATCCGGTAACGATCCCAGATTTTCCCTTAGCAGGTTACAAGGTGACGAGCAGTGTTCCACAAGGTTCAGTCCTAGGGCCGGTGCTGTTTCTTGTATACGTAAATAAAAGGACAGAAAGGATCTCATGTCAAGTGGGGGGGAAGGTGGGGGGGCAAAGACTGTAATCCTCTCTCAAGGAAAAGAACCTTGGGTCGATTATCATACCAAGCATATCCCCTGAAGTGCACATCAGCCAATTACCTGCTGCAGCAAATGCACTTTTGCCAAATCTAAAATAACTTATCGAGACCTAGGGAGTCATTGATAACACTACACCGTATACATTAGGTTCATACCGAAGTACGCATCACTATTATGGAACCCACACCTATTCAGGCTGAGTGGTATGTCCTATAGGGTGATGTTAAGGGAGCTCAACCTGATGACACTGGCAGACAGGAGAGCAAGGGATAATATGATAACGTAGAAAATACCGAGAGAAATTAGAAAGGTGAACAGGGACAGAATGTTCCAGAAATGGGAAATTGGAAGAAGAGAGAACAGTTGGAATTTGAAAACTCAGATGATTCATACGAATGTTAGGAAGTATTTCTTGAGCTATGGAGTTGTCAGGAAGTGGAACAATGTGGAATGATGAGAGTACATTGGGGATCCATTCAAAGCTTTAAGAACAAGTACGACAAGGCTCTTGATGCCGGGAGGGACTGGACCTGGCTACATCTATAGAAGAGGTGGCGACAGGAGATGTGACTCAACCCCTGCACCACATGGAGTACATATAGGCGAAAACCTATGAGAACATATTGACGAATACATATAGGTAGGTACATGTAGGTGAGTACATATAGGTGAGAACATATAGGTAAGAGCATATAGGTGAGAATATATAGGTGGTTACACATACGTGGGTGCACACACTGGGTGGGTGTACACACAGGGTGGGTACGCAGTGTGGGTACAAACGAAGGGTGGGTACGCACTCTAGGTGCGTACACACACGGGGTGGATACTCACAGGGTGGTACACACACAGGGTGGGTACACACACTTGATACCCAAAGGGTGGGTACACACAGTGGGTGGGATCACACAGGGTGGGTACAAACACTACGTGGGTACACACAGGGTGGGTACGCACAGGGTGGGTGCACACACAGGGTGGGTACGCACAGGGTGGGTACACACACTGGATGGGTACACACAGGGTGGGCACACACAATAGGTGGGTAGACACTGGCCGTGTACACACACTAGGTAGGTACACACACAGGGTGGTACACACACTAGGTGGTACACACACTAGGGGGTACAGACAATAAGTTGGTAAACACACAGGGTAGGTGCACACACAGGGTGGGTACACATACTTGAAGGGTACACACAGAGTGGATACACACACAGGGAGGGAACACACTAGGTGGGTGCACACACTAGATGGGTAGACAGAGTGGGTAAATACACAGGGTAGGTACACACACAGGAAGGGTAAATACACAGGGTGGGTACACACACAGGGAGGGTACACACACTTGAAGGGTACACACACACTAGATGGGTACACAGTGTGACTACACACACAGGATGGGTACACACACTCGGAAGGGACACACACAGGGAGGGCACACACACACAAGGTGGGTGCACTAGGTGGGTACACAGAGGGTGGGTACACACAGCGCAGGGATAACATAAGATAGTGCGACTTTGGCTGGGATAGTCTAGGAAAGTGTGCGATTGGCTGGGATAGCCAGCACAGTGTGGGATAGCCTAGGATAGTGTAGGATAGGCTAGAATATGCTAGGATAGCCTAGGATAGTGTCAGATAGGCGGTAATAGGCTGAGGTAGCCTAAGATAGTGTGGCATAGGCTGGAATAAGCTGGGATAGCCGAGGATAGTGTGGGATAGGCTAAGATAGGTTGGGATATCATAGGATAGTGTCAGGCTAGGATAGGCTGGGATAGCATAATATAGTGTGAGATAGACTAGTAGAGGCTGGGAGAGCCTAGGTAAGTTTAGGATAGTTTAGGATAGTGTGGGATAGGCTGTTGTAGCCTAGAATAGTGTGAGAGTGGCTACGATATCCAAGGATAATGTTGGATAGGAAAGGATAGGTCTGGGATAGCCTTGAAAGTGTGAGATAGGCTAGAAAGTGTGAGATAGGCTAGGAAAGGCTGGAATACCCTAGGATAGTGTAGGTTAGGCTAACATAGCCTAGCATAGTGTGGGATAGGCTAAGATAGCCTAGGATAGTGTGGGATAGCCTAGGATGGCCTAGAACAGTGTGGAATACGGTTTGCTGGGATTGCCTAGGATAGTGTATGATAGGCTACCATAGTGTTTGATGGACTGGGATATTGTACAATAGTGTGGGGTAGGCTAAAATAGCGTAAGATAGTGTGGATTAGGCAAGGATACCCTAGGATAGTGTGGGCTAGGTTATGATAAGTCGTCAAATCCTAGGATAGTGTAAGATAGGATAGGCCGTGATACCATAGGATAGTGTGTGTGATAGACTTGGATAGTGTGGAATTGGATGGAATATCCTAGAATAGTGTGGGGTAGGCTAGAATAGCGTAGGATAGTATGGATTAAGCAACGATAGGCTAGGATTGTGTGGGATAGGCAGGGATAGCTTAGAATAGTGTGGGGTAGGATAGGCTTGGTTAGCCTATGATAGTGTGGGATAGCTTAGGAAAGTGTGGGACAGGCTAAGATAGCCTAGGAAAGTGTAAGACAGGCTAGGATAGCGTAAAATAGTGTAAGAGATGTAAGGATAGATTAAGATGATGTGGGATAGGCTCGGATATCCTACGATAGTGTGGGATAGGCTAGGAAAGGTTCTGATATCCTAGGATAGAGGGGTAGGCTGGGATACCCTACGATAGTGTGGGATAGGCTAGGAAAGGCTCTGATACCCTAGGGTAGTAGGATAGGCTGGGATAGCCTAGGATTATATGGAATAGGTTATGATAGGCTTGGATAGTGTAGGATAGGGTAGGATAGGATAGCCTAGGATGTGGGATAGGCTGGGATAGCGTAGAATATTGTAGGATATGGTAGGATAAGATCTGATACCTTAGGAGAGTGGAATCGGCTGGGATTGCCTAGGATAGCGTGGGATAGGCTAGGATAGTCTGGGAGAGCCTAGGATAGTGTCAAATGGGTTAAGATAGGCTGGAATAGAGTAGGATTGTGTGGGATAAGCTAGGATAGTGTGGGATAGGCTGGCATATTATTATTATTATTATTATTATTATTATAATAAAAAAGAAGCGCTAAGCCACAAGGGCTATACAGCGCTGCAGGGTAGGGAAGGAAGCGAGGGTATTGGATGGCAGAAGGGAGGAGGGATGATCAGTAGGTTACAGAAAACAGCGGGGCAGGAGATAGTACGGGGGTAGGGGGTAGCAAGAGATTGAAGTAGAAAGGGCTGAAGGTATCAGAATTTGTGAAGTAAGTCAGTTGTTGTCAAAAAGTCTATGAGAGAGTCTGGATGAAAGGTGGGTCCATCAGCGAGAAGGGAAGGTAAAGAGAGAGCAGCGGAGCGAAGACGACGACGGAGGTAAATTCTGCGTGCTCGTTGATAAAGTGGGCAGTCCAACAGAATGTGGCAGACTGATAATGGAACTTGGCAATTCTCACAGAGAGGAGCAGGGCGCCTCTCCATGAGATATCCATGAGTAAGACGAGTATGGCCAATGCGAAGACGGGAGAGAGTAGTCTCCCAACCTCGACACTGGTGATAAGAAGACGGCCAGTAACCTATACTCGGTTTAATAGACTGAAGTTTGTTGCCGAGCATAGAAGACCAACGTTGTTGCCAACGGGTGTGAAGTTGGGAAGATATTGCAGCAAAATAGTCCGTAAATGGAATACCTCTACATGAAACTGGTAGGTCATGTACTGCTGACCGCGCAGCAGTGTCTGCCTGTTCATTGCCCTGTACGTCAACATGACCAGGGACCCAACAAAAAACAATATCTTTATGCTTGGTAAAGATGCGGCGTAGCCAAAGTTGGATACGGAGGACTAAGGGGTGAGGTGTATCAAATTTCTGTATAGCCTGTAAAGCACTAAGGGAGTCTGAGACAACCACAAATGATGACACAGGCATAGATGCAATACGGATAAGTGCTCTGTAAGGATGGCATACAATTCAGCAGTAAAAATACTAGCCGAAGATAGTAAATGCCCTTGTACGACGCTGTCCGGAAACACTGCTGCGAATCCTACGCCGTCAGAAGACTTAGAGCCATCTGTGTACACAGCAATGGCATGAGAATGAGAGTGAAAGTGGTCAAGAAAATGAGAGCAGGAAGCGACCGTAGACAGTTGGGCTTTCGAGCAAGGGAGAGATAAAGAACAGACTCGAACAGCTGGAACTTCCCAGGGGGGTAGGGAAAAGTGAGATGCTACATGTACATAGAAAGGTGGTAATTGAAGAGAAGACAAGAGCGAATGAAGGTGAAGAGAGAAGGGACGGAGTAAACAGGGGCGGCGAACAAATAAAGAATGTCTACTAATATCAGTGACCATTCTATAAATGGAAGGATTGCGGAGATCATGAGAGCGTACATAGTAGCGAAGGCAATGGGCATCACGGCGATCGGATAAGGATGGAACATTCGCTTCTGCATAGAGACTCTCGACAGGGGAAGAGCGAAAAACACCAAGG
Organism: Cherax quadricarinatus; assembly: GCF_038502225.1. Lineage (NCBI taxonomy): Eukaryota > Metazoa > Arthropoda > Malacostraca > Decapoda > Parastacidae > Cherax > Cherax quadricarinatus. Next base: position 24,193,823 of record NC_091338.1, read on the forward strand.
CATTAACATAATCCTTGGTGATGAATGGGGTTAAGGCTAGAGAGAGTAGCAGGAGATGCCGCTGAATAGATCTGGTCACCATAATCAAGTTTCGATAAGATAAGGGTGGAATGTAGGCGAAGGAGGGTTCGACGATAAGCTCCCCTTGAAAGATGAGCAAGGGTTTCAAGGAGGTTCAGCCGGCTGTGGCAAGTTGCCTTCAGAGAGGTAATGTGAGGTTTCCAGGATAACCTACGATCAAAGAGGAGGCCCAGAAACTTGACTATATCACGTTCATGGATACGGGAGCCATAGAGGTACAAAGGATGATCAGAGATGACAGAGCGTCTATTGAAAGTAATTGGTGGGTTTTAGTGCTGGAAAATTTAAACCCACGTGTGGTGGCCCAATTGGAAACACGGTCGACTGCATGCTGGAGAGAAACTGTAATAAGGTGACAGTCAGCGCCTGCACAGGCAATAGCGAAGTCATCAACATAGAGTGATGACCAAATATATGATGGAAGACTAGAGGCCAAATCATTAATAGCAAGGAGAAAAAGTGTTGTGCTCAGAACACATCCCTGGGGGACACCTTCAGCTTGGATAAAGTCCGGGGAGAGCACATTATTAACCCGAACACGGAAATGCCTGTCAGTTAAAAAGTTCTTAAGGAAGGATGGTAGATTGCCTCGAAGGCCTAAGGAGTGGGCTTGGGCTAAAATATTATACCTCCAAGTTGTGTCATATGCCTTCTCAAGGTCAAAATATATGGCAATAACTGAGTGGTTATTCGCAAAGGCATTACGAACATACGTATCCAAGCGTAGTAAGGCGTCTATGGTAGAACGTCCCTTACGAAAGCCATATTGACGAGTGGAGAGACTGTTGTGTGTCTCTAAATACCACACTAAACGTCTATTTACTAGGCGTTCCATCACTTTGCAAACTGCACTGGTAAGAGCAATGGGACGATAGTGGGAGGTTTCATGTCCCGTAGTGCCTGGTTTGCGGAAAGGGAGAACAATGGCGGATTTCCACAGCTGTGGAAGAACTCCTTGTGACCAAATAAGATTGTAAAGGCGCTGACTGATGTAAATGTTGTAGCATACGAATATGAATGTCGTCAGGCCCAGCTGCCGATGATCGGCAAGCTGAGAGTGTTGCCTCCAGTTCTTGAAGTGTAAAAGGCACATTATACTGTTCTTCTCTGAGAGAAGAAAAGTCCAAGGGTGCTAACTCTCTGGTAGACTTTGAGGAAAGAAATGAGGGGCATAGATGGAGTCCCTGAGAAATACGGACCAGATGATTGCCAATTTCATTGGCAACATCTAGTGGGTTTGCTATATCAACACCGGCAACCCGCAGAACAGGAGCCGGGTCAGGAGAATATTTACCACTCAGTTTTCATACTTTTTTCCAGACTGCACTCATAGAAGAAGCAGAGGTGATGGTGGAGACATAATCTCGCCAGCAAGTGCGTTTAGCGTCACGGATGACACGGCGAGCGATCGCACGCTTCTGCTTAATTTCAAGAAGTCTCTCTGTGGTTCTATTGTATCGGTACCTGCCCCATGCAGCGCGTTTCAAACGTACTGCACGAGCACAAGCAGGAGACCACCAAGGCACGCATTTCTGAGAATGCCTGCCCGAAGTTTGGGGTATAGAATGAGAAGTTGCGGTTAAAACGGAGGACGAGAAGAGGTGTAAAAGCTCCTCGATGGAGGACGAAGAAGGAACCTCTCTAAAAACAGTTAGGTGTGAGTAAAGGTTCCAATTTGCCTGATCAAATTGCCAGCGTGGGATGCGAAGAGGTGGTGAATATGAAGGGGAAGTAAGAATGATTGGGAAATGATCGCTGTCATGCAAGTCCGAAAGAACAGACCAAGTGAAGTCTAATGCGGCGGAGGAAGAGCAGACTGAGAGATCGATGCAAGGGAGAGTGTGAGTCAGAGGATCAAAATGGGTGTGAGTACCTGTATTTAAAACATGGAGGGGGTGGGTGGCAAGAAAAGCCTCTAACTGAATGCCAAGGGAATCACAGTGAGACCCTCCCCAGAGGAAATGGTGGGCATTAAAATCACCAAGTAACAGAATCGGTGGTGGTAATGACGAAACAAGAAAGGCAATATCCGGAATAGATAATGCCTGAGAAGGAGAGAGATATAGAGAACAGAGCATATACCACCTTTGCAAGTGGATGCGGGCTGCTGTGTAATGCAGCAAAGTACGAACAAATAGCTGATGGTACGGAATATCAGTGCATAGAAGAAGGGCACTTTCATTAAAGGTCCCATCAGGAAAAGGATCTGAAGAATGCAATAAATTATAGCCTGAGATGGGAGAGATAAGAGCAGAGTGTAATTTTGGTTCCTGTAAGCAAACACCAACAGGGGAAAACTGGGAGAGTAACATCTGAAGCTCACTCCGATTACCCCTGAGGCCGCGTATATTCCACTGTAAATAGGCCATGATTGGCAATAATAAAGATACCTGAAATCCGCAGGTATGGGTTCCTACGGACTCATGCGGAGGCAGTGGAAAACGTTCAAGCAGCGAAGGAACGGTGCGCTGTGAAGAAAGGAGTTGCGCAGATGGAGTAGAGGAGAGAGAAGGAGTGGAGGGTGGATCAGTGTCCATTGATGGTTTGGTCTCTGCAATATATTCAGAGATTGCTTCAAGTGTTTCAGAATTCAGTGACGTCGTATGGGAGACAATATTGGAAATAGTACGGGGAGGATGAGTAAAGATTGGAACTGTAATGGACTGTACCAAGGTAGGGGGGGACGGAAGGGTGGAGGGAACTGGAGAATCATGGAAGGGGACAGAAGAGGCAGAAACCTGGGAGGTGGCAGAAGAGGAAGAAACTTGGGAGGGAACAGGGGAGGGAGGTACAGTACGAGGAGGAGGGTGAACCTCTACACTTGTAACAGAGCCAGTGAGAGGGGGAGAACCAGGTACAGAGACAGGGAAGGGAAAATGAGGAGGTGGAAGATGGGTAGGAGGTGTTAACGGACCTTTTTTTGACTTTTGAGAAGTAGAGGGACGATTGGGAGGAGGTGTCATACGAGATCTCGTCGCTACTGAGGCTTGTGAGGGAGAACACGAAGAAGCAAAATCAGACTGAGACGTTGAAGTAGGGACGTCTGAGCCGAGGACAGCAAAAAAATTAGCTACAGGAGTGACTATGGGAGAGGTAACCACAGAGGTGGGTGCAGAAGATGGGATACCAGAAGTGGGGGGACGTTTTGAAACACGGGAATAAGAAACACGAGGTAGTCTCCCTTGGAGGCAGAGATGATAAACTGCCATGGCATAAGGGAGACCTTCTGCCTCTTTGAGGTAACGGATTTCCCGCTCGTTTAAGTAGACTTGACAACGGCGAGAGTACGAAGGGTGAGCCTCATGACAATTAAGGCAAGAGGGAGGTCGATTGCAAGACGTATTAGAATGGTCATCGGCACCACAGACTGGACATTCGGCGATAGATCTGCAATATTTCGCTGGATGGCCAAATCGCCAGCAATTTCTACACTGTTGCGGTGTAGGGATCACCTACATAAACTGAGGATGGGAGTTCACGGCTGTCAAAAGTTAAACGAGCCACATTGCTAGGGTATCGTCTCCGCCCGCGGGCAGGAAGAACATAAGTGTCTACCTTGAGGATTGGGAGATCTTGGAGTTCCAGCTGTTCAAGAATGTCAGTGCTACATGTCTGGAAATTTTGTTGAACTAAGGTATGGGGCAGAATGATGGTACCACTACAAGAATTGAGGGAATGATGCTTTTCAATAGTTACAGGAACAGTATCGATATGGAAAAGACGAGAAAGCTCATGAGCCTGGGTAGCATTCTGTACGGTGACGATGCGCGTACCGCTCTTAAGAGCATGAAAAGAAATATCTTTACCAACATGGCGTAGGAGTGCCTTGCCAATACTGTGGTCAGAAAGATAGGCAGTAGAGGAAGTCGGTCGTAAAGTGAAGAATTTAGTCCATTGTGCAGTCTGAAACTGAGCGTGGAAAGGTAGTGAAGGACGTGTCGATCTTTTCTGAGGAACGAGAAGGTGGAGAAGCATCATCAGCAGGTAATTGTAGTTGTCGTTTAGGCGTGGGACCAGAGTTGGTCCGACGTGGAACGGGCCGGCGATTCGAAAATTGCCGCAACGTAGAGGGAGAGGCCGGAAGCATAGTCAGAGGAGAGCGAAGGTCAGATAAATTGAAAGAGTCAATCGAGGCCTCAGTACCTGAAGCGGGTGAGGAAACAGCACCGGCAAGAGGTACAGAGGCATGAGGAGTGTCCGAAGAGTGGTCCAAAGGCGAGGCGGGGTCAGAACGGGGTGCGGTATCAAGAAGGGGTCCGGGGGTAGCAGGTTCATGGACTAGGGCTGCCATGGTTAGGTTACTTCTTTCTTTTTGTTTTTAAGAAAAAAAAAGAAAAAGAAAATAAAAATAAAAAAAAAGAATAAAAATAGGGGGGACCGGGGAGGGATAGTTCCTAGGAGGAATGAAAGGGCCAGAAATCTCCCTCCGCGCCCATGAGGACCTCAGCACCGCAAGTAGCGCAGATGCAGCATGGAACCCGTGCCATACCCTACCCATCATGCCAGTAAACCGGCAATCCGGGATAGCAACCTCACATCTGCCGAGCTACCTCGGTGGACAAAAGAGAGGGCGGCCGGAAATCCGCCACAAAGCATACCTCCTTCAGCCACCACCCCCGGAATCCGAAAGGTGGCTTTCAGAGATACACCCGTCGCCCGAGAGACACCCAAAGCCACCCTCCGGGATACCAGAGAGGGATCAGGAGATCCCCAGGCAATACAGATTCCACGGCAAACTACGCCACCGCCAAGAACCTCAACGGAATGGGATGGACCCCGGTACCCTTTCCCCTACCTAGGAACTAGCGTGCCTGTGAAAAAAAAAAAAAAAAAAAGGAAGGGCAAAAGGGAGGGGTGAGGAGGAGGAGGAGGAAAGGAAAAAGGGGAGGATGGGGAGGATGGGATAGGGAACGGGGGATTGGGGGGTAATTAGGTTCGGTCTGAGGAAGTAGACCGACAGGTCTAATTCCTCAGACCAAGAGCCTCTTCACCACGCCAAGGAGCCCCCCTTGAAGAGGTAGGCTGGCATAGCCTATGATGGTCCGGCAACGGCTAGGATAGCCTGGATTAGTCTAGAATAGTGGGGGATAGGCTAGGATAGGCTGAGATACTTAATGCAGTGGGATAGACTAGGACTTGCTGGGATAGCCTAGGATTGCCTGTGATAGGCTAGGATATTGTGGGATAGGCTGGGATAACTTATAATAGTGTGGAATATTCTAAGATAAGTGGATTAGGCGACGATAGCCTAGGATAGTGCGGGATACGCTATGAGAGGTTGTGATAGCCTAGGATAGTGTTGGATGGGATAGGAAAGGCTGGGGTAGCATAGGCAGTGTAGGATACGCTAGGAAAGCCTAGGATAATGAGGGATAGGCTAGGATAGCCAATTATTCTGTCGGATAGTCAAGGGTTTGCTGGGATAGTACAGGATAGTGTGGGATAGGCTAGGATAGGCTGTGATAGTTTAGGACAGTGTTCGATAGGTTAGGAAAGGCTGGGATAGCCTAGGTTGTGACGGATATGCTAGGACAGCGCAGGATAATGAGGGATAGGCTAGGATGAGCTGGAATAGCCGAGGATAGTGTGGGATAGGCTAGAATAGGCTGGAATACCATAGGATAGCGTCAGGCTAGGATAGGCTGGGATAGCATAATATAGTGTGGGATAGACTAGTAGAGGCTGGGAGAGCCAAGGATTGTGTCTGAAAGGTTAGGATAGTGTGTGATAGGCTGTTGTAGCTTAGAATAGTGTGAGAGAGGCTAAGATATCCAAGGATAATATTGGATAAGAAAGGATAGGTCTGGAATAGCCTTGGAAGTGTGAGATAGGCTAGAAAGTGTGAGATAGGCTAGGAAAGGCTGGAATACCCTAGGATAGTGTAGGTTAGGCTAACATAGCCTAGGATAATGTGGGATAGGCTAGGATAGCCTAGGATCGTGTAGGATAGGCTAGGATAGTGTAGGATAGCCTAGGATGGCCTAGAACAGTGTGGAATACGGTAGGATAGGCTTGGTTAGCCTAGGATAATGTGGGATAGCTTACGGAAGTGTGGGATAGGCTAAGATAGCCTAGGAAAGTGAGAGACAGGCTTAGACAGCCTAGAATAGTGTGAGAGATGTAAGGATAGCCTAAGATGATGTGGGATAGGCTTGGATATCCTACAATAGTGTAGGATAGGCTAGTAAAGGCTCTGATATCCTAGGATAGAGGGGTATGCTGGGATAGCCTACGATAGTGTAGGATAGGCTAGGATAGGCTCTGATACCCAATGATAGGATAGGCTAGGATAGCCTAGGATTATATGGGATAGGTTATGATAGTGTAGGATAGGGTAGGATAGGATAGCCTAGGATATTGTGGGATAGGCTGGGATAGCGCAGAATATTGTAGGATATGGTAGGATACGCTCTGATACCTTAGGATAGTGGAATAGGCTGGGATTGCCTAGGATAATGTGGGATGGGCTAGGATAGGCTGGTATAGTCTAGGATAGTCTGGGATAGCCTTGGGAAATGTCGGGTGGGGTAGGATAGCATAGGATAGTGTGGAATAGTCTAGGCAATTGTGGGATAGGCTAGAATAGCCTAGGAAAGTGTTTGATAGGCTAAGATAGGCTAGGACAGTGTGGGGTAGGCAAGGATAGCCTAAGATAATGTGGGATAGACAAGGATAGATTAGGAGAGGCTAGGATAGCCTAGGATAGTGTGGCATATTCTTGGACAGGCTACTATAGAGAGGCATAGACAAGGATAGGCTCTAATAGCCTAGGATACTGGGATATACTGGGACAGTCTAGGATATTCTGGGATATGCTTTGATAGGCAGGGATGGCCTAGATTTGTGTGGGACAGGCTAGGATAGCCTGGGATAGGCTAATATAGTATGGGATACAATAGAGGTTGGGATAGCCTAGGATTGAGTGTAATAGGCTAAGATAGCCTAGGATAGTGTGGACTAGGCTAGCATAGCTTAGGGTAGTGGGGGATAGGCTAAGATAGGCTGGAATAGACTAGGATACAGTGGGATAGGCTAGGATAGCCTAGGATGCTCTGTGATTGGCTAGGATTCGATGGGATAGCCTTTGATGGTGTGAGATACGGAAGAATAGGCTGGGTTAGCCTAGGATACTGTGGGATAGACTAGGATAGGCTGGGATAGCCTAATATAGTGTGGGATGGAATAGTGGAGGCTGGGATAGCCTAGGATTGTGTGTGATAGGCCTGGATAGTGCGGGATAAGCTTGGATACCCTTGAATAGCTAGGATAGTGTGGATTAAACTAGGATAGCCTAGGATAGTGTGGAATAGGCTAGGATAGGTTGTGATAGCCTTGGTTAGAGTGGGAATGGCTAGGTTAGGCTGGGATAGCCTAGGTAGTGTGAAATAGGCTAGGACAGTCTGGGATAGGCTAGGATAAGCTAGGATAGCCTAGGATAATGCAGGTTAATCTATGATAGCCTAGAATAGTGTGGATTAGGCTAGGACAACCTTGGATAGTGTGATATAGGCTAGTATAGCCTAGGATATTATGGGATGCCCTATGATAGGCTGTGATAGCCTAGGATTGCATGGGATACCCTAGGATAGGCTGTGATAGCCTAGGATAGTGTGGGATAGGCTAAGATAGTCTAGGATAGCATGTGATACGCTAGCATAACCTAGGATGGTGTAGGATAGGATAGCCTATGATAGTGGCATAGGATAGAATAGCCTAGGATAGTGTGGGATACGCTGGGATAAGCTAGGATTGCCTAGGATAGTGTACGATAGGCTACCATAGTTTTTGATAGGCTCGGATATTGTACAATTGTGTGGGGTAGGCTAGGATAGCGTAAGATAGTGTGGATTAGGCAAGGATACCCTAGGATAGTGTGGGCTAGGTTAGGATAAGTCGTCAAAGCCTAGGATAGTGCAAGATAGGCTAGGATTGGCTGTGATACCGTAGGATAGAGTGTGATAGGCTTGGATAGTGTGGAATTGGATGGGATATCCTGGATTAGTGTGGGGTAGGCTAGAATAGCGTAGAATAGTATGGATTAAGCAACGATAGACTAGGATTGTGTGGGATAGGCTGAGATAGCCTAGAATAGTGTGGGGTAGGATAGTGTAGGATTAGGCAAGGATATTATTATTATAATCAAGGGGGAAGCGCTAAACCCGGAGGATTATACAGCGCCTGGGGGGGGATGTGGAAGGCATTCAGGCTTAATTCGGGGAACTGGAGCACAGATCCAATTCCCTAAATCAAGAGCCCCTCACCAACATCAAGGAACCTTCCTTGAGGGGCTAGGCAAGGATAGCCTAGATTACTATGGGATATGTAAAGTAAAAGGACACAAGTGCAACTAATGTGACATTTTATTGTGGCAACGTTTCGCTCTCCAGGAGCTTTGTCAAGCCGTTTCAAACAGTACATGGACACAGAGGGTATATATAGGCTCAGAGTGAGGTGCAATACTAGTGGTTGTAGTAGTAGCAGTAGTGATATAAGTAGTAGTAGTAGTAATACAATATATTAGAACAATTAACTTGCACATGAGTAAAAGGATAATAAAGCTATTACTTGGGAAACATAAAAATAGGTTAGACAAATATATGTATTGGTGGCTGGATAGAGAAGGTCTGTTTCAATATTCATTTTCTGTAAGGTGCTTGTGTAGTATTAACAGGAGAGACTATGTGATGGCAGGGTTTACTGTTTTCAGGAGGATTCTTGCTAGGACTTTAGAGATGGTGAAGCTCCCTTTGTTTTGTTTAATAGTATTAGAAACAGCTATTAGTGAAGATTCAAGGCACTTGCGTCTGCGGAAGTTAGTTTCTTTGATCCCTAGTTGGGCGTCTCTGAACTTCATGAGATGATTTGTGGAATTTCGGTGTTGTACACAGGCGTTGTTCAAGTTATCGTTCCTACATGCGTAAATTTGTTCATTGAGGCGGGTGTCGAGGTTTCTTGCTGTTTCACCTACATAAATCTTGTCGCAGCCTCCACAGGGTATAGTGTAAACCACTGAGTTGACTGGTTCGTGGTGCTTGGATTTTGTTCTGGTTAGATCCTTTATCGAAGTACTGGAAGCGATGGCGACTCTGGAGTTAGCTTGTGAAAGTACTTTAGAAACGTTCAATGCAATTTGGCTGTTGGGAAGAATTATAACTTTGTTGGGAGTGGTGTTGGTGCGTGGAGAATTAATGATCTGAAGAGCTCTTTTCTTGCAGTCTTTGATGAAAAAGGAAGGAAAGTGTAAATCAGCTGGGATAGCATATGGTAGTGTGGAATAGAATAGGATAGCCTAGGAAAATGTTGAATATGCTAGAATAGTGAAGGATATTGTGACAGGCTAGGATAGGCTGGGTTAGTGCGGGATAGGCAAGGACAGCCTAGGATATTGTGGGATAGGCTAGAATAGGCTGGGATTGGCTTGAGCAGTGTGGGATATTTTGGAATCGCCTAGGAGAGTGATATGCTATGATAGACTGGGGTAACCTAGGTTAGTGTGGAATAGGCTGGGAGAGCCGAGGATGGTGTGTGACAGACTAGGACAGTTTAGGATAGGCTACAATAACCTGGAATAATCTAGGTAGTGTGGGATAGCCTAGGATAGCTTGGGGTATTCTAGGATTGGTTGGGATAGTCTAAGATAGTGTGGGATAGGCTAGGATAGCCTAGGATAGGCTGGTATAGCCTTTGATAGTCTGGGATATCCTAGGAAAATGTGGGGTGGGGTAGGATAGCATAGGATAGTGTGGTATAGCCTAGACAAGTGTGGGACAGGCTAGGATAGGCTCTGATACCCTAGGATAGTGGGATAGGCTGGGATAACCTAGGATTATATGGGATACGCTATGATAGGCTAATGTAGGATAGGGTAGGATAAGATAGGATTGCCTAGGATATTGTTGGATAGGCTGGGATACCGTAGAATATTGTAGGATATGGTATGATAAGCTCTGATACCTTAGGATTGTGAGATAGGCTGGGATTGCCTAGGATAGTGTGGGATGGATTACGATAGGCTGGGATAGCCTAGGACAGTGTGGGACAGGATACGATAGGCATGTATAGCCTAGGATAGTCTGGGATAGCCTAGGAAAATGTTGGGTTGGGTAGGATAGCATTGGATAATGTGGTATAGTCTAGAGAAGTGTGGGATAGGCAACAATAGCCTTGGAAAGTGTTTGATAGCCTAAGATAGTGTGGGATAGGCAAGGATAGCCTAGGATAATGTGGGATAGGCAAGGGTAGCCCAGGATAGCTTAGGAGAGGCTAGGAAAACCTAGGATAGTATGGCATATTCTAGGATAGGTTAGGATAGCGTGGCATAGGCTAGTATAGGCTCTAATAGCCTAGGATACTGGGTTATACTGGGACAGTCTTGGATAGTGTGAGATAGGCTATGATAGGCTGGGATGGCCTAGAATTGTGTGGGACAGGCTAGAATAGGCTGGGATATGCTAATATAGTATGGGATAGATTAGAAGCTGGGATAGCCTAGGAATGAGTGTGATAGGCTAGGGTAGCCTAGGATAGTGTGGATTACGTTAGCATAGCCTAGGGCAGTAAGGGATAGGCTAGGATAGGCTGGAATAGACGATGATATTGTGGGATAGGCTAAGATAGTCTAGGATGCTGTGTGATTGGCTATGATTCGATGGGATACCCTTTGATGGTGTAGGATATAGAAGAATAGGCTGGGATAGCCTAGGATACTGTGGGATAGGCTAGGATAGGCTGAGATTGCCTAATATAGTGTGGGATCAACTAGTAGAGGCAGGGATAGCCTAGGATTGTGTGTGAAAGGCCAGGGTAGTGTTGGATAAGCTGGGATAGCCTAGAATAACTAGGATAGTATGGATTAGACTTGGATAGCCTAGTGGGATAGGCTAGGATAGGCTGTGATAGCCTTGCTGAGTGAGGGAAAGGCTAGGATAGGTTGGGTTAGCCAAGGTAGTGTGGGATAGGCTATGATAAGCTAGGATATCCGAAGATAGTAAAGGTTAGGCTAGGATAGCCTAGGATGTTGTGAGATAGGCTAGTATAGATTAGGATAGTATGGGATTCCCAAGGATAGGCTGTGATAGCCTAGGGTAATATGGGATACCCTAGCATAGGCTGTCATAGCCTAGGATAGTGTGGGATAGGCTGTCATAGCCTAGGATAGTGTGGGATAGGCTAGGATAGTCTAGAAGAGCATGGGATAGGCTATGATAATCTGAGATAACCGAAAATGTTGAGCGATATGCTAGGATTCTCTACGATACTGTGGGATACGCAAAGATAGTCTAGGATAGTGTGGGATACGCTAGCATAACCTAGAATAGTGAAGGATAGGCTAGAATTGCCTTGGATAGTGAGATAGAATGGAATAGCCAGAATAGTGTGGGATTGGCCGGGATAAGCTGGGATGGCCTAGGATAGTGTGTGATAGGCTACCAAAGTGTGTGAAAGGCTGGGATATCCTAGAATAGTGTGGTTAGACTAGGATAGCATAGGATAGTGTGGAATAGCAAGGTCAACCTGCGATAGTGTGGGATAGGCTATGATAAGTTGTTATAACCTAGGATAGTGTGCGATAGGCTAGGATAGGCTGAGATAGCGTAGGATACAGTGTGATAGACTAGGATAGTGTGGAATAGGCTGGGTTAGCCTAGAATAGTGTGAGGAAGGCTAGGATAGCGTAGGATAGTGGGGGTTAGACAAGGATAGCGTAGGATAGTGGGGATTAGGCAAGGATAGCTTGGGATAGTGTGGGATAGGCTATGATAGGCTGGGATACTCTAGAATAGTTTGGGTAAGATAGCGTAGGATAGTGTGGATTAGGTAAGGATAGCCTAGGATAGTGTGGGATAGGCTACAATAGGCTGGGAAAACCTAGGACTGTGTGATAGGCAAGGATAGTGTGGGATAGGCTGGGATAGCCTAGCATATTGTGTGATAGGCTAGGATAGTGCGGGATAGTGTGTATTAGGCAACGATAGCTTAGGATAGTGTGGGATAGGCTATGATTTTGCTGGGATAGCCTAGGATAGTGTGGGATAGGCTGAGATAGCCTAGAATAGTGTATGATAGCCTAGGAGAGTGTTGAATACGCTATGAAAACCTTGGATAGGCTAGGATAGCCTAGGGTACTGTGAGGATAGGATAGTGTAGGATAGGCTAGGATAGGCTTGTATACCCTAGGATAGTGTGGGCTAGGCTAGCATAACCTAGGTTAGTGTAGGATTGGCTAGGATACCTTAGGATGGTGTGTGATTGGCTGGGATAGCCCAGAATAGTGTGGAACAAGCTAGGATAGGCTGGGATTGCCTAGGATATTGTGGAATAGGCTAGGTTAGGCTTTGATTGCTTATGTTAGTGTGGGATAGGCTATGATATGCTGGGATAGCCTAAAATAGAGTGGGGTATTCTATAACCTAGGATAGCCTACGATAGTGTGGGATGGGCTAGGATACGGTGGGATAGCCGAGGATTGTGTGTTATAGGCTAGAATATGCTCGGATACCCTAAAATAGTGTGGGATAAGATAGGCTGGAATAGACTAGGATATTGTGGAATAGTATAGGATATTGTGCGATAGGCTGGGAAAGGATGGGATAGCCTTGGTTAATGTGGGATAGGCTGCTAGAGCCTAGGATAGTGTAGGATTGGCTGGGATAGCATAGGATAATATGGGATAGGCTAGGATAGCCTAGTATAGTGTGGACTAGGAAAGGATAGTGTGGGATAGATTGGGATTGTCTAGGACAGTGGAGGATAGGTTAGAATAGGCTGGGATTGCCTAGGATTGTGTGATAGGCTGGGATTGCTTATTATATTGTGGGATAGGGTAGGATAGACTGGGAAAGCCTAGGATAGTGTGAGATAGCCTAGAAGACTGTGGGATAAGCTAGGATAGGCTGGGATAGCCTAAGATAATGTAGCACAGGCTAGGGTAACCTATGATAGTGTTGAATAAGCTATGACAAGCAGGGATAGCCTAGGATGTGGGATAGGCTAGGATAGTCTATGATAGTGCGGTATGAGCTAGGATAGTGTAGGATAGGCTAGGATAGGCTGGAATAGCGTAGGATAATGGGATAGGCTAGGATAGCCTAGGATTGTATGGGATAGCCTTGGATAAGCTGGGATAGACTAGGATACTGTGGGGTACGCTTGGATTATCTAGGATAGGCTAGGATAGCCCCGGATAGTGTGGGATAGGCTGGGATAACCTATGATAGTATGTTAATGAATGGTTGAGTCATTCTTGGTAGTGGGGAGTAATGATAAAGGTTTCAGATGCTTCTTTATTTGCGAATATCTTGGATACACAGGCAGTGTGTTTTTGCCCATGGCCGGAGGCGCCATGCTCTGCGAGGGAGAGAAGAGTAGACCTTGTTGACTCTAGGATGCCTGAGCGCGAAGTCAGAGAGGGGCAGGGTGACGTGGGTTAAAGAGGCATGCCCACTGAGAGGCCTTCAGGTGGCAGCACGAGCATGGCGCGAAATATTAACTCAGCTGATAGACAGCATAGTCTGTCTATGCAGACAGTACAGGCTGTCTACATTCGCTAGGACACTCACCTCCATGGTCGCCCTCTACCATGACTGGCGGCCAAAAAAAAACTGTCTCACAGGAAGAGGGCACAGAACACAGACTAAAAACGTATGTGCCATGTGCCATTTTCCCTTCAGCCAGGCTTACCACACAGTTTGAGGTATGGCAAATGATGCAGCCAGCCAGCCACAAAGCCAGATTATTATTATTATTATAATCAAGGGGGAAGCGCTAAACCCGGAGGATTATACAGCGCCTGTGGGGGGGGGATGTGGAAGGCATTCAGGCTTAATTCGGGGAACTGGAGCACAGATCCAATTCCCTAAATCAAGAGCCCCTCACCAACATCAAGGAACCTTCCTTGAGGGGACACAAAGCCAGAGAAACAGTGCACCCAGCAATGAAAGAGGAGACACATGTCAGGTGTGTGGAGAGTTTCGACCACGCAACAGGGATGGCTTTATTCGTGCACACCATAGGTGTGCGGGATCACACATGCTCCCAGCAGAGAGCAGCCCACAGCCTCCACAGGCAGATGACAATTCCAATGGCAACCTCCTCACTTTGGGATGAATGGTTCAGAGAACCGACATGTTGATAAATTAGACACATGTGCATCTCTTGGGTATATTTATTGAGGAAACGTTTCGCCACACAGTGGCTTCATCAGTCCACACAAAGGAGAATCGTGAAGAGCAGGAGAAGAATGAGGTAATCAGTCTCTCAACCTTGAGTCGATGTGGTCAGTCCATCAATCTTGAATAGAATACAGCATATGAGCGGAGAAGTGGCTTATACATCGTAGGCAGGAGAGGTGCAGCAGTCGTAGGTGGTGTCACATTTGGTGGTGTCACGCCATCTACGACTGCTGCACCTAATTTATCAATCTCCTCACTTGCAATAACCTTCTGTTGGCATTCAAATCCACTGCTAGCAGTACCCTATCCCACATCCCTAAAACGGCTCGCCCATATGCAGCAGGGAAATTCAGACCTTAATTAAGCAGGTGAATGGAAGTCCCACCAACTTTGAAGCCCGAGGCACCGTCAAAGCATGGCGCAACCTACTCAAGTTCGGCAATGTCTGTCTTGCAGTTCATGAAAGACGAGGCAAACTGCTAACCACATCAGTCATCAAGGCAGTGCGCAACTACCGAAGAACGGATAATTGTGTCCCTCTGCCCCAACATCGCAGGAATCAGAGGTAGACCCAAGAAAAGTTCCACTGAAAACGAGAAATTTTTAGCACAGGTTAGCAAAAAAATCGAAGAAGGTAACACAGTGGGAGCAATCAGAATAATTACAAGTGACGACACTGTAGCCCCCAAAGATGAGACCACAGCCCAAGCATTAAGAGACAAGCATCCAACCAGGGACACCATAGCCATCAGCAACAACCCTGAGGAAGAACCCATCACTGAATAATTAATTTTGCCAGAATCAGAAGTCTATAAGGCGATTGTGTCATTTCCAGCAGGATCTGCAGGAGGTTACACTGGAATTCGACCACAACACCTCAAAGAGATGGTAAATCCAGTACTAGGTACATCAACATCAATTCTTCTCACCGAGTTAACAACTTTCGTCAAAAACTGCCTGGCTGGGCGAATCCCAGAAGAAATTAAGCCTTTCTTCTTTGGAGCCTCACTATATGCTTTGAACGAGGAGGATGGGGGGAATCAGACCCATTGCTGTTGGTAACACTCTTCGCCGTCTCGTTGCCAAAGCAGCAGTAAGAAACATTTGCTTAGAAGCTGCCAGTTTACTCCAGCCACACCAACTGGGGTATGGGGTCTCTCAAGGCAGTGAAGCCGCAGCTCATGTGGCAGGGGCCTACATCAGCGACCTACCAGAAGACAAGTCCATGAGTAGTCCTGGAGTGACAGTGGTGTGATGCGGGCATCATGGGTGACGTCACGATGTGATGCAGGCAGCATGGTGGCATGATAGGATGATGAAGACAGCAGGCCACAGCATGTGGCTTGGGACCTCTGGCTTGGTAACCCACCTGGTTTGTAGATCCATGTGGCTTCGAGTGACCTCGGGCACTCGGATACACAGCTCTGACAAAGAATTCACACTGAAATCGCAACAGCAAAGAGGGAGTGGGCAGTGGTGGTGTACAGTAGGGCGAGCGTGGGTGAGTGGCACAAGGTGGAGCCAGGACCACGTGTCAGCATAGTTGCTGATCCTCCTTTACATGTGTTGTATAGCTTAGTTGTACTATAGTACCATCCATGTGTTTATATAGAAGATCCTTAGGTCTAGTGACTGTTTTACATCACGGGATGCAGCATGAGGGAGTGAGACGCGCTACCTCGCCCTTACTCCACGCTTAGACATACAAGCAGGCAGTAACAGGCAGGCCGGGCCCCATCCCTTACCACAGTCTGACAATATATAGTGTTACCATCCAACAAGCGCATTTACCTTTATCCATCATATCTCCTTTCCTAACCCCCACGACACACGCACCTACCTTCCTCACCCATACACACGTGGAAGATAGAGCAGAATCTACCATCCTGGCACAGAAATCGCCACAAACTCACCTCTGACTTACTGAAATAGCAGTGCTGAGCAGAAAACAGCAGACCCGTACAGGTGACGCGGAACACGTGCCTTGAGAAACATCATGTGAAGCTGTGGCGTGGAGTCGCAGGGGCGCCACTTAATTTCTCGAAGAAATTCGGCAAATTTCGGCCTGGATCCTGCTTGTACCTGTGTCTGGATGCTGAGACTTGAAGACACGACATTAGGATAACTCGTTGAGAGAAGGATGCTTCTTGTATGGGACGATGAAGTGAAGACGACTTCATTCCCCTTCCTTCCTCTCACTCCGGGAAAAAACACTTCTGCGACCACGGCTTCCACCAATGTTTTTGAAAGGTTTTTTGTCACGTTGTTGTAGGCGGGGATTCAATGATAAAGGCTTAGGAGGCTTCTTACTTTATTTGCGAAGATCGTGGATAAACAGGCAGTGTGTTTGTACCTATGGCCCGGAGGGGGCCGTGCCCAAAGAGGGAGAGAGTAGACCTTGTCTCTAGGATATTTGGGCGCGAAGTGAGAGATGAGCAAGGTGACGTGGGTTGAAGTGGCATGCCCACTGAGGACTACAGATGGCAGCATGAGCATGGCGCGGCATATTAACTCAGCTGGCAGACAGCATAGGCCGTCTATGCAGACAGTACAGGCTGTCTACAAGTGTGGGATAGACTAGGATATGCTGGGACAGGCTAGGATAATGTGGGGTACGCTAGGATAGCCTAGGATAATGTGGGATAAGCTAGGATAGCCTAGGATAGTGTGGTATAGTCCAGGATAGGCTGGGATAGCATAGGATAGTGTGGGATAAGCTATGATAACCTAAGATAGTGTGGGATAGCTGAGGATAGTGTGGGATAAGCTGTGATAACCTAAGATGGTGTGGGATAGACTAGGATAGAGTTCGATAGGCTAGGATAGTGGGATAAGCTAGGATAGCCTAGTATAGTGGGATAGGCAAGGATAGGTCAGGATAGCCTAGGATAATGTGATAGACGAGGATAGCTTAGAATAGTGTTGGATAGGCTGGGATAGCCTAGGTATAGTGTGGGATAGGCCAGGATAGTGTGGGATGATGTAGGATAGCCTAGGATAGTGTGGGATAGGCTAGGATAGGCTGGGATATCCTAGGATGTGTGATAGGTGAGGATAGCTTAGGATAGTGTGGGATAGGCTGGGATAGCCTAGGTATAGTGTGGGATAGGCCAGGATAGTGTGGGATAGACTAGGATAGAGTTCGATAGGCTAGGATAGCCAAGGTATAATGTGGGGTATGCTAGGATAGTGTGGGATAGGCTGGGATACCCTACGAAAGCGTAGGATGTGGGATAGCCTAGGATATTGTGGGATTGGTTAGGATATTCTGAGATAGCATAGGATAGTGTGGGTTAGGCTAGGACAGGCTGGCATAGCCTAGGATAGTGTGGGATAGGCTAGGATATGCTGTGATAGCCTATGATATTGTGGGATAGATTAGGATATGTTGGGATAGCCTATGATAGTGTGGGATAGGCATATTGTGGGATAGGTTAGGATATGCTGGGATAGCCTATGATAGTGTGGGATAGGCTAGGACAGTGCCTGGCTACTAGTTTTATCACACTGTGTAGTGTTACTAACCTTCCCGCGCCCTGATTAGCTACCAGCTTTATCGCACTGTGTAGTGTTACCAACCTTCCCGCGCCCTGATTAGCTACCAGCTTTATCGCACTGTGTAGTGTTACCAACCTTCCCGCGCCCTGATTAGCTACCAGCTTTATCGCACTGTGTAGTGTTACCAACCTTCCCGCGCCCTGATTAGCTACCAGCTTTATCGCACTGTGTAGTGTTACCAACCTTCCCGCGCCCTGATTAGCTACCAGCTTTATCGCACTGTGTAGTGTTACCAAAATTCCCCCGCCCTGCCTGGCTGCCTGCTTTATCTCACGTGTGTTAATTACTGCCATGATTTTCATTATGACTGAGACATGCCTGAAGATAGAGACAGATGAAGAGAGATGTTAGGAGGACAGAGAGAGGATGCAGTATATGTTCTTGCACCATAACCAGCCTGATACACTTCTCCCTAGTGTGAGGTCAAGGAAACTGACCTATAGCCTTATATAAATATTTTCTACTAATTTTTTCCTATGGTTTACCATATAAGTCTTTATATTTATCTGTCCTTTTTCCAGGTTAATTTATATTTCACCTTGATCGACAAGTGTAAAATTCAATTATAATCAATTATAGCGAGTGTCCCTGCTGCCTGGTATGTCTTAGTGATTTATTCAGAAGAGAATAGGAAGGAATAAGAAACTTTGTAATAAATTCCTAGCATCAAGACACCTTCATTAGCTATTTTGTTAAAATAAATGGATAAAATGCCTTAAATAGGCCTACTGATCTATGCAAACAGGTTCTCCTCAAGGTGACACCATGGCCACTGTCATTCATCAGTTTCTTATTCCACTTTCATGATATATTTTTTTTATTTTAACAGCCGTGTGATACTGTATTATTATTATTATAATCAAAAAAGAAGCGCTAAGCCACAAGGGCTATACAGCGCTGCAGGGTAGGGAAGGAAGCAAGGGAATTGGATGGCAGAAGGGAGGGGGGATGATCAGTAGGTTACAGAAAACAGCGGGGCAGGGGATAGTACGGGGGTAGAGGGTAGCAAGAGATTGAAGTAGAAAGGGCTGAAAGTATCAGAATTTGTGAAGTAAGTCAGTCGTTGTCAAAAAGTCAATGAGAGAGTCCGGATGAAAGGTGGGTCCATCAGCGAGAAGGGAAGGTAAAGAGAGAGCAGCGGGGCGAAGACGACGACAGAGGTAAATTCTGCGTGCTCGTTGATAAAGTGGGCAGTCCAACAGAATGTGGCTGACTGATAATGGAGCTTGGCAATTCTCACAGAGAGGAGCAAGACGCCTCTCCATGAGATATCCATGAGCAAGACGAGTATGGCCAATGCGAAGACGGGAGAGAGTAGTCTCCCAACCTCGACACTGGTGATAAGAAGACGGCCAGTAACCTATACTCGGTTTAATAGACTGAAGTTTGTTGCCGAGCATAGTAGACCAACGTTGTTGCCAACGGGTGTGAAGGTGGGAAGATATTACAGCAAAATAGTCCGTACATGGAATACCTCTATAAGAAACTGGTAGGTCATGTACTGCTGACCGCGCAGCAGTGTCTGCCTGTTCATTGCCCTGTACGTCAACATGACCAGGGACCCAACAAAAAACAATATCTTTATGCTTGGTAAAGATGCGGCGTAGCCAAAGTTGGATACGGAGGACTAAGGGGTGAGGTGTATCAAATTTTTGTATAGCCTGTAAAGCACTAAGGGAGTCTGAGACAACCACAAATGATGACACAGGCATAGATGCAATACGGATAAGTGCTGTAAGGATGGCATATAATTCAGCAATAAAAATACTAGCCGAAGATAGTAAATGCCCTCGTACGACGCTGTCCGGAAACACTGCTGCGAATCCTACGCCGTCAGAAGACTTAGAGCCATCTGTGTACACAGCAATGGCATGAGAAAGAGTGAAAGTGGTCAAGAAAAAGAGAGCGGGAAGCGACCGTAGACAGTTGGGCTTTCGAGCAAGGGAGGGAGAAAGAACAGACTCGAACAGCTGGAACTTCCCAGGGGGGTAGGGAAAAGTGAGATGCTACATGTACATAGAAAGGTGGTAGTTGAAGAGAAGACAAGAGCGAATGAAGGCGAAGAGAGAAGGGACGGAGTAAGCAGGGGCGGCGAACAAATAAAGAATGTCTACTAATATCAGTGACCATTCTATAAATGGAAGGATTGCGGAGATCATGAGAGCGTACATAGTAGCGCAGGCAATGGGCATCACGGCGATCAGATAAGGATGGAACGTTCGCTTCTGCATAGAGGCTTTCGACCGGGGAAGAGCGAAAAGCACCAAGGCATAAACGTAATCCTTGGTGATGAATGGGGTTAAGGCTAGAGAGAGTAGCAGGAGATTATTATTATTATTATAATCAAAAAGAAGCGCTAAGCCACAAGGGCTATACAGCGCTGCAGGGTAGGGAAGGAAGCAAGGGAATTGGATGGCAGAAGGGAGGGGGGATGATCAGCAGGGTACAGAAAACAGCGGGGCAGGGGATAGTACGGGGGTAGAGGGTAGCAAGAGATACAAGTAGAAAGGGCTGAAAGTATCAAAATTTGTGGAGTAAGTCAGTCGTTGTCAAAAAGTCAATGAGAGAGTCCGGATGAAAGGTGGGTCCATCAGCGAGAAGGGAAGGTAAAGAGAGAGCAGCGGGGCGAAGACGACGACAGAGGTAAATTCTGCGTTCTCGTTGATAAAGTGGGCAGTCCAACAGAATGTGGCTGACTGATAATGGAGCTTGGCAATTCTCACAGAGAGGAGCAAGACGCCTCTCCATGAGATATCCATGAGTAAGACGAGTATGGCCAATGCGAAGACGGGAGAGAGTAGTCTCCCAACCTCGACACTGGTGATAAGAAGACGGCCAGTAACCTATACTCGGTTTAATAGACTGAAGTTTGTTGCCGAGCATAGTAGACCAACGTTGTTGCCAACGGGTGTGAAGGTGGGAAGATATTACAGCAAAATAGTCCGTACATGGAATACCTCTATAAGAAACTGGTAGGTCATGTACTGCTGACCGCGCAGCAGTGTCTGCCTGTTCATTGCCCTGTACGTCAACATGACCAGGGACCCAACAAAAAACAATATCTTTATGCTTAGTAAAGATGCGGCGTAGCCAAAGTTGGATACGGAGGACTAAGGAGTGAGGTGTATCAAATTTTTGTATAGCCTGTAAAGCACTAAGGGAGTCTGAGACAACCACAAATGATGACACAGGCATAGATGCAATACGGATAAGTGCTGTAAGGATGGCATATAATTCAGCAGTAAAAATACTAGCTGAAGATAGTAAATGCCCTTGTACGACGCTGTCCGGAAACACTGCTGCGAATCCTACGCCGTCAGAAGACTTAGAGCCATCTGTGTACACAGCAATGGCATGAGAATGAGAGTGAAAGTGGTCAAGAAAAAGAGAGCGGGAAGCGACCGTAGACAGTTGGGCTTTCGAGCAAGGGAGGGAGAAAGAACAGACTCGAACAGCTGGAACTTCCCAGGGGGGTAGGGAAAAGTGTGATGCTACATGTACATAGAAAGGTGGTAGTTGAAGAGAAGACAAGAGCGAATGAAGGCGAAGAGAGAAGGGACGGAGTAAGCAGGGGCGGCGAACAAATAATGTCTACTAATATCAGTGACCATTCTATAAATGGAAGGATTGCGGAGATCATGAGAGCGTACATAGTAGCGCAGGCAATGGGCATCACGGCGATCGGATAAGGATGGAACGTTCGCTTCTGCATAGAGGCTTTCGACAGGGGAAGAGCGAAAAGCACCAAGGCATAAACGTAATCCTTGGTGATGAATGGGGTTAAGGCTAGAGAGAGTAGCAGGAGATGCCGCTGAATAGATCTGGTCACCATAATCAAGTTTCGATAAAATAAGGGTGGAATGTAGGTGAAGGAGGGTTCGACGATCAGCTCCCCACGAAAGATGAGCAAGGGTTTTAAGAAGGTTCAGCCGGCTGTGACAAGTTGCCTTCAGAGAGGTAATGTGAGGTTTCCAGGATAACCTACGATCAAAGAGGAGGCCCAGAAACTTGACTGTATCACGTTCAGGGATACGTGAGCCATAGAGGTACAAAGGATGATCAGAGATGACAGAGCGTCTAGTGAAAGTGATTTGGTGGGTTTTAGTGCTGGAAAATTTAAACCCATGTGTGGTGGCCCAATTGGAAACACGGTCGACTGCATGCTGGAGAGAAACTGTAAGGAGGTGACAGTCAGCGCCTGCACAGGCAATAGCGAAGTCATCAACATAGAGTGATGACCAAATATTTGATGGAAGACTAGAGGCCAAATCATTAATAGCAAGGAGAAAAAGTGTTGTGCTCAGAACACATCCCTGGGGGACACCTTCAGCTTGGATAAAGTCCGGGGAGAGCACATTATTAACCCGAACACGGAAATGCCTGTCAGTTAAAAAGTTCTTAAGGAAGGATGGTAGATTGCCTCGAAGGCCTAAGGAGTGGGCTTGGGCTAAAATATTATACCTCCAAGTTGTGTCATATGCCTTCTCAAGATCAAAAAATATGGCAATAACTGAGTGGTTATTCGCAAAGGCATTACGAACATACGTATCCAAGCGCAGTAAGGGGTCTATGGTAGAACGTCCCTTACGAAAGCCATATTGACGAGTGGAGAGACTGTTGTGTGTCTCTAAATACCACACTAAACGTCTATTTACTAGACGTTCCATTACTTTGCAAACTGCACTGGTAAGAGCAATGGGACGATAGTGGGAGGTTTCATGTCCCGTAGTGCCTGGTTTGCGGAAAGGGAGAACAATGGCGGATTTCCACAGCTGTGGAAGAACTCCTTGTGACCAAATAAGATTGTAAAGGCGTAATAGGACTGCAAGGGCTGACTGATGTAAATGTTGTAGCATACGAATATGAATGTCGTCGGGCCCAGCTGCCGATGATCGACAAGCTGAGAGTGTTGCCTCCAGTTCTTGAAGTGTAAAAGGCACATTATACTGTTCTTCTCTGAGAGAAGAAAAGTCCAAGGGTGCTAACTCTCTGGCAGACTTTGAGGAAAGAAATGAGGGGCATAGATGGAGTCCCTGAGAAATACGGACCAGATGATTGCCAATTTCATTGGCAACATCTAGTGGGTTTGCTATATCAACACCGGCAACCCGCAGAACAGGAGCCGGGTCAGGAGAATATTTACCACTCAGTTTTCGTACTTTTTTCCAGACTGCACTCATAGAGGAAGCAGAGGTGATGGTGGAGACATAATCTCGCCAGCAAGTGCGTTTAACGTCACGGATGACACGGCGAGCGATCGCACGCTTCTGTTTAAAATCAAGGAGTCGCTCTGTGGTTCTATTGTACCGGTACCTGCCCCATGCAGCGCGTTTCAAACGTACTGCACGAGCACAAGCAGGAGACCACCAAGGCACGCATTTCTGAGAATGCCTGCTCGAAGTTTGGGGTATAGAATGAGAAGCTGCGGTGAAAACGGAGGATGAGAATAGGTGTAAAAGCTCATCGATGGAGGACGAAGAAGGAACCTCTTTAAAAACAGTCAGGTGTGAGTAAAGGTTCCAATTTGCCCGATTAAATTGCCAGCGTGGGGTGCGAAGAGGTGGCGAATATGAAGGGGAAGTAAGAATGATTGGGAAATGATCACTGTCATGTAAGTCCGGGAGAACAGACCAAGTAAAGTCTAATGCGGCGGAGGAAGAGCAAACTGAGAGATCGATGCAAGAGAGAGTATGAGTCCGAGGATCAAAATGGGTGTGAGTACCTGTATTTAAAACATGGAGGGGGTGGGTGGCAAGAAAAGCCTCTAACTGAATTCCACGGGAATCACAGTGAGACCCTCCCCAGAGGAAATGGTGGGCATTAAAATCACCAAGTAACAGAATTGGTGGCGGTAATGACGAAACAAGGAAGGCAAAATCCGGAATAGATAATGCCCGAGAAGGAGAGAGATATAAAGAACAGAGCGTATACCACCTATGTAAGTGGATACGGGCTGCTGTGTAATGCAGCGAAGTATGAACAAATAGCTGATGGTACGGAATATCAGTGCATAGAAGAAGGGCACTTTCATTAAAGGTCCCATCAGGAAAAGGATCTGAAGAATACAATAAATTATAGCCTGAGATGTGAGAAATAACAGCACAGTGTAATTTTGGTTCCTGTAAGCAAACACCAACAGGGGCAAACTGGGAGAGTAACATCTGAAGCTCACCCCGATTACCCCTGAGGCCGCGTATATTCCACTGTAAATAGGCCATGATTGGCAATGATAAAGATACTTGAAATCCGCAGGTAAGGGTTCCTACGGACTAGAAGGGTTAGAAAAGTCCACATGCGGAGGCAGTGGAAAATGTTCAAGCAGCGAAGGAACGGTGCGCTGTGAAGAAAGGAGTTGCGCAGATGGAGCAGAGGAGAGAGAAAGAGCGGAAGGTGGATCAGTGTCCATTGATGGTTTGGTCTCTGCAATATATTCAGAGATTGCTTCAAGTGTTTCGGAATTCAGAGATGTCGTATGGGAGACAATATTGGCAACGGTAGGGGGAGGATGAGTAAAGATTGGAACTGTATTGGACTGTACCAAGGTAGGGGGGGGCGAAAGGGTGGAGGGAACTGGAGAAGCGTGGCAGGGGACAGAGGAGGCAGGAACCTGGGAGGTGGCAGAAGAGGAAGAAACTTGGGAGGGAACAGGGGAGGAAGGTACATTACGAGGAGGAGGGTGAACCTCTGCACTTGTAACTGAGCCAGTGAGAGGGGAAGAACTAGGGACAGAGACAGGGAGGGTAAAATGAGGAGGTGGAAGATGGGTAGGAGGTGCTACCGGACCTTTTTTTGACTTTTGAGAAGTAGAGGGACGATTGGGAGGTGGTGTCGTACGAGGTCTCGTCGATACTGAGGCTTGTGAGAGAGAACTCGAAGAAGCGAGATTAGACTGAGGCGTTGAAGTAGGGACGTCTGAGCCGAGGACAGCAAAAGGATTAGATACAGGAGTGATTATGGGAGAGGTAACCACAGAGGTGGGTGTAGAAGATGGGATACCAGAAGTGGGGGGACGTTTTGAAACATGGGAATAAGAAACACGTGGGAGTCTCCCTTGGAGGCGGAGATGAGAAACTGCCATGGCATAAGGGAGACCTTCTGTCTCTTTGAGGTAACGGATTTCCCGCTCGTTTAAATAGACCTGACAACGGCGAGAGTACGAAGGGTGAGCTTCATGACGGTTAAGGCAAGAGGGAGATCGATTGCAAGACGTATTAGAATGGTCATCGGCACCACAGACTGGGCATTCGGCGATAGATCTGCAATATTTCGCTGGATGGCCAAATCGCCAGCAATTTCTACACTGTTGTGGTGTAGGGATCACCTTTCGAACTTGTAACCGGTGTCCTGCTATATAAACTGAGGATGGGAGTTCTCGGCTGTCAAAAGTTAAACGAGCCACATTGCTAGGGTATCGTCTCCGCCCACGGGCAGGAAGAACATAAGTGTCTACCTTGAGGACTGGGAGATCTTGGAGTTCCAGCTGTTCTAGAATGTCAGTGCCACATGTCTGGAAATTTCGTTGAACTATGGTATGGGGCAGAATGACGGTACCACTACCAGAATTGAGGGAATGATGTTTTTCAAGAGTGACAGGAACAGTATCGATATGGGAAAGACGAGAGAGCTCATGAGCCTGGGTAGCATTCTGTACGGTAATGATGCACGTACCGCTCTTAAGAGCATGAAAAGAAATATCTTTACCAACATGGCGTAGGAGTGCCTTGCCAATACTATGGTCAGAAAGATAGGCAGTAGAGGAAGTTGGTCGTAAAGTGAAGAATTTAGTCCACTGTTCAGTCTGAAACTGAGCGTGGAAAGGTAGTGAAGGACGTGTCGATCGTTTCTGAGAAGAACGAGAAGGTGGAGAAGTATCATCAGCAGGTAATTGTCGTTGTCGTTTAGGCGTGGGACCAGAGTTGGTCCGACGTGGAACGGGTCGGCGATTTGAAAATTGCCGCACCGTAGAGGGAGAGGCCGGAAGCATAGTCAGAGGAGAGCGAAGGTCCGATAAATCGAAGGAGTCAGTCGAGGCCTCAGCACCTGAAGCGGGTGAGGAAACAGCACCGGCAATAGGTACAGAGGCATGAGGAATGTCTGAAGAGTGGTCCAAAGACGAGGCAGGGTCAGAACGGGGTGCGGTATCAAGAAGGGGCCCGGGGGTAGCAGGTTCATGGACTAGGGCTGCCATGGTTAGGTTACTTCTTTCTTTTTGTTAAGAAAAAAAAAGAAAGAAAAGAAAATAAAAATAAAAAAAAGAAAAAAAAAGGGGGGACCGGGGAGGGATAGGTCCTAGGAGGAATGAAAGGGCCAGAAATCTCCCTCCGCGCCCAAGAGGACCTCAGCACCGCAAGTAGCGCAGATGCAGCATGGAACCCGTGCCATACCCTACCCATCATGCTAGTAAACTAACAATCCGGGATAGCAACCTCACATCTGCCGAGCTACCTCGGTGGACAAAAGAGAGGGCGGCCAGATATCCGCCACAAAGCATACCTCCTTCGGCCACCACCCCCGGAATCCGAAAGGTGGCTTCCAGAGATACACTCGTCGCCCGAAAGACACCCAAAGCTACTCCGGGATACCGGAGAGGGATCGGGACATCCCCAGGCGATCCAGATTCCACGGCAAACTACGCCACCGCTAAGAACCTCAACGGAATGGGATGGACCCCGGTATCCTTTCCTCCACCTAGGAACTAGCGCGCCTGTGGGAGAAATCCCAAAGGACAAAAAGAGGAAGGGCAAAAGGGAGGGGTGGGGAGGGGGAGGAGGAAAGGAAAAAGGGGAGGATGGGGAGGATGGGATAGGGGAGGGGAGATTGGGGGGTAATTAGGTTCGGTCTGAGGAAGAAGACCGATAGGTCTAATTCCTCAGACCAAGAGCCTCTTCACCACGCCAAGGAGCCCCCCTTGAAGAGGATGTGATACTGTAGAAATATGTATAAAAATATGTATATATATGTTTGGAGTGTGATACATGAATAAAAATATTTACATATACTGTATGTTTGGAGTATGATATGTATGTGCGTGTATATTTAAGTTTACATACAGCTAGTAACAATGAAAGGAGAGGACTATGATTGTTTTTTGTATCAGTGTGTATGCATGTATTTGATGAAGAGGATTATGTATATTTTCTAATGAATATATTTTATACAGAGAATTATGTGTATGTTGCTAAATTTATTCGTCTATGTGTAAGTGTGATGGTGTATGTTTAGATTGTATATCTGAAAATGCACGTGTGTGTGTGTGTGTGTGTGTGTGTGTGTGTGTGTGTGTGTGTGTGTGTGTGTGTGTGTGTGTGTGTGTGTGTGTGTGTGTGTGTGTGTGTGTGTGTGTGTGTGTGTGTGTGTGTGTGTGTGTGTGTGTGTGTGTGTGTGTGTGTGTGTGTGTGTGTGCGTGCGCGCGCGTGCGTCTTCACGCATCAAGCAGAAAGTAGAGACTAATAACAAGGAAAAAATATGATAATTAAACTAATTTCCATCTAGGGAACTTCTAGGTTTACTCATGGACACTAATCTATGCACGAAAAACGTTCACGAATACACTTACATAGCAAAATAATCGAACGAATTAATAATTAATGTGAATGTATTATGAAATATAAATAGAAGTCAGAAATTATCACCGAGTGACCACTGTTCAGTGGACTAAGTGGGTGAGAGACGTTTTTCGTCTAGATAGCCTACGATTGTGGAGAAATTTTCTCCAGGAGGAGGGTATGAGCCCCTTTCTACCCTCCAGAGGGGCTGATGGCTTCTTGCTTCTACATCTCTGCATCAACACTGATTCCAGATGCAGTACGAGCGTGTGTCACGGTCATGCTCCTACTTTGCAGGAGACCAGTGTTGCAAATAATGTAGTTCAGTGAGAGAATTAATCTCTTACCTCAGCAGGGCAAGGAAAATCCTGCACCCACTTTATTACCATGTTAAACATAGTGTACATTGTTGTCTATGCCCAGACATCAAGAATCAAGCGCATTTTGCATTGCTTCATGGTGGAAGTTTGGCAAGAAGGAAAATATGCTTGAATCAGCTTTTTTCGTTGTGGCTAGGGGCAGTGGCGGCATAGGGGCTGCGGCGCCGTCAGATTGCAATATGTAATGGTGCAGTAAAGACTCGTACTTCACACTAAGAGCAAACAAAGGAAGTGAATTGTGTATTGCTGTACTTCAGATAATCTCCAAAATAAGAATAAACCTATTACCAAGAAATGTGCATAGCTTCTTTAATGACATACCACGAGACATGCCTTGTGGAACAGTGTACAGTGAGAGTATTCCAAGATTGTTAAATTATTATTATAATCAAAAAGAAGCGCTAAGCCACAAGGGCTATACAGCACTGCAGGGTAGGAAAGGAAGAGAGGGTATTGGGCGGCAGAAGGGGGGAGGGGCGATCAGTAGGCTACAGAAAACAGCGGGGTAGGGGATGGTGCAGGGTAGAGGGTAGCAAGAGATCGAGGTAGAAAGGGCTGAAGGTATCAGAGTTTGTGAAGTCAGTCAGTTGTCGAAAAGTCAATGAGAGTGTCAGGATGAAAGGTGGGTCCGTAAGCGAGAAGGGAAGGTAAAGAGAGAGCAGTGGAGCGAAGACGACGTTGGAGATAAATTCTGCGTGCTCGTTGATAAAGTGGGCAGTCTAACAGAATGTGGCTGACCGATAATGGAACCCGACAATTCTCACAGAGAGGAGCAGGGCGCCTCTCCATGAGATATCCATGAGTAAGATGAGTATGCCCAATGTGGAGACGGGAGTAGTCTTCCAACCTGGCCACCGGTGACAAGAAGACGGCCAGTAACCTATACTCGGTTTAATAGATTGAAGGTTGTTACAGAGTAGAGTAGACCAACGTTATTGCCAACAGGTGTGAAGGTGGGTAGCTATTGCAGCAAAATATTCCATAAATGGAACACACCTATATGAAACTGGTAGGTCATGTACTGCTGACCGCAGAGCAGTGTCTGCCTGTTCATTGCCCTGTACGTCAACATGACCAGGGACTCAACAAAAGACAATATCTTTATGCTTGGTAAAGATGCGGCGTAGCCAAAGTTGGATACGGAGGACTAAGGGGTGAGGTGTATCAAATTTCTGTATAGCCTGTAAAGCATTAAGGGAGTCTGAGACAACCACAAATGATGACACAGGCATAGATGCAATACGGATAAGTGCTGCAAGAATGGCATACAATTCAGCAGTAAAGATACTAGTCGAAGATAGTAAATGCCCTCGTACAGCGCTGTCCAGAAACACTGCTGCAAATCCTGCACCGTCAGAAGACTTAGAGCCATCTGTGTACACTACAATGGCATGAAAATGAGAGTGGAAGTAGTCAAAAAAAAAAAAAAAAAAAAAGAGCGGGAATCTACCATAGACAGTTGGGCTTTTGAGCAAGGGAGTGAGAAAGAACAGACTCGAACAGCTGGAACTTCCCAGGGGGGTAGGGAAAAGTGAGACGCTACATGAACATAGAAAGGTGGAAATTGAAGAGAAGACAAGAGCGAATGTAGGCGAAGAGAGAAGGGACGGAGCAAACAGGGGCGGCGAACAAATAAAGAATGTCTACTAATATCGGTGGCCATTCTGTAAATGGAAGGATTGCGGAGATCATGAGAGCATACATAGTAGCGAAGGCAATGGACATCACGGCGATCGGATAAGGATGGAACGTCCGCTTCTGCATAGAGGCTCTAACAGGGGAAGAGCGAAAAGCACCAAGGCATAAATGTAATCCTTGGTGATGAATAGGGTTGAGGCTAGATAGAGTAGCAGGAGAGGCAGCTGAATATATCTGGTCACCACAGTCAAGTTTCGATAAAATGAGGGTGGAATGTAGGTGAAGGAGAGTTCGACGATCAGCTCCCCATGAAAGATGAGCAAGGGTTTTAAGAAGGTTCAGCCGGCTGTGACAAGTTGCCTTTAGAGAGGTAATGTGAGGTTTCCAGGATAACCTACGGTCAAAGAGGAGGCCTAGAAACCTGACTATCACGTTCAGGGATACGGGTGCCATAGAGGTATAAAGGATGATCGGAGATGACAGAGCGTCTAGTGAGAGTAATTTGGCGAGTTTTGGTGCTGGAAAATTTAAACCCATGTGTGGTGGCCCAATTGGAAACACTGTCGACCGCATGCTGGAGAGAAACTAATGAGGTGACAGTCGGCGCCTGCACAGGCAATAGCGAAGTCAATCAACAGAGTGATGACCAAATATTGGATGGAAGACTAGAGGCCAAATCATTTATAGCAAAGAGAAAGTGTTATGCTTAGAACACATCCCTGGGGGACACCTTCAGCTTGGATAAAGTCCGGGGAGAGCACATTATTAACCTGAACACGGAAATGTCTGTCAATTAAAAAGTTTTTAAGGAAGGATATTAGATTGTCTCGAAGGCCTAAGGAGTGGGCTTGGGCCAAAATATTATACCTCCAAGTTGTGTCATATGCCTTCTCAAGGTCAAAAAATATGGCAATAACTGAGTGATTATTCCCAAAGGCATTACAAACATACGTATCCAAGTGTAGTATGGGGTCTATGGTAGAACGACTCTTACGAAAGGCATATTGACGAGTGGAGAGACTGTTGTCTCTAAATACCACACTAAACGTCTATTTACCAGGCGCTCCATCACTTTGCAAACTGCACTGGTAAGAGCAATGGGAAGATGGTGGGAGGCTTCATGTCCCGTAGTACCCGGTTTGCGGAAAGGGAGAACAATGGCAGATTTCCACAGCCTTTTCGATCTTATTTTGGTCACTCCTTGTGACCAAATAAGATTGAAAAGGCATAATAGGACTGCAAGGGCTGACTAATGTAAATGTTCTAGCATACGAATATGAATGTCGTCAGGCCCAGCTGCTGATGATCGGAAGCTGAGAGTGTTGTCTCCAGTTCCTGAAGTGAAAAAGGCACATTGTACTGTTCTTCTCTGAGAGAAGAAAAGTCCAAGGGTGCTAACTCTCTGGCAGACTTTGAGGAAAGAAACGAGGGTCATAGATAGAGCCCCTGAGAAATACGGGCCAGATGATTGCCAATTTCATTGGCAACATCTAATGCGTTTGCTATATCAACACTGGCAACACGCAGAACAGGAGCCGGGTCAGGAGAATATTTACAACTATTTTCGTACTTTTTTCCAGACTGCACTCAGAGGAAGCAGAGGTGATGGCGGAGACAATCTCGCCAGCAAGTGCATTTAGCGCCACGTATGACACGGCGAGCGATCGCATGCTTCTGCTTAAAATCAAGAAGTCTCTTCGTAGTTCTGTTGTACCAGTACCTGCCCCACGCAGTGCGTTTCAAACATACTGCACTAGCACAAGCAGGAGACCAAGGCACGCATTTCTGAGAATGCCTGCCCGAACACTCTCCAGGTAAACTCCAGGTATAGAATGAGAAGCTGCAGTTAAAACAGAGGACGAGAAGAGGTGTAAAAGCTCATCAATGGAGGACGAAGAAGGAACCTCACTAAAAACAGTTAGTTGTGAGTAAAGGTTCCAATTTGCCTGATCAAATTGGTGATCAAAAGGTGGTGAATATGAAGGGGAAGTAAGAATGATTGGGAAATGATCGCTGTCATGTAAATCCGGGAGAACAGACCAGGTGAAATCTAATGCGGTGGAGGAAGAGCAGACAGAGATCGATGCAAGAGAGAGTACGAGTCCGAGGATCAAAATGGGTGCGAGTACCTGTATTTAAAACATGGATGGGGTGGTTAGCAAGAAAAGCCTCTAACTGAATGCCACGGGAATCACAGTGAGACCCCCAGAGGAAATGATGGGCATTAAAATCGCCAAGTAACAGAAGTGGTGGCGGTAATGACTAAGCAAGAAAGGCAATATCCGGGATAGATAATGCCCGAGAAGGAGAGAGATACAAAGAACAGAGTGTATACCACCTATGCAAGTGGATACGGGCTGCTGTGTAATGCAGCCAAGTACGAACAAATAGCTGATGGTACGGAATATCAGTGCATAGAAGAAGGGCACTTTCATTAAAGGTCCCATCAGGAAAAGGATCTGAAGAATACAATAAATTATAGCCTGAGATGGGATAGATAACGGTAGAGTGTAATTTTGGTTCCTGTAAGCAAACTCCAACAGGGGAAAACTGGGAGAGCAACATCTGAAGGTCACCCTGATTACCCCTGAGGCCGTGTATATTCCACTGTAAATAGGCCATGATTGGCAATGATAAAGATACCTGAAATCTGCAGGTAAGGGTACCTACGGACTAGAAGGGTTAGAAAAGTCCATATGCGGTGGCAAAGGATAACGTTCAAGTAGCGAAGGAATGGTGTGTTGTGAAGTAAGGAGTTGCGCAGATTGAGAAGAGGAAAGAGAAGGAACAGAGGGTGGATCAGTGTCCATTGACGGTTTGGTCTCTGCAATATATTCAGAGATTGCTTCAAGTGTTTCGGAGTTCAGAAACGTCGTATGGGAGACAATATTGGAGATTGAAGGAGGATGAGTGAGTAAAGATCGGAGCTGTAATGGACTGTACCAAGGTGGGGGGAGGGCAAAAGAGTGGAGGGAGCTGGAGAAGTGTGGGAGGGGACAGAAGAGGCAGAAACCCGGGAGGTAGCAGAAAAGGAAGAAACTTGGGAGGGGACAGGGGAGGAAGGCACAGTACGAGAAAGCAGGATGAACCTCCACACTTGTAACGGAGCCAGTGAAAGGGGAAGACCTAGGTACAGAGACCGGGAGGGCAAAATGTGGAGGTGGATGAAGGGAAGGAGGGGTTAAAGAAGATTTGTTGGACCTCTGAAAAGTAAAGGGACGATTGGGAGGAGGTGTCGTACAAGGTCTTGGCGATACCGGGGTTTGTGAGGGAGAACTCGAAGAAGTGAGGTGTATTCAGATATTTGGGAGTGGTTGTGTCAGCAGATGAGTCTATGAAAGATGAGGTGAATCATAGAATTGATGAGGGGAAAAGGGTGAGCGGTGCACTTAGGAGTCTGTCGAGACAAAGAACTTTGTCCTTGGAGGCAAAGAGGGGAATGTATGAGAGTATAGTTTTACCAACGCTCTTATATGGGTGTGAAGCAGGGGTGAAGAATGTTGCAGCGAGGAGAAGGCTGGAGGCAGTGGAGATGTCATGTCTGAGGGCAATGTGTGGTGTGAATATAATGCAGAGAATTCGCAGTTTGGAAGTTAGGAGTAGGTGCGAGATTACCAAAACTGTTGTCCAGAGGGCTGACGAAGGGTTATTGAGGTGGTTCGGACATACAGAGGGAATGGAGCGAAACAGAATGACTTCAAGAGTGTATCAGTCTGTAGTGAAAGGAAGGCAGGGTAGGGGTCGGCCTAGGAAAAGTTGGAGGGAGGGGGTAAAGGTGGTTTTGCGTGCAAGGAGCTTGGTCTTCCAGCAGGCATGCGTAAGCGTGTTTGATAGGAGCGAATGGAGACAAATGGTTTCTAATACTTTACGTGCTGTTTGAGTGTGAGCAACGTAACATTTATGAAGGGATTCAGGGAAACAGGCATGCTGGACTCTAGTCCTGGAGATGGTACGTACAGTGCCTGCGCTCTGAAGGAGGGGTGTTAATGTTGCAGTTTAAAAAACTGTAGTGTAAAGCACCCTTCTGGCAAGACAATGATGGAGTGAATGATGGTAAAAGTTTTTCTTTTTCGGGCCACCCTGCCTTGGTGGGAATCAGCCAATGTGTTAAAAAATAAAAATTCTGTTTTTTGAGCTATCTCATTGAAACTTGGTCACATTACAATGGAAAGGTGCTTCTTTACGTACAAAAAAAATGAAAGAAACCGAACGAAAAGTAAAAAAGTTCAGGTGCTAACGCAATTTTGCCCCTTAGGCGTGTCCAAAGAGTGGCCAAAAAACGAGGCGAGGTCAGAACAGGGTGCGGTAACAATAAGGGGCCCGGGGGTAGCGGGGTCATGGATTTGGGACTCCATGGTTAGGTTACTTTTCTTTGTTTTTAAGAAAAAAAAAATAAAGGGGGGACCAGGGAGGGATAGTTCCTAGGAGGAATGAAAGGGCCAGAAATCTCCCTCCGCACCCAAGAGGACCTCAGCACCGCAAGTAGTGGAGATGCAGCATGGAACCGGTGCCATACCCTATTCTTCATGCCAGCAAACCAGCAATCCTGGATAGCAACCTCACATGTGCCAAGCTACCTCGGTGGACAAAAGAGAGGGCAGTCGGATATTCACCACAAAGCACACCACCTTCGGCCACCACCCCCGGAATCTGAAAGGTGGCTTCCAGAGATACACCTGTCGCCTGAAAGACACCCAAAGCCACCCTCCGGGATACCGGAGAGGGATCGAGACATCCCCAGGCGATCCAGACCCCAGGGCAAATTACGCCACCGCCAAGAACCTCAACGGAATGGGATGGACCTCGGTACCCTTCCCCCTTCCTATGAACTAGTGTGCCTGTGGGAAAAATCCCAAAGGCCAAAAAGAGGAAGGGCAAAAGGGAGGGTTGGGGAGGAGGAGGAAAGGAAAAAGGGGAGGATAGGATAGGGAAGGGGGGATTGGGGGGTAATTAGGTTCGGTCTGAGGATGGAGACCAACAGGTCTAATTCCTCAGGCCAAGAGCCTCTTCATGCCAAGGAGCCCCCCTTGAAAAAGCAAGACTGTTGAAGAAGTGGACATTCAAAGAAAAAGTCTGCTTCAACAAGGAACCAATACCCGGGTTATTAACAAGGGTCCGATACATATACCCAGGTAAGTATACTATGACGTACTGTAGTTCCATTGACTGCGCAGTTGAGAACCAAGATACGATCTGGCAACTTACCATAAACCCGGTTACAGACGGGCTTTTTAGCTCAACACAAGTGAGTATAAGATCTAGTGGATCCAGTCAGTATTCAGTTTCTGACATTTGTTGACAACACCCCATAGGGGTAATTATACTTGTATATTATTATTATTATAATCAAAAAGAAGCGCTAAGCCACAAGGGCTATACAGCGCTGCAGGGTAGGGAAGGAAGCAAGGGAATTGGATGGCAGAAGGGAGGGGGGATGATCAGCAGGTTACAGAAAACAGCGGGGCAGGGGATAGTACGGGGGAAGAGGGTAGCAAGAGATTCAAGTAGAAAGGGCTGAAAGTATCAGAATTTGTGAAGTAAGTCAGTCGTTGTCAAAAAGTCAATGAGAGAGTCCGGATGAAAGGTGGGTCCATCAGCGAGAAGGGAAGGTAAAGAGAGAGCAGCGGGGCGAAGACGACGACAGAGGTAAATTCTGCGTGCTCGTTGATAAAGTGGGCAGTCCAACAGAATGTGGCTGACTGATAATGGAGCTTGGCAATTCTCACAGAGAGGAGCAAGACGCCTCTCCATGAGATATCCATGAGCAAGACGAGTATGGCCAATGCGAAGACGGGAGAGAGTAGTCTCCCAACCTCGACACTGGTGATAAGAAGACGGCCAGTAACCTATACTCGGTTTAATAGACTGAAGTTTGTTGCCGAGCATAGTAGACCAACGTTGTTGCCAACGGGTGTGAAGGTGGGAAGATATTACAGCAAAATAGTCCGTACATGGAATACCTCTATAAGAAACTGGTAGGTCATGTACTGCTGACCGCGCAGCAGTGTCTGCCTGTTCATTGCCCTGTACGTCAACATGACCAGGGACCCAACAAAAAACAATATCTTTATGCTTGGTAAAGATGCGGCGTAGCCAAAGTTGGATACGGAGGACTAAGGGGTGAGGTGTATCAAATTTTTGTATAGCCTGTAAAGCACTAAGGGAGCCTGAGACAACCACAAATGATGACACAGGCATAGATGCAATACGGATAAGTGCTGTAAGGATGGCATATAATTCAGCAGTAAAAATACTAGCCGAAGATAGTAAATGCCCTCGTACGATGCTGTCCGGAAACACTGCTGCGAATCCAACGCCGTCAGAAGACTTAGAGCCATCTGTGTACACAGCAATGGCATGAGAATGAGAGTGAAAGTGGTCAAGAAAAAGAGCGGGAAGTGACCATAGACAGTTGGGCTTTCGAGCAAGGGAGGGAGAAAGAACAGACTCGAACAGCTGGAACTTCCCAGGGGGGTAGGGAAAAGTGAGATGCTACATGTACATAGAAAGGTGGTAGTTGAAGAGAAGACAAGAGCGAATGAAGGCGAAGAGAGAAGGGACGGAGTAAGCAGGGGCGGCGAACAAATAAAGAATGTCTACTAATATCAGTGACCATTCTATAAATGGAAGGATTGCGGAGATCATGAGAGCGTACATAGTAGCGCAGGCAATGGGCATCACGGCGATCGGATAAGGATGGAACGTTCGCTTCTGCATAGAGGCTTTCGACAGGGGAAGAGCGAAAAGCACCAAGGCATAAACGTAATCCTTGGCGATGAATGGGGTTAAGGCTAGAGAGAGTAGCAGGAGATGCCGCTGAATAGATCTGGTCACCATAATCAAGTTTCGATAAAATAAGGGTGGAATGTAGGTGAAGGAGGGTTCGACGATCAGCTCCCCACGAAAGATGAGCAAGGGTTTTAAGAAGGTTCAGCCGGCTGTGACAAGTTGCCTTCAGAGAGGTAATGTGAGGTTTCCAGGATAACCTACGATCAAAGAGGAGGCCCAGAAACTTGACTGTATCACGTTCAGGGATACGGGAGCCATAGAGGTACAAAGGATGATCGGAGATGACAGAGCGTCTAGTGAAAGTGATTTGGTGGGTTTTAGTGCTGGAAAATTTAAACCCACGTGTGGTGGCCCAATTGGAAACACGGTTGACTGCATGTTGGAGAGAAACTGTAAGGAGGTGACAGTCAGCGCCTGCACAGGCAATAGCGAAGTCATCAACATAGAGTGATGACCAAATATTTGATGGAAGACTAGAGGCCAAATCATTAATAGCAAGGAGAAAAAGTGTTGTGCTCAGAACACATCCCTGGGGGACACCTTCAGCTTGGATAAAGTCCGGGGAGAGCACATTATTAACCCGAACACTGAAATGCCTGTCAGCTAAAAAGTTCTTAAGGAAGGATGGTAGATTGCCTCGAAGGCCTAAGGAGTGGGCTTGGGCTAAAATATTATACCTCCAAGTTGTGTCATATGCCTTCTCAAGGTCAAAAAATATGGCAATAACTGAGTGGTTATTCGCAAAGGCATTACGAACATACATATCCAAGCGTAGTAAGGGGTCTATGGTAGAACGTCCCTTACGAAAGCCATATTGACGAGTGGAGAGACTGTCGTGTGTCTCTAAATACCACACTAAACGTCTATTTACTAGGCGTTCCATTACTTTGCAAACTGCACTGGTAAGAGCAATGGGACGATAGTGGGAGGTTTCATGTCCCGTAGTGCCTAGTTTGCGGAAAGGGAGAACAATGGCGGATTTCCACAGCTGTGGAAGAACTCCTTGTGACCAAATAAGATTGTAAAGGCGTAATAGGACTGCAAGGGCTGACTGACGTAAATGTTGTAGCATTCGAATATGAATGTCGTCGGGCCCAGCTGCCGACGATCGACAAGCTGAGAGTGTTGCCTCCAGTTCTTGAAGCGTAAAAGGCACATTATACTGTTCTTGTCTGAGAGAAGAAAAGTCCAAGGGTGCTAACTCTCTGGCAGACTTTGAGGAAAGAAATGAGGGGCATAGATGGAGTCCCTGAGAAATACGGACCAGATGATTGCCAATTTCATTGGCAACATCTAGTGGGTTTGTTATATCAACACCGGCAGGAGCCGGGTCAGGAGAATATTTACCACTCAGTTTTCGTACTTTTTTCCAGACTGCACTCATAGAGGAAGCAGAGGTGATGGTGGAGACAATCTCGCCAGCAAGTGCGTTTAGCGTCACGGATGACACGGCGAGCGATCGCACGCTTCTGTTTAAAATCAAGGAGTCGCTCTGTGGTTCTATTGTACCGGTACCTGCCCCATGCAGCGCGTTTCAAACGTACTGCACGAGCACAAGCAGACCACCAAGGCACGCATTTCTGAGAATGCCTGCCCAAAGTTTGGGGTATAGAATGAGAAGCTGCGGTGAAAACGGAGGACGAGAAGAGGTGTAAAAGCTCATCGATGGAGGACGAAGAAGGAACCTCTTTAAAAACAGTTAGGTGTGAGTAAAGGTTCCAATTTGCCCGATTAAATTGCCAGCGTGGGGTGCGAAGAGGTGGCGAATATGAAGGGGAAGTAAGAATGATTGGGAAATGATCACTGTAATGCAAGTCCGGGAGAACAGACCAAGTGAAGTCTAATGCGGCGGAGGAAGAGCAAACTGAGACATCGATGCAAGAGAGAGTATGAGTCCGAGGATCAAAATGGGTGTGAGTACCTGTATTTAAAACATGGAGGGGGTGGGTGGCAAGAAAAGCCTCTAACTGAATTCCACGGGAATCACAGTGAGACCCCCCCCCCCCAGAGGAAATGGTGGGCATTAAAATCACCAAGTAACAGAATCGGTGGCGGTAATGACGAAACAAGGAAGGCAAAATCCGGAATAAATAATGCCCGAGAAGGAGAGAGAGATAAAGAACAGAGCATATACCACCTATGTAAGTGGATACGGGCTGCTGTGTAATGCAGCGAAGTATGAACAAATAGCTGTTGGTACGGAATATCAGTGCGGAGAAGAAGGGCACTTTCATTAAAGGTCCCATCAGGAAAAGGATCTGAAGAATACAATAAATTATAGCCTGAGATGTGAGAAATAACAGCAGAGTGTAATTTTGGTTCCTGTAAGCAAACACCAACAGGGGCAAACTGGGAGAGTAACATCTGAAGCTCACCCCGATTACCCCTGAGGCTGCGTATATTCCACTGTAAATAGGCCATGATTGGCAATGATAAAGATACTTGAAATCCGCAGGTAAGGGTTCCTATGGACTAGAAGGGTTAGAAAAGTCCACATGCGGAGGCAGTGGAAAATGTTCAAGCAGCGAAGGAACGGTGCGCTGTGAAGAAAGGAGTTGCGCAGATGGAGCAGAGGAGAGAGAAAGAGCGGAAGGTGGATCAGTGTCCATTGATGGTTTGGTCTCTGCAATATATTCAGAGATTGCTTCAAGTGTTTCGGAATTCAGAGATGTCATATGGGAGACAATATTGGGAATGGTAGGGGGAGGATGAGTAAAGATTGGAACTGTATTGGACTGTACCAAGGTAGGGGGGGGGGGCGAAAGGGTGGAGGGAACTGGAGAAGCGTGGCAGGGGACAGAAGAGGCAGGAACCTGGGAGGTGGCAGAAGAGGAAGAAACTTGGGAGGGAACAGGGGAGGAAGGTACATTACGAGGAGGAGGGTGAACCTCTGCACTTGTAACTGAGCCAATGAGAGGGGAAGAACTAGGGACAGAGACAGGGAGGGTAAAATGAGGAGGTGGAAGATGGGTAGGAGGTGTTACCGGACCTTTTTTTGACTTTTGAGAAGTAGAGGGACGATTGGGAGGTGTCGTCGTACGAGGTCTCGTCGATACTGAGGCTTGTGAGAGAACTCGAAGAAGCGAGATTAGACTGAGGCGTTGAAGTAGGGACGTCTGAGCCGAGGACAGCAAAAGGATTAGATGCAGGAGTGATTATGGGAGAGGTAACCACAGAGGTGGGTGTAGAAAATGGGATACTAGAAGTGGGGGGACGTTTTGAAACACGGGAATAAGAAACACGTGGGAGTCTCCCTTGGAGGCGGAGATGAGAAACTGCCATGGCATAAGGGAGACCTTCTGTCTCTTTGAGGTAATGGATTTCCCGCTCGTTTAAATAGACCTGACAACGGCGAGAGTACGAAGGGTGAGCCTCATGACAGTTAAGGCAAGAGGGAGATCGATTGAAAGACGTATTAGAATGGTCATCGGCACCACGGACTGGGCATTCGGAGATAGATCTGCAATATTTCGCTGGATGGCCAAATCGCCAGCAATTTCTACACTGTTGTGGTGTAGGGATCACCTTTCGAACTTGTAACCGATGTCCTGCTATATAAACTGAGGATGGGAGTTCTCGGCTGTCAAAAGTTAAACGAGCCACATTGCTACGGTATCGTCTCCGCCCGTGGGCAGGAAGAACGTAAGTGTCTACCTTGAGGATTGGGAGATCTTGGAGTTCCAGCTGTTCTAGAATGTCAGTGCCACATGTCTGGATATTTTGTTGAACTATGGTATGGGGCAGAATGACGGTACCACTACAAGAATTGAGGGAATGATGTTTTTCAAGAGTGACAGGAACAGTATCGATATGGGAAAGACGAGAGAGCTCACGAGCCTGGGTAGCATTCTGTACGGTAATGATGCGCGTACCGCTCTTAAGACCATGAAAAGAAATATCTTTACCAACACGGCATAGGAGTGCCTTGCCAATACTATGGTCAGAAAGATAGGCAGTAGAGGAAGTTGGTCGTAAAGTGAAGAATTTAGTCCACTGTTCAGTCTGAAACTGAGCGTGGAAAGGTAGTGAAGGACGTGTCGATCGTTTCTGAGAAGAACGAGAAGGTGGAGAAGTATCATCAGCAGGTAATTGTCGTTGGCGTTTAGGCGTGGGACCAGAGTTGGTCCGACGTGGAACGGGTCGGCGATTTGAAAATTGCTGCACCGTAGAGGGAGAGGCCGGAAGCATAGTCAGAGGAGAGCGAAGGTCCGATAAATCGAAGGAGTCAGTCGAGGCCTCAGTACCTGAAGCGGGTGAGGAAACAGCACCGGCAATAGGTACAGAGGCATGAGGAATGTCTGAAGAGTGGTCCAAAGACGAGGTGGGGTCAGAACGGGGTGCGGTATCAAGAAGGGGCCCGGGGGTACCAGGTTCATGGACTAGGGCTGCCATGGTTAGGTTACTTTCTTTTTGTTTTTAAGAAAAAAAAAGAAAGAAAAGAAAATAAAAATAAAAAAAGAAAAAAAAGGGGGGACTGGGGAGGGATAGGTCCTAGGAGGAATGAAAGGGCCAGAAATCTCCCTCCGCGCCCAAGAGGACCTCAGCACCGCAAGTAGCGCAGATGCAGCATGGAACCCGTGCCATACCCTACCCATCATGCTAGTAAACTAACAATCCGGGATAGCAACCTCACATCTGCCGAGCTACCTCGGTGGACAAAAGAGAGGGCGGCCGGATATCCGCCACAAAGCATACCTCCTTCGGCCACCACCCCCGGAATCCGAAAGTTGGCTTCCAGAGATACACTCGTCGCCCGAAAGACACCCAAAGCTACTCCGGGATACCGGAGAGGGATCGGGACATCCCCAGGCGATCCAGATTCCACGGCAAACTACGCCACCGCTAAGAACCTCAACGGAATGGTATGGACCCCGGTATCCTTTCTCCTACCTAGGAACTAGCGCACCTGTGGGAGAAATCCCAAAGGACAAAAAGAGGAAGGGCAAAAGGGAGGAGTGGGGAGGAGGAGGAAGAAAGGAAAAAGGGGAGGATGGGATAGGGGAGGGGAGATTGGGGGGTAATTAGGTTCGGTCTGAGGAAGAAGACCGATAGGTCTAATTCCTCAGACCAAGAGCCTCTTCACCACGCCAAGGAGCCCCCCTTGAAGAGGACCACTTCTCAAGACATCGCCTACAGGGACGGCTGTGTAGGCGAGAGCTGTCTTTCAAGACAAGTCCCATTATAGTCCATTATTTACTCTGACTTAGCTTGTAGCATTTCCCTAAAAACGAACGCGGGTGTCCAGGCGAATGTTATTATAGGGCGCAGATTTCTGGATCCGAGTAAGGCATTCATAACTTAATCTTTCTTTCAGAACTTCAAGACCCTGAAAATCTTCAAGACCCTTAAGAACTTCAAGACCTTCGAGAACTTCAGAAAGAGCTGACCTTAGGGTAGTGGGGAAGGGGAGACATCCGGGGACCCACGGATGGATTCCTGGACACTCAAACCTGGGGAAGGCAGGAGGCTAGAGGCAAGAGTTGAGAATACTGAGTGACGGACACTGGTTGTTGAGGCTGACCTTGGGGAAATGGGGAAGGGAGAATATCGGAGAGGACACAGATGGACTCCTGTAAACATGGACCTGGGAAAATCACCAAAAACACAGTAAATGGTTGGGTGGACCTTAAATACGAACCACTGGCCTCCATGTGGCAGGGTCTGGTAACTCAGAGAACTCTGAGGCTGACAGTGGTCGCAAAAGTTTTGCCATAATACTAGAACTACTACTGAGCACTGCACTATTCCTTTAATTATTTTAATAATGGAAATAATAATAAAATCTACTCCATTATATTTTTCGCTGATATTAAAACAATTACAATAAAACATACTAAATTCCTGAACAATGAATATAATCCACAATTATCCTAATTTTTTTTATCTACAGTGTATTAAAATAGTTAACGTCAAAGATACTTAATTAGCATGAAATTAGTGCCATTAAAGGAAAATTTATGCGAAATATATATAATATAACGAGTAAAGGAAATTAAACTTTCCTTATTAGACAACTAATAGCTAATAAAATTGTGTTGGGAAATAAATATATATATTAAATATAATTATGTGTTGGGGAAATAATCACACCACAGACATGGTGTACACCACAGACACGCCATAGACTTGCTGGTGTACGCCACGACACCGTCAGAAGATTTAGAGCCATCTGTGTACACGGTGATGGCATGAGAATGAGAGTGGAAGTGGTCAAGAAAGAATAAAGCGGGAAGCCACTGTAGGCAGTTGGGCTTTCGAGGAAGGGAGTGAGAAAGAACAGACCCGAACAGCTGGAACTTTCCAGGGGGGTAGGGAAAAGTGAGATGCTACATGAACATATAAAGGCGGTAAC
This sequence comes from Cherax quadricarinatus, assembly GCF_038502225.1. NCBI lineage: Eukaryota > Metazoa > Arthropoda > Malacostraca > Decapoda > Parastacidae > Cherax > Cherax quadricarinatus. The sequence goes on from NC_091338.1 coordinate 24,236,337, forward strand.
TGAAGGGAAGACAAGAGCGAATGTAGGCGAAGAGAGAAGGGACAGAGCAAACAGGAGTGGCGAACAAAAAGAATGTCTACTAATATCAGTGACCATTCTATAAATGAAAGGATTGCGGAGATCACGAGAGCGCACATAGTAGCGAAGGCAATGGGCATTACGGCGATCAGACAAGGATGGAACATTCGCTTCTGCATAGAGGCTCTCAACAGGGGAAGAGCGAAAAGCACCAAGGAATAAACGTAATCCTTGGTGATGGATGGGGTTAAGGCTGGAGAGAGTAGCAGGAGAGGCCGCTGAATAGATCTGGTCACCATAATCGAGTTTTGATAAAATGAGGGCTGAATGTAGGCGAAGGAGAGTTCGACGATCAGCTCCCAATGAAAGGTGAGCAAGGGTTTTAAGAAGGTTCAGCAGAGTGTGACAAGTTCCCTTCAGAGAGGTAATATGAGGTTTCCAGGGTAACCTACGGTCAAAGAGAAGGCCTAGAAACCTGACTATCACGTTCAGAGATACAGGAGCCATAGAGGTACAAAGGATGATCGGAGATGACAGAGCGTCTAGTGAAAGTAATTTGGAGAGTTTTGGTACTGGAAAATTTAAACCAATGCGTGGTGGCCTAATTGGAAACACGGCCGACCGCATGCTGGAGAGAAACTGTAATGAGGTGACAGTCAGCGTCTGCATAAGCAATAGCAAAGTCATCTACAGAGGCCAAATCATAGGAGAAAAAGTTGTGCTCAGAACACATCCCTGAGGGACACCTTCAGCTTGCCAATTTCAATGGCAACATCTAGAGGGTTTGCTATATCAACGCCGGCAACACGCAGAACAGGAGCCGGGTCAGGAGAATATTTACCACTCAATTTCCGTACTTTTTTACAGACTGCACTCAGAGGAAGCAGAGGCGATGGTGGAGAATCTCGCTAGCAAGTGCGTTTAGCGTCACGGATGACACGGCGAACGATCGCACGCTTCTGCTTAAAATCAAGAAGTCTCTCTGGTTCTATTATACCGGTACCTGCCCCACGCAGCAAGTTTCAAATGTACTGCACAAGCACAAGCAGACCACCAAGGCACGCATTTCTGAGAATGCCTGCCAGAGGTTTGGGGTATAGAGTGAAAACCTGGGGTTAAAACCGAGAACAAGGTGTAAAAGGTCATCAATGGAGGACGAAGAAGGAACCTCACTAAAAACAGTTAGTTGTGAGTGAAGGTCCCAATTTGCCTGATCAAATTGCCAGCCTGGGTTATGAAGAGGTGGTGAATATAAAGGGAAAGTAAGAATGATTGGAAAATGATCACTCGTGTAAATCCGGGAGAACAGACCAGGTGAAGTCTAATGCAGCAGAGGAAGAGCAGACAGAGATCGATGCAAGAGAGAGTATGAGTACGAGAATCAAAATGGGTGCGAGTACCTGTATTTAAAACATGGAGGGGGTGGAAAGCAATTAAAGCCTCTAACTGAATGCCACTGGAATCACAGTGAGACCCCCCCTCCAGAGAAAATGATGGGCATTAAAATCGCCAAGTAACAGAAGTGGTGGCAGTAATGACGAAACAAAGGCAATATCCGGAATAGATAATGCTCGAGAAGGAGAGAGAGGTGCAAAGAACGGAGTGAATACCACCAATGCAGGTAGATACAGGCTGCTGTGTAATGCAGCTAAGTATGAACAAATAGCTGATGGTACGGAATATCAGTGTGTAGAAGAGCACTTTCATTAAAGGTCCCATCAGGAAAAGAATCCGAAGAATACAATAAATTTTAACCTGAGACAGGATAGATAACAGCAGAGTGTAATTTTGGTTCTTGTAAGCAAACACCAACAGGGGAAAATTGGGAGAGCAACGTCTGAAGCTCACCCCGATTACCCCTCCTGCCTCCCATATTCCACAGTAAATAGGCCATGATTGGCAACAAAGATACTAGAAATCCGCAGGTAAGGGTACTTATGGATTAGAGGGGTTAGAAAAGTCCACATGCAGTGGCAGCGGAAAACGTTCAAGCAGCAAAGGACCGGTGCACTGTGAAGAAAGGAGTTCCGCAGATGGGAAGAGGAAAGAAGGAACAGGATGGATCAGTGGCCATTGATGGTTTGGTCTCTGCAAAATATTCAGAGATGGCATCAAGTGTTTCAGAGTTCAGAGATGTCGTATGGGAGACAATATTGGAGATTGAAGGAGGAGTAGTTTGAGTAAACATCTGAACAGTAATGGACTGTATCAAGGTGGAGGGGGGTGCAAAAGGGTGGAGGGAACTGGAGGAGTGTGGGAGGGGACAGAAGAGACAGAAACCTGGGAGGTGGCAGAAGAGGAAGAAACTTGGGAGGGGACAGGGGAGGAAGGCACAGTACGAGGAGGATGAACCTCCACACTTATAACAGAGCCAGTGAAAGGGTAAGACCCAGGTACAGAGACCGGGAAGGTAAAATGTGGAGGTGGAAGAAGGGAAGGAGGGGTTAAAGGAGATTTTTTGGACTTCTGAGAAGTAGAAGGACGATTGGGAAGAGATGTCGTACAAGGTCTTGTTGATACCGGGGTTTGTGAGGGAGAACACGAAGAAGTGAGAACAGACTGAGGAGTTTAGGTAGGGACATCTGAGCCCAGGACAGCAAAGGAATTAGATACAGGAGTGACTATGGCACTGGCAACCGCAGAGGAGGCTGCAGAAGATGGGATCCCAGAAGTGGGGGATGTTTTGAAATATGAGAATAAGAAACGTGGAGTAGTTTCCCTTGGAGGCGGAGATGAGAAACTGCCATAGCATAAGGGAGACCTTCTGCCTCTTGAGGCAACAAATTTCCCGCTCATTTAAGTAGACCTGGCAACGGCCAGAGTACGAAGGGCGAGCCTCATGACAAATAAGGCAAGAGGGAGGTCGACTGCAAGACGTATTAGAATGGTTATCGGCATCACAGACTGGGCATTCGACTATAGATCTGCAATATTTTGCTGGGTGGCCAAATCGCCAGCAATTTCTACACTCTTGTGTAGGGATCACCTTCCAAACTTATAACCGATGTCCTGCTACATAAACAGAGGATGGGAGTTCACGGCTGTCAAAAGTTAAACGAGCCACATTGCAAGGGTATCGTCTCCGCCCGCGGGCAGGAAGAACGTAAGTGTCTACCTTGAGAATTTGGAGATCTTGGAGTTACAGCTGTTTGAGAATGTCATTGCCACATGTCTGGAAATTCTGTTGGACTATGGTATGGGGAAGAATAACAGTACCACTACAAGAATTGAGGGAATGATGTTTTTCGATAGTGATAGGAATAGTATCGATATGTGAAAGAGAAAGATCATGAGCTTGGGTAGCATTCTGGACTGTGATGATACGCATACCACTCTTAAGAGCATGAAAGTAAATATCTCTACCAACATAGCTTAGGAGTGCTTTGCCAATACTATGGTCGGAAAGATAGGCAGTAGAAGAAGTCGGACTTAAAGTAAAGAATTTAGTCCATTGTGTGGTCCAAAATTGAGTGTGGAGAGGTAGTGCATGACGTGTCGGTCTTTTCCGAGTAGAATGGGAAGGTAACAATAACGTCATCAGTAGATTGTCGTTGGCATTTAGAAGTGGAACCAGAGTTGGTCTAACGTGGGACGGGCTGGCGATTCGTAAATTGCCGCACTATAGAGAGAGGCCATAAGCATAGTCAAAGGAGAGTGGAGTTCAGACAAATCGAAGGAGTCGGTCGAAACCCTGGCACTTTAAGTGGGCGACGAAACAGCATCAGCAAGAAGTGCAGGGGTCTTAGGAGTGTCCGAAGATTGGCCAAAAGACGAAGTGAGGTCAGAACAGGGTGCGGTAACAAGGGACCCGGGGGTAGCGGGGTCTTGGATTGGGGACTCAATGGTTAGGTTACTTTTCTTTTTGTTTTTAAGAAAAAAAAAAAAGAAAAAATGAATAAAAAAAGGGGGGAGCAGGGAGGGATAGTTCTTAGGATGAATGAAAGGGCCAGAAATCTCCCTCCGCACCCAAGAGGACCTCAGCACCGCAAGTAGCGCAGATGCAGCATGGAACCCATGCCATACCCTACCCTTCATGCCAGTAAACCAGCAATCCAGGATAGCAACCTCACATCTGCCGAGCTACCTCGGTGGACAAAAGAGGGCGGCCGGATATCAGCCACAAAGCATACCTCCTTCGGCCACCACCCCCGGAACCCGAATGGTGGCTTCCAGAGATACACTCGTCGCCCGAAAGTCACCCAAAGCCACCCTCCGGGATACCAGAGAGGGATCGGGACATCCCCAGGCGATCAAGATTCCATGGCAAACTACGCCACCGCCAAGAATCTCAACGGAATGGGATGGACCCCAGTACCCTTTCCCCTACCTTGGAACTAGGGCGCCTGTGGGAAAATCCCAAAGGCCAAAAAAGGAAGGGCAAAAGGGAGGGGTGGGGAGGAGGAAAGGAAAAAGGGAAAGGGGGGATTGGGGGTAATTAGGTTCGGTCTGAGGAAGGAGACCGACAGGTCTAATTCCTCAGACCAAGAGCTTCTTCAACACGCCAAGGAGCCCCCCTTGAAGAGGGGTGTGATTATTAATTACCATGTATGTCTGTGGTATGATTATTAATTCCCATGCATGTCTGGGGTGTCTATGGCATGTCTGTTCCGTGTACACATTACAATTTTTTTTAGTTATTTCCTGATAAGGAAAGCTTAATTTCCTTAGCACGTAAAAGAGCATAGCAGCATTTACACACTTTTAACAAAGGAAATTTGTTATTATATGTAGTGGGACAAGCAAAACGCATTAGCGTCATATAGCATCTGGTTAATGGGAGATAATTATAATCAGACTTGTTTAGAGAGTGGGAAAACTAAATCAGGTGCTCTTCACAGCATCAAGGTACTCATTCACGAAGTAAACAGCAACTGATTTAAATGCTTATGATGGATAACCATTTAAGGATAAATGTTAGATCATTTAGTAAACATGAACTTATTCAAGGAGGGTATGGTCCCACCAACACATTTAATATACTTAAAACCTAAGTAATGTTCAAAATATTCACGAAATGCGCAAAATAATTGAAGTACAACTAACGCTGATTATATATTTGCCGTAGACAGACATTCAATTAAAATCTGTAAATGAATAAAGCTAAATTTATATTTTATTCATATTTTAACGATTTTGACGTTTTATGTTGAAGAGGCTGTGAAGTCTTTCACTTTGTACTTACACTAAAAATGTTTTTAATATTTTAAGAGTGCGGAAACGGTAAACATATTGAACAATCCTACACCTTTGTAAATATCGTATGTTAAGTACGGATATACAACAGGTTCACCTAGATATCTGTCTGCAGATGAAGCCTGGATCAGATGGTTGCATGGAAGCAAGAACTTCTGAAATGAAACGAGTTTTTTATGGATGGGATGATCATGTGCTTGTGAGAACGAAAATTTGGGAAAATGGATGAAGACAACAATTGGCACTGGAGGTAGCCGTGTTGAAGTGGACTCTGTCAATTGAGCATGACGGGTGGTGGTGGTCGGGACCTTGACTGGATGTCAAGCGTGTTGCTAGATTAGGAGGACTAGGACGTAGATTGGACTTGTGGGCGAGGTTCATTTAAAATGATGTCGGTTCTTTTGTTCCATCTCCTGGTTCCGGAACCGTAGTGGGATCGTTAAGGGTTATGATTGATGTCTCGTTTCATCTCAGGGTCCTGGAATCACTGTTGGTTTGTTAAGGCTGACGATGGGTTTCCCCTTCCTTCTCCTGGAATCGAAACCATCCTGGGTTAGTTAAAACTTACAGGAGATCTGCTTTTCCATCTATCAGTCAAGGAGCTGCGGTGGGTTCCTTAAGTCTGACCGTGGGTTTCTTTTTCCATAAAACGGTTCCTGAACCACTGTGAATTCGTTAAGGCAGGCGGCGAGTGTCTCGTTCCATTTGGCGGTCACGGAACCTCTCCCGGCGCGCGCGCCGCTCCTCACCTGCTTCCTGCAGTTCTTGTTGACTCATACCAGCATTGCTCAGCAGCGGCCACCGCCTCCTGCCAACGCCTGCGGGAACGTAAGTATAAATGAGACTAGTTTCAACAGCAGAGGCGAATTCGTATGAAAAGTGAAAGGTTACAGTAGAGGTGATGTCACAGAAGTGTAGGGATCACAGAAGTGGAGGGTCACATCAGATGTGGAAGGGTCACAGCAGAGAGAGGGGGTACCAAAAGAGGGGGGGGGGTAGCAGACAACATATGGAGGAGTCACAATAGAAAGTGATCAGAAGTGAAAGTTAAATAGCGGAAATAACGCTGTACTACATACGCTTATGTCTGAGTATCGTTGGAGGTGCCCTCACCTAGGTGTTGCAACAGTGAGGTTTCTCTTCTCCAGTACAACACCTAAGTGTTGCAACACAGTGAGGCTTCTCCTCCAGTAGCAACACCAGAGAATGGTGTGAGGGAGAGGGTACACATGGTGGAGGGTGGAGGGAGGGGGGTACACATGAAGGATGGTAGAGGGAGGGGGGTACACATGGAGGGAGTACACATGGAGAGGGATACACATGGAGGGTGGAGGGAGGGGGTACACATGATGAAGGGTGGAGGGAGGGGGTACACATGGAGGGTGGAGGTATACATGAAGGATGGTAGAGGGAGGGGGGTACATATGGAGGGAGGGGATACACATGAAGGATGGTAGAGGGAGGAGGGCACACATGGAGGGTGAAGGGTACACATGGAGGGAGGGGGTACACATGGAGGGTGGGGTAGAGGGAAGGGGGTACACATGGAGGGTAGAGGGAAGGGGGTACACATGGAGGTTGGAGGAAGGGGGTACACATGGAGGTTGGAGGAAGGGGGTACACATGAAGGAGGGCCAAAGGAGGGGGGTACACATGATGGGTGGAGGGAGGTACACATGGAAGGAGGTACACATGGAGGATGGAGGTACACATGGTGGGTGGAGGGAGGGGGTACACCTGATGGAGGTAGACATGGAGGGTGGAGGTACACATGATGGTGGGTGGAGGTAGGAGGTACACATGATGGTGGGTGGAGGTAGGAGGTACACATGATGGTGGGTGGACTGAGGGGGTACACATGGTGGAGGGAGGGGGTACACATGGTGGAGGGAGGAGGTACACATGGTCGAGGGAGGGGGTACACATGGTCGAGGGAGGGGGTACACATGATGGAGGTAGACATGGAGGGTGGAAGAGGTACACATGGAGGGTGGAGGTACACATGGAGGGAGGTACACATGGTGGGTGGAGGTACACATGGTGAAGGGAGGAGGTACACATGGAGGGAGGAGGTACACATGGTGGAGGGTGGAGGTACACATGGTGGAGGGAGGAGGAACACATGGAGGAGGTACACATGGAGGGTGGAGGTACACATGGAGGTACACATGGTGGGAGGAGGTACACGGAGGGAGGAGGTACACATGGAGGGTGGAGGTACACATGGTGGAGGTACACATGGAGGTACACATGGTGGAGGGAGGAGGTACACATGGAGGGATGAAAGGTAAGAAATGGTAGAGCAAAGAATGTTACACTTTATAAATAATAAAAATAATAACTAAGAATTATTATTAATGAGAATGAAAATAATTTTATTATAACTATTTTCATTGTCATTATTATTAGTGATATTATAATTTCCGTTGTGAAAAACGTGCATAAATTCGCTGCAACAACACGAGACAATTCTGGTTTTTCTGGGTCTTATTAACACTATTGTACGTCACGGGCAGAGGCTCACAAACGAAGGATCCTGGAGTTGACATCCAGGTCTGCTAAGCCGTGGGTGATATTTTCCTTAAATTTGCTGCACCTGCTTACCCAGCAGTTAATGGGTATCTAGCTACTAGTCTCACCTGCTGCCCCTGTTCATTTAGCAGTGAATAGTCTCATACCTGCTCCTCCTGTTCACCTAGTTATGAATAGGTACTTAGGTTCTAGACTTCTTACACTTGCTGCCCTTTTTCACCTAGCAGTAATTAGGTACCTAGGCACTATTATTAATATATATTAACGACAAGTTGAAGAACAAGTTACATTTGCAGCACTTCGGTATCATTATTGCCGGTAATAAAGATACCCAAATGTTGCATGTATTCCTTGCTTACCAGGTACCCAGCTGCTGTTCTACTTACCCGTGCTGCCCATTTTTACCTAAGAGTAGCTAGGTACCTAGTGGCTAGTTTCCTTACACCTCCTACACAGGTTCACCTAGCAGTGAATACCGTAGGTACCTAGTTATTAATCCCTGTTCCTGCTTACCCTGTTCATTTAGTGATTAGATTCCAAGGTGTTACAAATGCAAGCCTACTTACACCTGTTACAGTTGTGCATCTAGCAGTGAAACGGTGCCAAGGGGATACCATCGCTACACCTGCTCTCCTTATTCATCTAGCAGTGAATAGGTATCTGATTCCCGTCCTGAGAGGAGATAGTAATATACAAGTGGGCTTTGTAATGACCTGGCGTGTTACACGAGTATGACGTCTTTTACGACTTTTATGACACGAGTTCTAACACTATCCGTACAATGTCGAAGTAAAATAACAGCTCAAGGCCTGTATAATCAACTGTAGAGGAAAAAGTCCTGGTAAATAAAGAACAAAAAAAGGCACAACACAATGGAACAATACAAAAATAACCCGCACATAGGAAAGAAATATTTGTATCAGCTTTTCGGTCCGATCTGGACAATTATGTAGTCGCATTGACTTTTAAATGGTCCTATGTGCGGGCTATTTGTTCTGGTAAATAATTTGCAACTGTGTAAATGATTTTGTAGGATGACCTGCAATCTACCTCAAAATTGCACTTGCATGGTGCTTTGGAAGTCTATCAAACAAGGTAGCGCACTCAGCTCACACACAGAGGTCCGGGGGACGACCCACGGTACGGCTGGAAACATTAAGACGTGTTTCCTTAAGACATCTGCTGTTCATGTTCACCTAGCACTAAAACAGGTACCTGGGTGTTAGTCGACTGGTGTGGGTCGCATCCTGGTTGTAACATTGACCTAGTTGGCCCGAAATGTTCTGCATAACAAGGGGCTTTCTGTATAGTAGTATGCCATTGATGTCAGCTATTCCTGTATACCTCATACATGTACTTTTGAAGTCAATATTATTATTATTATTTTCAACAAGTCGGCAGTCTCCCACCGAGACAGGGTGACCCAAAAAGTAAGTAAATCCCCAAAAAAGAAAATACTTTATTCATCATTCAACACTTTCACCTAACTCGTACGTAATCACTGTCTTTGCAGAGGCGCTCAGATACGACAGTTCAGAAATCCCTCCAAACTGTCAATATCCCAAACCCTTCCTTTAGAGTGCAAGCATTGTACTTCCCATTTTCAGGACTCAAGTCCGGCTAACCAGTTTCCCTAAATCCCTTCACTATATGTTACCCTGCTCACACTCCAACAGTTCGTCAGGTCCCAAAAACCATTCGTCTCCATTCACTCCTATCTAACACGCTCACACGCTTGCTGGAAGTCCAAGCCCCTAGCCCACGAAACCACCTTTACCTCCTCCCTCCAACTTTTCCGAGGACGATCTCCTACCCCTCCTTCCTTCCCCTACAGATTTATACACTCTCCAAAGTCATTCTACTTTGTTCCATTCTCTCTAAATGAACAAACCACCTCAATAACCCCTCTTCAGCCCTCTTAATACTTTAATAACTCCACACCTCCTAATTTTCACACTCCCAATTCTCTGCATAATACTTACACCAGACATTACCCTTAGACAGGATATCTCCACTGCTTCTAGCCGCCTCCTTGCTGCGGCATTTACAACCCAAGCTTCACACCCATACAAGTGTTGGTACCACAGTATTTTCATACATTTCCTTCTTTGCCTCCATAGATAACGTTTTTTTTTTGTCTCCACATATACCTTAACGAACTACTCTCCTTTTTTCCTTCATCATTTCTATGGTTAACCTCATCCTTCAAACCCATCCGCTGACAAATCAACTCCCAAATATTTGAAAACATTCACTTCTTACATTCTCCCTCTCTAATGTGATATCCAATTTTTCTTTACCTAAATCATATGATACTCTTATCACCTTACTCTTTTATATGTTCACTTTCAACTTTCTACCTTTTCACACACTCCCAAACTCATCCACTAACCTTTGCAATTTTTCTTTAGAATCTCCCATAAGCACAGTATCATCAGCAAAAAGTAACTGTAAATTCCCATTTTGTATTTGATTCCCCATAATTTAATCCCACCCCTCTCCCGAACACCCAAGCATTTACTTCTTTTACAACTCCATCTATAAATATATTAAACAACCATGGTGACATTACACATCCCTGTCCGACACGTCAACTCCCAAGTATCTGAAAACATTCACTTCTTCCATACTCCTCCCCAATTTGATATCCAACTTTTCTTTATCTAAATCATTTGATACCCTCATCACCTTACTCTTTTCTATCTTCACTTTCAACTTTCTACCTTTTCACACACTCCCAAGCTCAATCACTAGCCTTTGCAACTTTTCTATAGAATCTCCCACAAGCACTGTATCAGCAAAAAGGAACTGAGTCAACTCATTTTGTTCTTTATTTCCCATAATTTAATCCCACTCCTCTCACCAACACCCTAGCATTTACTTCTTTTACAACCTCGTCTATAAATATATTAAACAACCATGGTGACATTACACATCCCCGTCTAAGACCTACTTTTACAGGAAAGTAGTCTCCCTCTCCTACACACCCTAACCTGAGCCTCACTATCCTCATAGAAGCTCTTTACAGCATTTAGTAACTTTCTACCTATTCCATACACTTGCAATATCTGCCACATTACTCCACTATCATATGCCTTTTCTAAATCTATAAATGGAATGAAAACTTCCCTATCTTTATCTAAATACTGTTCACATATATGCTTCAATGTAAACACTTGATCTACACATCCCCTACCCACTCTGAAACCTCCTTGCTCATCCACAATCCTACATTCTGTCTTACTTCTAATTTTTTCAATAACTTTACCGTACACTTTTCCTAGTATACTCACTAAAATTATTCCTCTATAATTTTTACAATCTCTTTTGTCCCACTTCCCTTTATATAAAGGAACTATTCACCCTCTGCCAATTCTTAGGTACCTTTCCCTCTTTCAAGGTAAATACCAACCACTCCAACACTATCCCCCCCTGCTTTAACATTTCCGTAATGTTCCCGTCAGTTCCAGCTGCTTTACTCCATTTCATTTTACGTAATGCCTCACGCACCTCCCCCACACTCGCATCCTGCTCTTCTTCACTCCTAAAAGATTTTATACCTCCCTGGCCAGTGCATGAAATTACCGCTTCCCTTTGTTCATCGACATTTAAAAGTTCCTCAAAATATTCCCACCATCTACCCAATACCTCCAGCTCCTCGTCTACTAACTCCCCTACTCGGTTCTTAACTAACAAATAAATTCGTTTCGTAGGCTTTCTTAACTTGTTTATCTCGCTCCAATTTTTTTTTCTTATTTTCAGCAAAATTTCTTGACAGTGCTTCTCCCACTCTTTCACGTGCTCTCCTTTTGCACTCTCACCACTCTCTTCACCCTTCTTTTACTTTCCATATACTCTGCTCTTTTTACAACACTTCTTTGTAAAAACCTCTCATAAGCTACTTTTCTCTCTTATCACACCTTTACTTCATCATTTCACCAATCACTCCTCTTTCCTCCTGCACCCACACTCCTATAGACAAACTTCTGCCCCATATTCTAATATTGTATTTTTAAAACTTCTCCAACCCTCTTCAGCCTCCCCCCCCCCTTTCCCCCACTGTTCATACTTGCACCAGTCCACCTTTCTGCCAATAGTTGCTTGTACCTCACCAGAACTTCCTCCCTTAGTTTATTCACTTTCACCTCCCTCTTTATATTATAAAATACTGTCTTGATAAAAAAAACTTATGTATTTCTTAAACCTGTAAGGATCATACAGCGCCTTTGAAATGTAAGGTAATCAGGTTTGGAAAGAGGGAGAAAACAGCTCTAATTTCGTGTATCAAAAACCTTCGGCCCTCATCTAATTTTGCTAAAATTAACAAATTAGCCCTTAATTGTATCTGATTTAACCTCATCTTAAGTTTAATTCGTACTTGGGACCACGGTTCGAGCCCTCTGTACACCTTTCTGCTTATTTACAGTCGTTTATTACGACTTAATCGTGTTCTTATTTAGTACTGTTAAACATCAAGTTAGTATTGTTAAATATCAAATTAATATATTCATTTCCTGAGGTTCAAACTTATTATCCTTGAGTTATTGCAAAACATCATTTACGTTTAGTTTGGGTATCAAAACTTACTGAATATACCAAGTCTAAGATTGACTTGTAATGTTCACGGGTTGTCTCGTAGTCTCACTAGCACCACACAACTCTTCCAATTATAGTCTAGCACCACACAACTCGTCCCATCGTAGTCTAGCACCATCATTTGTTCGCATCGCTGTTGGGCCGTGCGGACGCACTGTGCAGTAGCTCCCACTACAACTGGTTTCTGCGCAGTTTTCACTGTTCAGACATGGCGGAGTACACCGGCAGGAGGATAAATACAGTTTGCATTGAGCTGTTGAAGGGTTCTCTGAGCCCTGCTACTATGAACGTCGTTCTACCTGCAATTATTAGGGATTTATATGGTATCCCTAATGAGGAACTGTATGGTGTGGCCCTTAATGGGATGAAACGAGTATTTGTAAAGTTCCTGAGGAATAGCTACTACAGCAGTGTGGTGGATTATTATTATAATCAAAAAGAAGCGCTAAGCCACAAGGGCTATACAGCGCTGCAGGGTAGGGAAGGAAGCAAGGGAATTGGATGGCAGAAGGGAGGGGGGATGATCAGCAGGTTACAGAAAACAGCGGGGCGGGGGATAGTACGGGGGTAGAGGGTAGCAAGAGATACAAGTAGAAAGGGCTGAAAGTATCAGAATTTGTGAAGTAAGTCAGTCGTTGTCAAAAAGTCAATGAGAGAGTCCGGATGAAAGGTGGGTCCATCAGCGAGAAGGGAAGGTAAAGAGAGAGCAGCGGGGCGAAGACGACGACAGAGGTAAATTCTGCGTGCTCGTTGATAAAGTGGGCAGTCCAACAGAATGTGGCTGACTGATAATGGAGCTTGGCAATTCTCACAGAGAGGAGCAAGACGCCTCTCCATGAGATATCCATGAGTAAGACGAGTATGGCCAATGCGAAGACGGGAGAGAGTAGTCTCCCAACCTCGACACTGGTGATAAGAAGACGGCCAGTAACCTATACTCGGTTTAATAGACTGAAGTTTGTTGCCGAGCATAGTAGACCAACGTTGTTGCCAACGGGTGTGAAGGTGGGAAGATATTACAGCAAAATAGTCCGTACATGGAATACCTCTATAAGAAACTGGTAGGTCATGTACTGCTGACCGCGCAGCAGTGTCTGCCTGTTCATTGCCCTGTACGTCAACATGACCAGGGACCCAACAAAAAACAATATCTTTATGCTTAGTAAAGATGCGGCGTAGCCAAAGTTGGATACGGAGGACTAAGGGGTGAGGTGTATCAAATTTTTGTATAGCCTGTAAAGCACTAAGGGAGTCTGAGACAACCACAAATGATGACACAGGCATAGATGCAATACGGATAAGTGCTGTAAGGATGGCATATAATTCAGCAGTAAAAATACTAGCTGAAGATAGTAAATGCCCTTGTACGACGCTGTCCGGAAACACTGCTGCGAATCCTACGCCGTCAGAAGACTTAGAGCCATCTGTGTACACAGCAATGGCATGAGAATGAGAGTGAAAGTGGTCAAGAAAATGAGAGCAGGAAGCGACCGTAGACAGTTGGGCTTTCGAGCAAGGGAGGGAGAAAGAACAGACTCGAACAGCTGGAACTTCCCAGGGGGGTAGGGAAAAGTGAGATGCTACATGTACATAGAAAGGTGGTAGTTGAAGAGAAGACAAGAGCGAATGAAGGCGAAGAGAGAAGGGACGGAGTAAGCAGGGGCGGCGAACAAATAAAGAATGTCTACTAATATCAGTGACCATTCTATAAATGGAAGGATTGCGGAGATCATGAGAGCGTACATAGTAGCGCAGGCAATGGGCATCACGGCGATCGGATAAGGATGGAACGTTCGCTTCTGCATAGAGGCTTTCGACAGGGGAAGAGCGAAAAGCACCAAGGCATAAACGTAATCCTTGGTGATGAATGGGGTTAAGGCTAGAGAGAGTAGCAGGAGATGCCGCTGAATAGATCTGGTCACCATAATCAAGTTTCGATAAAATAAGGGTGGAATGTAGGTGAAGGAGGGTTCGACGATCAGCTCCCCACGAAAGATGAGCAAGGGTTTTAAGAAGGTTCAGCCGGCTGTGACAAGTTGCCTTCAGAGAGGTAGTGTGGTGGAGGAGTTTCAGGAACGGCGAATGTGTCTCAACTCGACGATGGATGTGTGCTTGCATGACGTATCTACATTCTACACGTGGGTACGAGTGAGGAATGTACCCTTCGAGGCAACGCAGTTTGGTATACAGGAAGTTTTTCGCAAGTATGGTGTCATTCATGAAGCCAGAGGTGGGGTTTGGCGGGATGGACCATATGTGGGCCTCCCGGAAGGGTCATACAATATCAAGATGACTTTAAAGACGCCTATACCTTCGTATGTAATGTTGCCAGGCACCAGAAACCAGGTATATGTGTCGTATGTGGGGCAAAGGAGAACGTGTCTTTGTGGCTCTTTTGACCATATAGCGGCACAATGTGCACGTAGAGTTGACCCGGGGGTGTCAGTCCCGGTGGAGGACATCCAGCAGGCGAGTGTGGTGGAGGCGGCGAAGAATGGGACTACTCTATGGAGTGAGGAGGTGGAGAAGGAGGGTGAACAGATGGGGACGTGTGTCACACTCCCGGTGGAGGAGGAAGTTCCTTCTCCAACATCTGAGGTGGTGGAGGAAGTGGTGGAGACGACACAGGAGGTGTCCTTGGAGTCAGTGCTCCAGGAATTCTTGGAGGAGGCCTTGGTAGAAGGGGACATGGATGAACGGATCAGTGAAAAGCAGCAATTGCAAGGCCTGAGTGAGAAGTCGGAAGTAGTAGGGAACACTGGAAAGGATACACTTGTAGTGGCAGAGGTACACAGGGAGGATGTACCTGAGGTAGAGGTGGCTTTGGGAGGCAGCTCTAGGAAGAGACCAGCGGGGCTGACTGAATTAGATGATGTTTTAACACCTGGGCAAAGACCAGGTAAGAAGGTTTGGGCGGAGGTGGTCCGCAATTCACCTACAGGGGGGGGGGGGAGTCCAGGGAAAATCGGGGGAGAGACAAGGGGGGGTAGGAAGTTCTATTAAAAAGAGTAATAAGGAAAGTGTAAGCAGCCTGAAGGGAAGTGTGAGCAAGTCACAGCGGCATAGGGGTAAGCCGCCTCTCCTTGACCATTCAGGTGTGTAACGATAAATGCTAATGGCTTAAAAACTGAGGTTAAAAGGGTGTGGTTGGAGTGGTTCCTTAAAAGGTACGATGTTGATGTTGGTTTCCTACAGGAGCATAACTATAAGTCAGGTAGTGAGTTGAGATTGAGAGGATATAAGTTGTTTGTGAGCATGGCAACGCTTTTAAAGGGCGGAGTGGCTGTTTTAGTAAAGGAGACCAGTCCCTTGCGAGTCATGGGGTGGGAGGAGGGGGGTGAGGGGAGGGTTGTTCGGGTGGATGGGTGGTGGGGGGAGAGTAGGGTATGTTTTGTGGGAGTTTATATGCCTGCGATTGGTAACGTAAGGATAAAATCAGATTTTGTTCGTGACGTTTTGTTATATCATCTCAGGGGTTTACCTGCCATAGCGATAATTGGAGGTGATTGGAATTGTGTGATTAGGCATGTAGACGTAGTTCCTAGGGGGGCGGGGTGTGTGTTGGGTGTTTTAAGGGATGCATTGGGTGATGTCGGGGTGGTAGATGTGGTTGGCAGGGGGGGGTATCAGGTTGAGTATACCTATGTACAGGGGAGTTATGAGGCAAGGTTGGATAGGATTTATGTGAGGCAGGGGATAGGAGTGGAGAGAGTTAGAACAGTAGACGTGGGTTTTTCAGACCACAGAGCAGTGTTGGCTGATCTTAGGGTGGATGGTATTCCGAGAATATATCAGGGCTATTGGAAATTAAATGTGAGGCTTTTACAGGAGGAGGATCAAGGTCGGTCTTTTCAGTCATGGTGGAAGGGCTTTTGGGAGGCTAGGGATGAGGAGGTGGATTTGTTAGATTGGTGGGAGTTGCAGGCAAAGGTGAAAATTGTAGAATTTTTTAGGAAGAGGGGCAGGGAAAGGGCACGTTGGAGGTTTGGATTGCAGAATTATTTAGAGGGTCAGTTGAATGATTGTTATGCGGGGGGGGAGTAGGGAGGGAGGGGAAGGAGTTATGGGGGAACTTAGGAGTCGTTTAGTAGAGATGCATAATGAACGTTTTGATGCACTCAGGGTCAGGGCAGGATTGGAGGACGTACTAAAGGGTGATAAGCCAACCGGGTATGTTCTCAGAAAATTCAAGGACAGACAGTTGAGGACTACCGTGGCGCATATTGTTGTGGAGGGTGGGGAGGGTTATGTGAGGGGACAGGGTCTCACTGACACAGATTCTATTAGTAGGTATGCTGATGATTGGTTTACGGAGAAATGGAAGAGAAGGGGAGGGGTAGGTGGGATAGAAACATTTAGTGGGATTAGGGTACCACAGGGTATGGGGAAGAGGAATAGGGAGTTGGAGGGAGGCATTACGGGGGAGGAGGTGGGGGAAGTGGTGAATGGGTTGAGTCAGGGGAAGGCACCGGGAATAGATGGGTTACCTAATGATTTTTACAAAGCGCATTGGGAGGTTCTGAGGGAGTGCCTAGTGGAGGTTCTGAATTATATGTTGAAATGGGGCAGAATGGCGCAAACACAGAGAACTGGGGTCGTTGTCTTGGTGCCAAAGAAGGGAGGAGAGGAGAAGGGTTTGGGAGATTATCGTCCGTTGTCGTTAATGTGTACGGATTACAAAATTTTTGCGAAGGTATTGGGGAACAGGTTAAAGAAGGTAATTGGGAGTAGAGTACATGAGGGACAGTATGGGATTCCGGGAAGGACTATGAAGAATGGGCATAGTGCGATAAGGGATTTTATAGAGAACTGTCAGGGAGGGAGCGTCCTTGGCTTGGATTGGGCTCAGGCATATGACTGTGTGAAGAGGGACTTTTTGTGGGGATGTTTGGAGAAATTGGGTTTTGGAGGGGGGGTAGTGAGGTGGGTGCGCACGCTGTATGAGGGGGCTGTAATGAGGGTGCAAGTTAATGGTAAGCTGGGGGGGGCGGTGATGATGGAACAGGGATTAAGGCAGGGTTGCCCGCTGTCACAGTTGCTTTTTGCATGCGTGCAACATCCTTTCTTTGAGGCTTTGGACGAGGAATTGGGGGGGGGGGAAGTATGGGGGGCATAGTAGGTTATGTGGATGATACAACTGTGTTAGTTACGAGAGGGGAGGCTTTACATAGGGTGGGAGAGGTCATTAGGAGCTTTGGGTATGTTTCAGGAATGGTAGTTAATTTAGCAAAGTCTAGGTTATTAGAAGTAGGAACATGGGTTGGGGGGAGATTGGGGGAGGAGATGGGATGGACGGTTTGTGATAGAATTAAGGTGTGTGGGATATGGTATATGAAGCAATTGCAGGAATGTAGGAGGATTAACTCAGAAGCAGTCACGAGTAGGGTTATAGGCAAGTTAAAAGGTTTGAGGGCCAGTGAAGTGGCGTTACAGCAGAGGGTGTTGGTAATTAATTCGGTGGTGTATAGCAAGGTCTGGGGTGTAGCGGAGGTGTTCCCTTTGAGGGTGCAGGATATACAGGAAATACAGAGGAGGGTGTTGAGGTTTGTGTGGGGCTTTGGGAGGGCCTGGTTGTCCAAAGATGTGGTCATGACGGAGGTGAAAAGGGGGGGTCTAGGTTTGTTGGACTTAGGGTCTAGGGTAATGGTTTTATATATTAAGCAGAGGTATTTAAGGGTGGGGGGGGGAGAGGGGTGTTAGGGTGGATAGGGTGATGAGGGATGCTAGAAACTGGTGGAGTGGTAGGGATTTGAGAAAGTGTGAAGATGTATTAAGATTCATGTTGGCAGTGGGGCAGGTAAAAAGGTTGAAGGTAAAAGCAGTGGTGGGTGTGGTGTGGGGAAGGGGTGCATTGCAGGGGGTCGCAGTATACCCCATGTATAACTGGAGGGTCATATGGAGGGAGTTCAGGACGCTTCGGATATCAGCAAGGGTTAGGGAGTTGGTGTATCGTTTTCTAATGGGTGTGGTGGCATCTAAGTATATGTTGCATAAGATGGGGTTTGTTAGAGAGGCAACATGTTTATTCTGTGGGGAGGAGGAGACGGCATATCATGTGGTATATTTTTGTTCATCTTTGGAAGTGGTGAGAGTCTGGATGGCGGGGGTTATTAGGCTGTTGGGGGGGGGGGGGGAGTTGGTCTTTTCTTAGATCGTTGTCAATGGATGTTAGTGGGGTAGCAAGTGAGGTGGGTAGGGCTTTGATGTATGTCATGGCAGATTATTTGCATGTTTCTTGGGGTATGAGGCAGATTGTAGGGCAGTTGAGGATAAAAGCGTTAGCAGCGAGGTTTTATAGGACAAGGTGTAGGAATAGGTTAATATATGGGGGGAGATGGGATTCAATTTTTTCGATAGGTTATCGTAATTTTTCTGTAGCACAGCTTCTAAGGGAACAGGGGGGGGGCAAGGGTAGGGTCTTTTTTGTGAGGGGGGGTGTAAGGTTAGGATAGCAGTGTGGAAGGTGGTGTGAGGGTGAGATAGTGAGGGCATATATTTATGAAATGGCTATGTTCCTGTAGAGATATTTGATATTGGCGATCAGTACCTTGGATACATTGTCATAATTGGAATGCCTTGCATTACATATTGGTTGGGTATATTATTGCACTCACTATCGAGGAGAGGTGGTTTAAGTGGCTGTTATGCTTTTTAGGCTAAGTAGTACTGAACACGTGAAAAAATGATTTACCAGTGAATTATAGTATGTGTTTTTATTAACGTTGAGAAGGGGTTTTAAAATATAAAATAAAGCAAGTAAAAACTGTAGTCAAGTTTATTTTTTAGTAGTTTTAACGTGTAGCTGCAAGTACTTTCCATATTACCCTTGATTAGTTTTTCTTTAGATAATTAGTATACAAGTATTTCCTTTATAACGGTACTTCTTTATAAAAGAAGGATTGTAATACCTTGGCACAAGAGAATGTGAAGAATATGACTTAGTCAATGAGGTTTAATTGTGTTTCAGATAGGGAGATTAGAATTTTGTTTAGTCATTAACAAGTTTGCCCCGTCCTTGTGAGAACCCATTTGATATTGTTTATATTAAATATGTACATGGGTTGTTTAAAGAAGTGTATCCTCTAATTTATGTGTAAAACACATGTTATACAATGATGTTCTGATTTTCATGGTTGTTGTTTTTTATTATTGATATGGAATATTGTGGATGTATATTCTGCCAATTATACAAGTGTGTCCGTGTAGTAACATAATGTACATATCTGTGTTCTTATGTATTTTGATTGTTAGGTTACTTGAGTTTTTTTTTTTGTCAAAACTGTGCATGAAAATATTTTTTGTATGCACTGGTTTATTAATTTGTTAAAAAGGGGTTTGTAAATGGTGGTAATTCACCTAAGGGTAACGTGTTATTTAAGTTCTGGAATGTGTGGTAGAGGAATTTTGATAATATTCAGTATAGTTCTTTTTATTAATCACTTATACGTTCTTGTATTCGTTGTTAAAATGAGGGGGTAGGGAACCGATTATATGGGTATGACTTTGTATATAGCCTTTTATGTATAATGTACTACGTGTGATTTTCTTTGGATTATATAGTCTTTTGTGAGTAAGAAATTGTATTTGAATTTATTAAACCTTACTGTATGTTTGGGTGTGGGTTGCCTTTTGTGTAGTCACATGTATGATTGAATTTTTGGGGATGGCAATCATGTTAAATTGAAGTGTGACTATTAAGTATAGGTTAAGAGCTGGGATAGGGAATGTGGAATTGTTGTTTCATATTTAATGGATAACATGTCTTAGTTTATGTAACGTATGCATAGTATACATATGAATATGTATTGTGCTTTTTAAATAAAAATATAAAAAAACTCGTCCCATCGTAGTCTAGCACCACACAACTCGTCCCATCGTAGTCTAGCACCACACAACTCGTCCCATCGTAGTCTAGCACCACACAACTCGTCCCATCGTAGTCTAGCACCACACAACTCGTCCCATCGTAGTCTAGCACCACACAACTCGTCCCATCGTAGTCTAGCACCACACAACTCGTCCCATCGTAGTCTAGCACCACACAACTCGTCCCATCGTAGTCTAGCACCACACAACTCGTCCCATCGTAGTCTAGCACCACACAACTCGTCCCATCGTAGTTTCACTAGCACCACACAACTCGTCCCATCGTAGTTTCACTAGCACCACACAACTCGTCCCATCGTAGTTTCACTAGCACCACACAACTCATCCCATCGTAGTCTCACTAGCACCACACAACTCATCCCATCGTAGTCTCACTAGCACCACACAACTCATCCCATCACAATCTCTCTAGTACCGAGAAGTTAAAGAATGAGAAGCACAGTACAAAAGCCACTGCTCCGCACACATATGCTGTACTTTTATCAAGATTGATGGACTAAACACACTGTCTCCAGGCTGAGGGACTGATCTCCTCAAACTACTCCTCTTCTTCCACCATTCTACACACTACTGGAGTAATGAAGCCACTGGCTGGCGAAACGTTTCCACAATAAAGATACTCAAGTGTTCTACAAGTGTTTCACTCAGCATCCGAGACGTCACCAAAGACTCTCACTCTGGTAGTACGTTGTCAGCTTGTACCTGGTTACTGGATTAATGGGAACCTCAGCCAGCGGTGAAAACTCACTTTCCTCCACAACTACCGATCATTCACTCTTATTACCGGTTTCTACGCCATTTCTCCCTATTATGTTAAGATATATGTGAAAGTTTTAGTTGTGTGTGCGTGTGTGCGTGTGCGTGTGCGTGTGCGTGTGTGTGTGTGTGTGTGTGTGTGTGTGTGTGTGTGTCTGTCTGTCTCACGTGTTTGGTGTGGCTATATATATTTGTATGTTCCCACGTGTATATGCTGTATGTTTACAGGTGTGTACCCGCTTATCTGCACGTCTTTTAGTGTTATGAAGGAGGACACGTTTCCTCCAGGTACACCCACGGTGTGTGGCCATACAATAATACATGAAAATTACAGTATAGGAACACCCACAGTGTGCTGGTGTATTATGTATGAGTTACATTGTGGAGCACCAGCAGTGTTGTGAAGCACACGCTGATCTATGCTACCCTGGACTGAGCTTTAGCTCCTCAATCCCTGTTCGACTGACAACTATTGTTTTATTAAGTTCCATTATACATATATTTATTTAGTTCATAGGCTCCCTCCAGTATCTCCTTTAGTTAGCCCATCCTTTTTGCTACCTTAAAGAGTAAATATTATTTATAATGACCATTTGATCATCTAGGCATTTAACTTCCCTCTGAGTCCTCTGTTTCATTTTACGCCAAACAGTCCAATAACTTTTTTATATTTTCCCAAAGCTTTTTAATTTGTAAAGAGGTGTTACGAATGATTTCTTGGTTAGGTTCCTGGAGGCAGTCCCTACATTTGTCAGTCTTTATGCTGTTCAGTGTTGACACTAGCATAATTTAAAATTTCCTAGTTTATTCCAGAGAAAATCTCAAGAAATCCCAAGATCTATTTTTCTAAGCGCCAGGAAAGAAACGGCTTAATTAAATGTGTACTAGACGCGGCATTTATACCCACTAGCCAGAAAGAGATGATTTACCATAACTACTGGATCGTCTCTTCATCCAATTCGTAGCTTTTTCTCTATAAATATAATGCTTAGCGCTTCTTTTTGATTATAATAATAATATAAATATAATATTAATGGCACTGATCAGATTTTAAAGCAGTTATTTGTGATGCGGATGATTTCCAACTTGGGTGAATGGCGTCTGGTCTTGCAAGTGCTTGCCTGGATACCAAACAATTTACTACTGTTATGTCATACAACAAATTGGTTTACTTAGTATTTTTTATTATTTGTGAGAACACTTCCATACGCAGATGAATGGGGAAAATCTTTATTAAAGGTTGCAACTTGCTGGTCGTGTAACTTGCAGAGACCTTCCCCTTGCTTAAGTATTGCAAAATTAAGAGATGGTCTCAAAAGCGATTCCCGCAGCTGGAACTTTTGGCTATCTGACGGAGGACTTCTGCTGGCTTACCGGTGCACGTCTATAAAACTCATGGTCATGATTTTGACCATTATAATTATATACTATACAATCGTCTACGATAGTAGACGACTACTGTACTGCTGGAGCACAAAAAGCGAATGGCTCATATATACTAGGACAAACATCTAGAAAATCCTTGTTGAGAAGTACCTAAAAACCATTGTTTAATTCCAGCATTGAAGAATAACTGTCACTAACTAATCCAATTATGTTGTCAATGGGAATTTCTCCAGCTGTAAATACCTCTTTCATTGTTTTGTTCAATCCTGTAGCTGTAGCATCGTCAGCTTCTACAGTACCTATAAGTTTTGACCTTCGTCAACAAATTTCACCATAAGTACCAATACTAGTGAAACCGACATGTCAGTCCTCTCATTTACAAAAATTTCCTCTGCACATGTTAGTAACTTCCTGATGTTCATTCCATGTAGTGCCATTTTGCATAATACAGAATTACTTATCGTTATTGAAAGATTTTCTCGCATGACTCACGAAATCGTAATGACACGATTGCAAACAAACCAGCGACGGGCTGGAGTTTTGAGACACACTGACCGCGGGTTCAATCCCGGCCGGGGTATGGTTTGATTTTCTCGCATCATTGGGAAAAGTTTCTTTATAACATCTACCAAGTGATTCGCCTAGGAAAATAGCACGTTGTGTCCTGCCATGAAACCTGCGAGGATTAAGTCGGGCTTTGTAACTTTACGATTATGAGCAAATCCTGATACATTTAAATATGCTGCTGTATTCTATGTTCTTCCTGGCATTTACTTTTCTTGCATGTGTTAAGGACGCTTAATACGTCATTAAAGACGACTTATTACAATTTTTCAGCTTACGGGCGGCCAGCAGTAACAGCCTGGTTGATCAGACCCTGATCCACCACGAGGCATTGTCTCAGACCGAGCCGAGGGTCGTTGAACCCCGAAACCCTCTCCAGGTATACAGTTCATACAGTGCACAGCACTGCATATTTATCTGATAAATCAGGCTTTAACCACCATTAGAATCTTGCGTTATCCATCCACATTACTTTAAATCTGGGGTCGGCAACCTCTTGGAGAGAGAGGACCAGACAGCTGTGCAGTCTCCAGGAGGAGGACCATGTTATTAAATGTAATATAAAAAAATTTTCTCGAACTCAGGGTTCCCATTAGTTTAAAACAATTTTGGCCTAATTCTAATAATACTTAACGCAATTTATCACAAATAATTAAATAAACATTATTATGGAATGCAGGTACCTACTGTACAGTTTTACCACCAGACAACAAACTCAAATGATAAACTCTGAGGGAGGATACGAAGTAACTTTCCCAGGGACTGCTTAAGGTAATAATTAGTACAATAATCGAAGTGCGTGAACCTACTTCCAGAGTCACTAAAATACTGAGCGACAGTTACAGACTTAGGTTACTGTGACAGACTTGACAGCTCAAGGGTACTGGATATAGCTATTTCCTGGTCAATACGTGTTTTTTAACTATGTAGGATCCAGAATATTTGCCATTTTTCACCAAATGTGCGAAAAATTTAAAAAAAAGTGTCGTCAGAATGCATAAAAATACCACTTTGTCTCCCACACTCTACCAGCTCTCTTTTATGTACCATTCAAGTAGGAGGCAGACGTCTCTCCCTCTACCACTTGAGGAGACTTGGGCAGCTGAGCCGTCACTAAAGTTGAGATCGACGAAGCAGGGCGAGGCATAACGGAGAGAGGTGGGCCTTGGGGGGGGGGCCACGATTTTGGACAGGGTAGTGTGGGGTAGATGGGGTGCAAAGAATAAGAAAGGTGGGTGACGGTGGTGAATACATTACTGATTATAGTAGTGGTGGTGGTGGTGAGAACTGGCGATCGAGTGACAACCCGACAAAAAACGCACGTATAACATCCGCGAAATGATCGACAGCACTAAAACTCACAATGCATCGGGCAGTGTGATCTACGCCGCACCATATTTCACCCAGGAAAAGAGCAAAAATTCGAGTCCTGGAACTTTATGACAGCACCCCGCATGGCTCAGTTCAGCACTCTTCCATGAATCTACATAACTTGTTGAGCTGAGACTTACCTGCGTAATAAATAAAGTGTGTGTAGTAGTATGGGCAGCAGCGGGTCAACTCCCTCCAGCAGCAGACGGTCAGGGATCCCAGATTAATTGTGTCAGAGGTGATGCGTGAGGTGGCCACCAGCGGCGCCACCAGCACCAACAACACCAGCCAACACATTACAACACAACCTGCAGTAATGTAGTTGATATAGTGTGCCACTCTGACACTTACTGCTCGGAAAATAAAACCTTCAAAATAGCTTACCCCATTTCAAGCTGGTATTTTAATTCATTTGCTACGCTTTTTTTAGAGCACTGTAAAATGATTTCAATATAATTAATTAACTGTTTTAAACATTTTCACGTGTGTGTGTGTGTACTCACCTAATTGTGGCTGCAGGGGTCGATTTATAGCCCCTGGTCACTACTGGGTCACTCACTCCCTGCTCTTTGAGCTTTATCTTACCTCTTCTTAAAGTTATGTATGCATCCTGCCTCCACCTCCCCACTTTCCAGACTATTTCAATGCCTGACAACTCTGAGACTGAAGAAATACTTCCTAACGTCTCTGTGACTCATCTGTGTCTTCAACTTCCAATTGTGACACCTTGTCGCTGTGTCCCATCTCTGGAACACCTTATCTTTGTCCACCTTTTCGATTCCTTTAGGTATTTTATATATTGTTATCAATTTTCCCCTGTCCCTCCTGTCCTCCAGTGTCGGCAAGTCAATTTCCCTTAGCCTCTCCTCGTAGGACATGCCCCATAGGTCCGAGACTAGTCTCGTTGCAATCCTTTGCACTTTCTCTAATTTCCTGACGTGCTTGCTTATGTGTGGGTTCGAAACCTGGTGCTGCATATTTTAATAAAGGCCTGACGTACATGGTGTACAGAGTCCTGAACGACTCCTTACTGAGATGTCGGAAAGCTATTCTTAGGTTTGCTAGTTGCCCATATGCTGAAGCAGTTGATGTGCCCCTTAGGAGATATGTTCGGTATTATACTCACCCCAAGATTCTTTTCCTTGAGTGAGGTTTGCAGTCTTTGGCCCACCTAGCCTGTACTCTGTGGTCTTCTTTGTCCTTCCCTGATCATCATGACTTTGCATTTCGTGTGGGTTAAATTCTAAGAGCCAATTGTGTGTGTGTGTGTGTGTATACTCACCTAGTTGAGGTGGTAGGGGTCGAGTCCGAGCTACTGGCACCGCCTCTTCACTGGTCGCTACTAGGTTACTCTCCCTGAACCGTGAGCTTTATCATACCTCTGCTTAAAGCTATGTATGGATCCTGCCTCCACTACATTCCTTCCCAAACTATTCCACTTCCTGACTACTCTGTGGCTGAAGAAATACTTCCTAACATCCCTGAGATTCACCTGTGTCTTCAACTTCCAACTGTGTCGCCTTGTTGTTGTGTCCCATCTCCGGAACATCCTGTCTTTGTCCACCTTGTGAATTCCTCTCAGTATTTTGTATGTCGTTATCATGTCCCCCTATCTCTCCTGTCTTCCAGTGTCGTCAGGTTGATTTCCTTTAACCTCTCCTCGTAGGACATACCTCTTAGCTCTGGGACTAGTCTTGTTGTAAACCTTTTCACTTTCTCTAGTTTCTTTACGTGTTTGGCTATGTGTGGGTTCCAAACTGGTGCCGCATACTCCAATATGGGCCTAATGTACACGGTATACAGGGTCCTGAACGATTCTTTGTTAAGATGTCTGAATGCTGTTCTGTGGTGTGCTAGGCACCCATATGCTGCAGCAGTTATTTGGTTGATGTGCGCTTCAGGAGATGTGCCTGGTGTTATACTCACCCCAAGATCTTTTTCCTTGAGTGAGGTTTGTAGTCTCTGGACTGTATGTGTGTGTGTGTGTACTCACCTAATTCTACTCATCTAATTGTGGTTGCAGGGGTCGAGACTCAGCTTCTGGCTCCGCTTCTTCACTGACCGCTACTGGGTCCTCCCTCTCCCTGCTCCATGAGCTTTATCATACCTCGTCTTAAAACTATGTATGGTTCCTGCCTCCATTACATCGCTTGCAAGACTATTCCACTTCCTAACAACTCTGTAGCTGAAGAAATACTTCCTAACATCCCTTTGACTCATCTGAGTCTTCAGTTTCCAATTGTGACCCCTTGTTTCTGTGTCCCATCTCTGGAACATCCTGTCTCTGTTCACGCAGGATTTTGTATGTCGTTATCATGTCTCCCCTGACCCTCCTGTCCTCCAGTGTCGTCAGACCGATTTCCCTCAACCTTTCTTCGTAGGACATTCCCCTTAGCTCTGGAACTAGCCTTGTTGCAAACCTTTGCACTTTCTCTAATTTCTTGACGTGCTTGACCAGGTATGGGTTCCAAACTGGTGCTGCGTACTCCAGTATGGGCCTGACGTACACAGTGTATAGAGTCTTGAACGATTCCTTACTGAGGTATCGGAACGCTATTCTCAGGTTTGCCAGGCGCCCATGTGCCGCAGCAGTTACCTGATTAATGTGTGCTTCTGGCGACGTGCTGGGTATTATACTCACCCCTAGATCTTTCTCCTTGAGTGAGGTTTGATGTCTTTAGCCACCTAGCCTATACTCTGTCTGCGGTCTTCTTTGCCCTTCCCCGATCTTCATGACTTCGCATTTGGCGGGGTTAAATTCTAGGAGCCAGTTGCTGGGCCACGCGTCCAGCCTGTCCAGGTCACTTTGTAGACCTGTCTGATCCGCATCTGATTTAAGTCTCCTCATTAACTTCACATCATCTGCAAACAAGGACACTTGCGAATCTATCCCTTCCGTCATGTCATTCCCATATACCAAGAATAGCACTGGTCTCAAGACTGACCCCTGTGAGACCCCGCTCGTCACAGGCGCCCACTGTGATACCTCATCACGTACCATGACTCGCTGTTGCCTCCCTGTTAGGTATTCTGTGATCCATTGCAGTGCCCTTCCTGTTATACGTGCTTGTGTGTGTGTGTGATATATATATATATATATATATATATATATATATATAGATATATATATATATATATATATATATATATATATATGCAATAAGATCACAGTAAACAGGTGATTTCAGAATATGCAAAACAACCACTCTGAAAGAAGTGGGATCTGATAGTGAGGTGCTGGCCAGACCCCTTATATAGCTTCCTTGGATGCTTTACTTTCATAGTTCCTTGATAATGTGAGTAGTCACGAAAGCGCTTGGAATTTCTCTATTCTTTCAGAGTGGTTGTTTTGCATATATATATATATATATATATATATATATATATATATATATATATATATATATATATATATATATATATATGAGGATAACATATATATATATATATATATATATATGAGGATAACAAAAAGATTAGGTGATGAAAGATTGAATATCAGATTGGAGGGAGAGAGTATGGAGGAGGTGAACGTATTCAGATATTTGGGAGTGGACGTGTCAGCGGATGGGTCTATGAAAGATGAGGTGAATCATAGAATTGATGAGGGAAAAAGAGTGAGTGGTGCACTTAGGAGTCTGTGGAGACAAAGAACTTTGTCCTTGGAGGCAAAGAGGGGAATGTATGAGAGTATAGTTTTACCAACGCTCTTATATGGGTGTGAAGCGTGGGTGATGAATGTTGCAGCGAGGAGAAGGCTGGAGGCAGTGGAGATGTCATGTCTGAGGGCAATGTGTGGTGTGAATATAATGCAGAGAATTCGTAGTTTGGAAGTTAGGAGGAGGTGCGGGATTACCAAAACTGTTGTCCAGAGGGCTGAGGAAGGGTTGTTGAGGTGGTTCGGACATGTAGAGAGAATGGAGCGAAACAGAATGACTTCAAGAGTGTATCAGTCTGTAGTGGAAGGAAGGCGGGGTAGGGGTCGGCCTAGGAAGGGTTGGAGGGAGGGGGTAAAGGAGGTTTTGTGTGCGAGGGGCTTGGACTTGCAGCAGGCATGCGTGAGCGTGTTTGATAGGAGTGAATGGAGACAAATGGTTTTTAATACTTGACGTGCTGTTGGAGTGTGAGCAAAGTAACATTTATGAAGGGATTCAGGGAAACCGGCAGGCCGGACTTGAGTCCTGGAGATGGGAAGTGCAGTGCCTGCACTCTGAAGGAGGGGTGTTAATGTTGCAGTTTAAAAACTGTAGTGTAAAGCATCCTTCTGGCAAGACAGTGATGGAGCGAATGATGGTGAAAGTTTTTCTTTTTCGGGCCACCCTGCCTTGGTGGGAATCGGCCAGTGTGATAATAAAAAAAAAAAATATGTGTGTGTGTGTGTGTGTGTGTGTGTGTGTGTGTGTGTGTGTGTGTGTGTGTAAGAGGAGCTTATGACGCCGCTTCGGTTCAACTTGGACCATTTACAAAGTCACACTAACAAAAAAGAGAGGAGGGAGTGTATATAGGCCAGCAGACAGGGACGGGAGCAAGAGGTGTAGTAGTGGAGGTAGTAGTAGTAGTAGTAGTAGTAGTAGTGGAGTCAGTCAGATACTAAGAAAGAGGAGCACTGCAAGGGAGCTAGAGGCCCACAGAGGGAGGAGAGGTATGAACGAGATTAGTGCGAAGAGTGTTAGTCTGGCGGAAAATAAGCTTGATGTCTAAAGAACGGAGAGAGTTGTTGAGATTAGAAAGACCGGGAGAGTTCCCAGGAGTAGAGTTTGGGAGAGGAAAGAGTCCGTTTAGCACGTGAGAAGGCAGAGTCTATGAAATGGGAAGAAGTACCTCAGTCCCTAAAAATAGGTATTAAAGTCTCGACACATATATGCCGAGATATATACCCCACTCGGGGTATATCCTGTCTAGTATTTATACTGTCAAGTATATTTGTATACCAAATAAAATAACATTTATACGCCATGAGAAATCGGTTTATAATTATGTATATTACAGGTTACATGCGTTCAATCTCACACATACTCAGTAAAAACGTAAATTATCTATGTTCTTACGTCAGTACTTAATAGTCTCCTAGAGTATAAAGTATTGAAGTAAGAACAACAGTTACTGCAGTAATGTGAGTACGCAAACTGTTCCACACGCTTCATGAATACAGAAACTATTCCACATGCTTCACGAGTACAGAAACTGTTCCAGACGCTTCACGAGTACGGAGACTGTTCCACACGCTTCACGAGTACGTAAACTTTCACACGTTTCACGAGTACAGAGCTTCAAGAAGAGGTATGATAGTTCATGGAGCAGAGGGTGACCTAGTGACAGCCAGTGAAGAGGCGAGGCCAGGAGCTGTGACTCGACCCCTGCACCCACAACTAGATGAGCACACACATACACACACACACACAATAGTTTGGGTTGGATACTTCCACAAACCTCACGATTACAGAGACATGTCCTTCTACACACCTAACGAGTACAGAAAAATGTGCACACGTCCACACACCTCGTGAGTACTGAGACATGTACACGTCCACACAGGTCACGAGTACAAAGATACATGCGCACTTACAGCTCACGACTGACTGCAAGCTGTGCCAGTCGGAGAAAGGTTTCTGGCCGCGGAACACCATCAGTCCCTTCACTGGATCCTGGACACCACTCATGGGATCTTGACTCAACGAGCTGGTGCTTCCCTCCTCTTGTATCAAATGTGATTGCCACCCATTTCTCAGGCGTTGTGTGGTATCCCCTGAGAATGTTACACTATATAGTCCACGTTCCTCACGCACCCATTGCCATGCCCTCTCAACTAGTAGAGTGTCATCTCAGAGTATAGCACTTCAGGTGCCCCAGTACTGTAATTGCCCAGTTCAGTTCACCAATCAGGTGGGAGCTGGCTCTTCAGCCAAGGTGACGTCACGCCTGTCTGCTTTACTCTGGTCGAAGTCACTCCTACTTTGAGTAGCTCTTTGCTCTGTCTTATTTTATTGCTGACTTCATATCTTAACTCTGCGAATATTGTACACAGTGGTGAAGAAATACAAAGGTAAACAAAGACAACTACGCTTTCTGTGTTTACCTTGCCCTTGTCTTGCCCAGTTGCTTGCAATATTGCTGACTTTAGCTACGGCCAGCTGCAACAGGCTTTGCATTACTCTGTTCGTAATTGCTGTGTCACCCATTACTTGTTAAGTGTGTTATTGTTAAGATACTAATAACAAGGATAACGCTATTAGTAGTAGTATTAGTAATATTATTGTCACCAAACAAGCGACACTCGTCCAGATAGAAACGTTACCTGGCCACTCTTGGCAAACCTTGCCATATGTACCGCAGCTTTTTTTTATTTTATTATGTGGTTAAATTTACGTTCATTGGTGAATCAAACCTAATCTGAACTAGTCTAGCCCAACCCAGTCAGACCTAACCAAACTAAACCTCATCAAACTTAACCTAGCCTAACTTAATCCAACCTCTTGTAACATAATCAAACTCACGCTAACCTAACGGAATCTAATCAAAACCGGGCCGAAGAGTCTGTAAAAACTACAAGAACAAATACCGCAAACCCCCTAAATTATGGCAAGTGCTCTTCCGAAACCAGCAAATATTTTCATCCAAACAAGGTGTTGGAGTTAAGAAGAAATAACGGTATGACACAATCTGTCCTCCATTCCACCTGAAGAAACGTTAAATTAAAAAGGCAGTTACAATAAGTCGCCTAGCAAAGATTTTCTCGTGCCTGGAAGACACAAAGAATGACCAGAAATGATAAGAATGTGTCATCACTTTGGAACTATGATTAAAGCTTATAGATACACGAGGGTCATTAAGGCTGTATGATACCTGTTGACCATTAATCAAAAAAATATTTAACCCCAAATATAGGATTTATGGGATCAGAGTGTATGTATAACAAGATATACAGTATACACACCTCCATGAGTGCATTCACTCTTGCTCTCAGTGTACACTCATCAACAAGGGTTTACTCATCACAGCCAACCACATAAAGCAGTGGCTGACTCATCAGATATTAAGACCAACAATACAACAATAAAACACATCAACAGCTAATACAACATCATTTATGTTTACAAACGTGTCGAGTATTAAGCCACGTAACTACAAAATAACATCTATTAGTGGGCCCTCACAAAGTGTAACGCAGTGTTGACACCTTTCACAGAAATCAATGTTAAAGAATATTTTAACAGCAAAATGTGGATTCCTGGGTACAGTCTGTTTCGATGGAACCTGAAAAAAATCAAGGTGGGGAGGGGTGAGTTGATTATTTACTCTGAAACACTTACCACCACAAATGATGTAGTCTTAGTTTTAGAAGTATAAATTAAAAAGCAGAATTTCGCGATTGTACCTTTAAGTAAACCACGAGATACAACTTCCCACAATTCAAAGATGATTCACTGAAAAAAGAACACTGTCTCGAAAGCCTGTAAAACACAGCCACAAATTTCCTGTTGTGTGGTGACTTCAATATAAAATATCTAAATCGGAAGAATATGAAAAATGCTTTTATAACAGAGGATCGTAAGAGATAGTTCAAATGATCCGGATCCCACAGTAAACTATTAAGATTATAATAAATTCGTCTTGTGCCAACGAATAACGGAATCGACAAGATTCGATAATATTCTTGTTCTTACATTCACAAATAATTAGAAACTGGTAAAAAAAACTAATTACACAAAAAATTTAAACAACTTAACTGATGTATAGTTCTGCATTCACATGTGTGCGGAGTGGTAAAACGCAGCCAGTCATGAGGGTGTATTAATAAAAAAACAGGGGCTGGTCCAGGAACTGACCAGGGATCAGCCATCCCTTTTTGTTACTCTCTCCTGCCCTCTAGTGGATAAATCCAGCACACACACACACACACACATATATATATATATATATAGATATAGATATATATATATATATATATATATATATATATATATATATATATATATATGTGTGTGTGTGTGTTTGTTCACCGTGTGTATAGTGTATATAGTCTATAGTGTACAGTGCATAGTATGTGCATGGTATGCGCATAGCATGTGAAGTGTATAGCGGTGTGTCGTTGATAGTGGGGGCAGTGCACTGAGCATAGTGGTGTATAGTAACATGTGCACTGAGCATCGTGGTGTATAGTGACTTGTCCTGGGAGGGAGTGAGTGCCCTACTCCGCCTCAGCACACATCTTCCACCGCCCACCACAAGGACTGGACACCCCTATCCTCCCCCCCCCCCCACCACCATGAACCACATGCGGAATGTGCCATGCGCCATTTTCCCTTCAGCTTGGGCTTATCACACAGTTTGAGGTATGGCAGACGATGAAGCCAGCCAGCCACAAAGCCAGGGAAACAATGCACCCAACAATTAAAGAAGAGGCACATGTCAGGTGTGTGGAGAGTTTCGAGCACGCAACAGGGACGGCCGTATTCGTGCACACAATAGGTGTGCGGGATCACATATGCCCCCAGCAGAGAGCAGCCCACAGCCTCCACAGGCAGATGACAATTCCAATGGCAACCTCGTCACTTGCGATAACCTTCTGTTGGCATTCAAATCCACTGCTAGTAGCACACTATCCCACATCCCTAAAGCAGCTCGCCCATATGCAGCAGGGAAATTCACAGACCTTCTTAAGCGGGTGAATGGAGGTTCCACCAACTTAGAAGCCCGAGGCACCATCCAAGCATGGCGCAACCTTCTCTTGTTCGGCAATGTCTGTCTTGCAGTTCCTGAAAGACGAGGCAAACTGCTAACCACGTCAGTTATCAAGGCAGTGCGCAACTACCCAAGAACGGATAACTGTGTCCCTCTGCCCCATCATCGCAGGAATCAAAGAGGCAGACCCAAGAAAAGTCCTACTGAGAACGAGAAAATTTGCGCACAGGTTAGCAAAAAAATTGAGGAAGGTAACACAGTGGGAGCAATAAGAACAATTACAAGTGACGACACTGTAGCCCCCAAGGATGAGACCACGGCCCAAGCACTAAGAGACAAGCATCCAACCAGGGACACCACAGTCATCAACGACAACCCTGAGGAAGACCCTATCACTGAACAATTAATTTTGCCAGAATCGGAAGTCTATAAGGCGATCGTGTCATTTCCAGCAGGATCTGCAGGAGGTTACTCTGGAATTCGACCTCAGCACCTCAAAGAGATGGTAAATCCAGTACTCGGTGAATCTGCATCAATTCTTCTCACCGAGTTAACAACTTTCGTCAACAATTGCCTGGCTGGGCGAATCCCAGAAGAAATTAAACCTTTCTTTTTAGGAGCCTCACTATGTGCTTTGAAGAAGAGGGATGGGGGAATCAGACCCATTACAGTTGGAAACACTCTTCGCCGTCTCGTTGCCAAAGCAGCAGTGAGAAACATTCGCCTAGAAGCTGCCACTTTACTCCAGCCACACCAACTGGGCTTTGGGGTCTCTCAAGGCAGTGAAGCTGCAGCTCATGCGGCAAGGGCCTACATCAGGGACCTACCAGAAGACAAGGCCATAGTCAAACTTGATTTTAGAAATGCCTGGTGAGGAGAGATGCTGTTTTGCCAGCTGTTCGGATTCGGTTCCCCAGTCTCTTTCCCTTCATTTCAGCAGGCTACAGCAAACCCTCAATTCTTTTGTTTGGAGAACATGAAATTCAATCATCAGAGGGTGTTCAGCAGGGTGACCCACTTGCTCCACTTCTCTTCTGCTTGGCAGTAAGAGAACTAACTTCCAGCCTACGCAGTGAGCTCAATATCTGGTACCTGGATGACGGCACTCTGGCAGGCACTGAAGAGTCCCTCGTGGGGGACCTACAACTGGTGAAAACACAGGGAGAAGGCTTGGGACTCATCCTCAATCCCTCTAAGTGTGAAATCATCACAGCGAACCAGGAAATAATCAATGCTGTGCGAAGAATCCTCCCGGAAATCTCAACTACAACTCCGTCCAACAGTACCCTCTTGGGGGCACCGCTGGGTCACCAGGCCATCGAT
>NC_091338.1:24278399-24280899 GCF_038502225.1 Cherax quadricarinatus
GTGATATCTAGGAAATAAGAAATGATCCAGTGAACCTAGGAGGTTCACTGTTGAAAAGGAAATGAATTACAAACTTCCCGTGGTGGAAGTTGTCATCCACCGAGATAATAGAAATTTCAAGTTCACAGTATATAGGAAAGTAACCAATATTTGTTCCTATATACATTACTTCTTCAACCAGGAAACCAAAGTAAAAAGGAGTGAATTCCTTACAGTGACCTGAGAGCCATGCGAATATGTAGCTCCGAGATTCTTGATAAGGAATTTCTGAAAATCTTTGAAATCACCAGGAGACAACGGTACACTGAGGAGTTTGTGGAAATGATTGTCCTGATAGCAGTTAGGAGGATTTATTATAGAACTGAGCCTTGGATAACCTCACAAGTGAGGAATATGTTAGTTCACCTGTACAACGATAATCTGTTTTTCGCAGAATACCCTAAAAAGATTTAACATACGTGTAGTCTTCTTATTATTATTATAATCAAAAAGAAGCGCTAAGCCACAAGGACTATACAGCGCTTCAGGGATATTTGCTGTTTGGAGGAACTTCTGAAATGTATCTCTTGTAACGTTTTACTGGGAATTAAGAAAATTAAAAATTAAAAAAAATATACAAGTGAATGTTAAGGGAATCTTACGTCAGTGTACCAAGATGTTGAGCCGGCGGCTCAACACACTAACATATTTATTTATTTATTTGAACATGATACATAGAAGTACAAGGAAATACCGTGGTTAAGTGTAACATGCCAAAGCCCCTTGTATGCATAGTATTATGGGCAGGCTTAAAATTAACTTAAGATTAACTAAGCAATGATATATTCAGTGGTAAACATTGTTGTAAACAGTTAACAATTAAGCACAAATGAGTATTTCGAAGACAGGTCATAAGGTCATTTACTGTGTTGCTGTGCATTCAGTAGAATGGAGTATTCTGTTAGATAATGTAGTTAAAAATAACAAAGTTTGATTGGGTCACAGGTTGAACAATTATGAGATACAATTATTCAGTATTTATTCGGTTGTGGGTGAATAAGTGATTTTTAAGAAGAGACTTGAATTTATAAACAGTGTTTCTTTTATATTCACAGGTAATGAATTCCAGATTTTTGGGCCTTTTATGTACATTGAGTTTTTGCATAGTGTGAGATGGTCACGAGGAATATCAAAGAATGATCTGTGCCTTGTGTTATGGTCATGTGTTCTGTTGAGGTTGGTAAGGAGACGTTTGATGGGAGGGTTTATATCCGAGTTAAGTGTTCTATGTATGTAGTAGGTACAATAATAAGTAATAGAGTGATGCTCGCTACTTACTAGAATTATTATATTGTATTGCAAGTGGTGTTGAACACATGAAGATAGCCGCTGGCGAGCGCTGCTGTATAGTTTACTAATGTAGGTTGTCGTTGTCCCTATAGCGGAGGTTCTGCAGGAAACAACTGGCATAGTGCGCTCGTATGTATGGTTGCTTCTACTAATACAAATGTGAATTTGGTAGCCGTTGTACTATGGTTAGGACACGGTTAGAAACAACAGCTGATTTGTTATCTTGGAAAAGAGGGGTGTCAAATGCAAATTGACCCAGGAAGAGCAACAGATTAGTCGGTCTCACTTGTCTGAATTAACATAGCTGATACTATTTTGCAGAGTTCAGTTTAAATCTTAAGAAAGTAGTAGCCTGCTATTCAACAAGAAAAGCTCAAACTTCAAAAAATTTAGTTGCCGAGAGTGTATCTGAAGCATACATTGTTGAAATTGTAATAGTATTATAATTAATGGGCAAGAATTACCTGTAGAATTTTTCCGGGAATAGCGGGAGGCGAGATGAAAGGGTGAGACCTCGCTGGGGCAGCCACTGGGCGACTTGTAACACCTGACTGCTGTACGGCACGTGTATGTACATCCGACACCTGTTGACAGCCATACGAGGAAAAAATTTGCATTCCAGAGATATAACACACACTCCATGATGGACTAAACTGGCGGTCCAAAAAGTGTTCTGACTACTGTGTAAGACAATCATTCTTTCCTAGTCAATGTTGTAATAGCCAGTACACGGAAATTCCGTAGAGTAAAATTAATAGAAAACGGTGTTCCTAGGGCTATTCACAACACCTTGTGAATCGGCAGGTCATTACCTGGAGGAGGCATCCAGAATGAGCAACATGGCGTTCATCATGGAGAAAGAGGTATAGAGATGACGGAGGTCTGAGAGAGGTAGGCGAGTGATGGCCAGAAACCGAGTGGACCACAAGAGGAGGCGGCCCTTGAGAGCCCACTTGGCAGAAGCTGCCAAGAAAGTGGAGTCATCACTCACCACCATCACCGTCACACACCACGACGTCTGCCGCACCTGTTGATATAACACCGGAAAGTTATGTGGCCTGCCTCACACCTGGGAATGCCTAAACAACAAAATGTTTAGCCATGGCACTCATTTTATATAAAAGTCACAGTTAAAGACATTACACACACACACACACACACACACACATTA
>NC_091338.1:24288399-24303399 GCF_038502225.1 Cherax quadricarinatus
TTTTTTAACATTGCATACCTTTAACATAAACCGCAACATGTCTTCACACTCCACTAAGTCCCTGCCACCCCACCATTTGCGGATATCCCCCATCACCTCCCCCACCCGAAGACCCCTTTCCCCCGCTGCCCGAATATACCTCTGCTTCACATATAGCGCCTTCACCCTAGACCCTAATGCAATCAATCCCAGTCCTCCCTGCCTTACCGCAGTCATTACTACATCTTTGCCCAACCACGCCCTCCCATAGCCCCACACATACCTTAAGACCCTTCTTTGCATTTCCATAATATCCTGACTTCTTAATGGGTAAATTTCCGCCACTCCCCACACCTTACTATAAATCAGCGTATTTACCACCACAACCCTTTGATGCAAGGTTACATCCCCGGCCCTTAGACCCCTCAGCCTACTCAAAGCTCTGTCCATTACCATTTCTGAATTAACCCTCCTGCTCTCCTGTGCATCTGCCAAAAACAAAATCCCACAAATCTTTAGCCTATCTACAGTTATCCAACCAAACTCCTCCCCCAAGGTCCCTCCTACCCAAGCGCCTACCTCCAACAACCGTGATTTCTGCTTATTAACTCTCATCCCAGTAGCATTCCCAAAAATCTCAATTACCCTTCCCACTTTTCTTAAATCTTCAATCTCATTAAGTAAAACAGTTGTATCATCTACATAACCAACAATATTCCCACAATATCCTCCACTCTTCCCCAACCTTCCCATCCCACCATCAACCAGAACATAGAAAGGGTTCTGCATACATGCAAAGAGTATTTGGGAGAGTGGACACCCCTGCCTTAAACCCCTTCCCATGCTTACTGAACTACCCAACCTCCCATTTACCTGTACTCTCATTGATGCATTCTCATACAAAGTCCTCACCCATCCAACCACCCTCCCTCCAAAACCCATTCTCACCATACTCTCAATCAAAAATTCCCTATCCACATAATCATAAGCTTTCTCCCAATCCAGACCTAGAATACCTCCCTTATTACTACCCTCAAGGAAATCCCGAATACGACCATGACCTACCCGCATACTCCTCCCCGGGATACCAAACTGTCCCCCATGTATCACCGACCCCATGACCTTCTTCAGTCTATTACCCAAAATTTTCGCAAAAACCTTGTAATCAGCGCACATCAAAGATATTGCACGGTAAGCACTCAACTCTCTACCCCCCCCCCTTCTTTGGCACCAAAACTATGACACCCGTACTTTGCGATATGCCCAACTTCCCACTAGTTAACATATGGTCCAATAGCCTAACAAAACACTGCCTAATACACC
The DNA here is from genome assembly GCF_038502225.1 of Cherax quadricarinatus. NCBI lineage: Eukaryota > Metazoa > Arthropoda > Malacostraca > Decapoda > Parastacidae > Cherax > Cherax quadricarinatus. The sequence goes on from NC_091338.1 coordinate 24,289,702, forward strand.
CCCAATGTGCTCTATAAAAATCATTTGGTATACCGTCTATCCCTGGTGTTTTCCCGGTACTCATCCCGAAAACTGCCTCTTCCACCTCAACCTCACTTATACCAACCTCCAACCCCACTCTATCCTGCTCACTTAAAACGCTATGGAACCCCCCTTCAAAAAAACCCTCCCAGGAACCCCCCTCCCTCCAACTCCATTTCTCTCTAAACCAACTATCAGCATAGAGACTCATACTTTCCGTATTGGATAGGACTCGACCCACTGGATACCCTCCCACCCCAGGGCTTGTCTCCAATTGTAGAATGGTGGTTACACTCTGTCGGTCCCGAAATTTACGTAAAACATACCCAGACGGTTTATCACCCCACAAAACATCCTCTAACCCCGCCCTAACCCTAATTGCATCAAACCTATCATTGTGTAATTCAGCTATTCTACTCCGCAGTCTGTCCATATCATCCCTCCTACCACCTCCCCCAACATAACAATCTTGCAACTGTCCCTCCAGATAATTTTGCAACCCAAAACGCCACCTCGCCTCCTCTCGTCCCCTAGCCTTAAAAAAATTCGCTATTCCAGGTTTTGCCTGCATTTCCCACCAATCTAACAGATCTATCTCCCTGTTCCTAGCCTCCCAAAAAGGCAACCACCAATCACTGAAAAAAGGCCCCTCCCCCTCCTCCTTAAGAAGCCTTACATTTAATTTCCAGTACCCAGAATAAATACGCACCACTCCATCCCACATCAAATCTGCTATTACCGCTCTGTGATCAGAAAACCCCACATCGAAGGTTTGCACCCTCACAACATCTATACCCTGCTTAATATAAATTCTGTCTAATCGCGCTTCATATCCCCTACGGACGAACGTATGCTCCACTAGGTAACCCCCCCTCCCCACCACATCAACAACCCCAATATCTCGCAATACATCCCTCAGCACACTCAGCACACAACCCGCCCCTCTCGGTTCGACATCACCACTCCTAATCACACAATTCCAATCACCTCCTATTACTGTTATAGCAGGCAAACCTCTCAAGTGATACAGCAATACCTCTCTGACAAAATCTACTTTTACCCTGATATTACTAGTTGCTGGCATGTAAACTCCCACGAAACTAACTCGACTCTCACCCCAGACGCCATCCACCCTCACGATCCTCCCACCCCCCCCCTCTTCCCAACCGATGACACGCAAGGGGCTGGTCTCCTTTACCGCAACTGCTACCCCACCTTTCAATTGCAAACCACTGGTTACATACATCCGATATCCTTTCACCCTCAACACACTACCAGCCCTGTGATTATGCTCTTGCAAAAAGCATATGTCAACATCAAACCGCCTTAAAAACCACTCCAACCAAACTTTCTTGACCTCAGTCTTAAGTCCATTAACATTAAGCGTGACACATCTGAAAATTACAGAAGGGGCGGCTTTCCCCTATGCCTCTGGGATTTACCCACTGCACTTTTCATATTACGTGTTCCTTTGCCACTCGAGTTTTCCTGTGCAATCACTTCCCCCCTCCCTTTCCCAATTTGCAACTCAGGCACACCTCTACCACTATGTGTCCTCGGCTCCACAACCGCTGCCCATGACTTCTTCCCCGGCCTCTGCCCTGGGGTAATGACCTCATCTATCTCTGATGCCGCAGTTCGTTTCCTAGAACTCACACTTACACACATATCACCCTCAGACAATTCCTCCTGGTGTACCTCCACGGCCACCACATGCTCCCGCCCAATCTTACTCAAGTCTTCCTCAACAATTTGTTGTCCCTCCAAAGTTCCAGCTTCACATGAACTGAGAACACCTTTTGCACAGGGTTCCTCCTCATCCAAAAAATCCTTGATCACATCTGCCAATAACCCATCCTGGGTTGAAGCTTCCTGGACGAAAGTCTCCTCAGATGTCACCTTCAACTCCCCCGACGCCCCTGGGAGAGTGACACATGTCTCCGCCGCCGCCACCTCCCGGTCGACCTCTTCGCTCCAGAGGTCATTCCTCCGGCCTCCCGAGGCATCAGAGCCAGGCACCAAATTACACGACTGTTGAATCACAATTGGAGTGTCGAGAATTCGAGAAGCCCGCCTCCTAGGACACTGGGCTGCCATGTGCTCATAAGAGCTACATAGACGACATGTTTTCCTTTGCCCAGCATAGTACACATAAACCTGTGTTCTACAACCGATCATCGTAACATAGGATGGTATAGGCCTTGTTAAGGTCATTTTAAGGGTGTAAGAACCTTCCGGCATTCCTTCATATGGACCATCCCTCCACACCCCCATTGTTGCAGAATGCACTGTCCCATAACTTCGAAAATACTCCTGCAGGCCGTAAGCCGTAGCCTCGAAGGGTACATTCCGTACCTTCACCCATGTGAAGTACTTAGAGACGTCATGTAACACAACATCCATCGTTGAATTCACACTCATGCGTTGTTCCTGGTAATGCTCGACAATTCTTGTGTAGTAATCGACTCGTAGAAATTTCACAAAGATTCTTGTTAAACCATTAAGGGCGACGCCATACAATTCCTCGTTGGGAATACCATATGTATCCCTGATGATGTTAGGGAGAAGGACGTTCATCGTATCTCCACTTAACGTACCACGAACCAGCTCTATGCAGATAGTATTCACTCTCCGTACTGTATGTTCCGCCATGTTGATATCCCAATGAGCAGCGCACGTCCTCACTACTCAATGGTTGTTGCTGAACTAAGGTAGCTCGCCTGAAGACAGCAGAGGGGTGCCGAGACAACCTCACTCCACCGTGGTCAGGCAGCGAATGACCCTAGCTGTCATTCCAAGAGTTGTGTTTAGAGCTGTGAGTCAAGTTGGGGAATAAGGTAAGCGAAATTTTGTGTATGCAATAATTTCTCAAAAATCATTCTGAACCTAACAAAACAATATATTTTATTGTGTTTATTTATTATTAAATTATTGTAAACTTATCGAAAATATATTTAGTTGGATTAGGCTAAATTAAACTGCGCTTCTTATAATAAGGTTAGGTAAGTTTTCGAAGATTCTTTTGGTACAAAACTATGAATTTTTACATTAACATAAATGAAAAAAATATCTTTAAAAGTATAAGATTTTTTTTTAGAAAGGATTTAATTTTAAATGAGTTTTAAAACAGCAATGTTGCAGAAATGAGTAGGAAGTCCAGGTAGATTCGTTGAGGGAGAACGACTCTAGCTAGAATACGGTAAATGGCGTCAGGGAGACCATTGCCAAGTGCCAGAAAAATGAGGGCATAATATTTAAACAATATAAAAAATGCATTAAATACATAGTAATGACCTAGCGACTATTACATTAGTGACTTATCAATTATCACCAACGCGTCGTCAGACTCCATAACGTTTCATTAAAAAAGTATCTGGAATCTATCAGTAGGAAATTTCGTCGCCTAAAAAGAAAATGGGTCCAGCCAACTGGACTCTGAGATTAAAAGGTTCGGTCTCTTCCATGTTGCTTTGAAAACTGAAAACCTTAAATATGAGGCGACGGCAAATAAAATGACAGTGATCTCTGACTGTAGAATTAGATGCTGTAAATAAAGGAAGGTCAGTGCGCAATGATCTACCTAAATGGTTTGAAATACTGTGTTGGAAGTTAGGTGGTACTCCCGACGTATCAGGCATTACAGTTCCAACACTGGACTTTAGTTCGAAAGGCAGAAGATGCAAACTCTTCAGAAATGTTCCAATATTATTATTTTTATTAAGAAGAAAAATTTGATTTGTGAACAGTACTTCTTTAATGTTTTTCGAAAGTCTTTAAGAATTTACAAGTAAAATTTCATAAAAAGAGAGCTTTACGAGTATGTATTGTTTGTGCTTAGGGATTGTGCAAGCTATTGTAGGTAATGTAAATTTGTTCTTTGAAAATGTTCTTAAAACATTGCAAAAAAATATTTTAAACGAATCAGTTATCTAAAAAAAATAAGTATGTAAGCTCATTGTCAAACAGATAATAATTGGACCATATACAAAGGCCGTACTTAGAAGCGTTATATTACAATCAATTTTAGATTGTTAAGGTCAAAAGCCGAGATAATTTAAACCTAGTTCAATAGATGCTATATTACTATATTCTGTATTTACAGTGCTATTATTAGTAGTAACCAAGTGTCTGGAAATGACAATGAAGATTTCACTGCAATTTCATATATAAATTTCAAGTTAATATGCTTAGACTAAGATATACAATAAATACAAAAAGCCGCCTTACCTGCGAAATTTAGATTTTAAATTCGTTAAGTAGCCATCAGGAATGTTAGCCATGTTTCACAATGCCGGAAAATTCGTGAAGTGACTAACTACTGATAATTTCCTCTTCTTCTCATTAATGTTTACATTACCTAGTTTATAACCATGAGTTATTTTCATTCCCAAGGATTAGCACAACACTTATCCACATTGAACTGCATCTGCCACTTTCCAGACCATGACATTATTTTTTCCAAATCCTCCTGAGATTCATTGTCCTCAGAATATATTATTCGGCCTATTTTTGTGTTATCAGTGCATTTACTCATGTCACTCGTTATGCCTTCGTGAAAAATGGGCTTAAAATTGATCCTTGTGGAATGCTCCATGTGACTCGTCCCCATTCAGACCTGACCCCATTAATGCAAACGCTTTCCTGCCTATTGATCAGCCATGCCTTGATCCAAGTTAGAATTTTATTTCCTGTACCATGAGCTGCCACTTTTCTCAAGTCTTTTCTGAGGTACTCTATCTAAGGCTTTACTGAAATCCTAATAAACAGCATCATATGTTTATTGTTCATTATCAACTGCCTCAAATGGGTTAATGAAGAATGTCAGTAAATTTGTCAGTCAGGAACGACCTCACATGAACCCTTGCTAAGATTCATTAATCAGTTTATGTTCGTTAATTAAGTTGGCTTCTAATACTATCAATTATAAATGGCCGAGTGTAGGGTAAGTGCGTGAAGCAGTGGGTAGAATGAAAAGAGGTAAAGCAACTGGGATTAATGGGATAAAGACAAAAATGTTAAAACCAGGAGGGAATATAGTTTTGGTGTGGTTAGTGCTTTTATTTAATAAATGTATGGAAGAGAATAATCTACGTAGGGATTGGCAGAGAGCATGCATAGCTCCTTTGTATAAAGGCAAAAGGGACTTAACTGCTTCACTAGTATATTATCTGTTTCACTAGTGACCTACTTTCCTGCTTTACTAGTGACCTACTACTTCACTAGTGACCTACCTGCTTTACTATTGACCTACCTTGAGGGCCTGGGCGACCATCAGTGACAGCTGCGCCTCCGTCAGGTTGGGACTGTGGATATCTGCTACCACCTCGAACACCGTCATCCCCCAGGACCCTCCCAGTCCTTCCAGTTCCTGCAGTGACAAATGAGTCCTGACGTGGCTCTTACTCATGTGTTGATTCGCTCAGCAGATTAACAATCGCTGGCGTACCTGAGCAGCGTATCCACTCCAGTTAAAAATAACATTTTTCTGATGTGTCTTATATCTAATCATGAAATAAAAAAAAATGCAAGACAATATTTAATAAAACTGATGGCGGAGTAAATAGTGCCACCCGTGTGGCTGATTTTGTGACTCAATTAAAACACACAAAAATTATAAACACCAAATCATTAAACAATAAATTTATATATGTAAACGAGGTGTATCAGGTGTTAATAATGTTGACTGACCGTGAAGACAGTATCGGGGGAAGTGGTGCCATCTGTGAGGAGAATGACGGAGCAAGAAGACCGTGATACTCTGGATGATACAGCCGCCACTCCTGCCCCTGCCACCCTCAGTGTCTCCTCCATACCTGGTCACCAGAAAAGGGAGGAACATGAGACAAGTACTTGACCTTCCTGTTGTAGTCGATTATATACATCACAATTCCTTTATTTAAATATATATACTCCTTCCTTAATTTTAATTGTTGTTTATACAACTGCTTCCTTTAACTCTCTTTGAAAAATACCTAATTTAACCAGACATGCAAAGGCTCTTAAAGTTCGAAAAACAAATAATTAAAATAGTTCAGCTGTACAGGAAGTGAATCTTGAATTGTTGGGAATTCAATGTTTTTTTTTTTTGCAGATTTATTATCAATGAAGGTCCTTGATACACTATCTGATGAATGCAGCATTGAACATTCTGGCAGAATTCGAAGAAATAACTCAAGGTTTTCAGGAAAGTTCGGCACTCACTATGCACTCATGCTGTGCAGCGATTATGTGCTTGAAAATGGGAGCTAAACGCATAATTGCAAACCTACGGTGTGAGTGCGCTGTATAGCCCTTGTGGCTTAGCGCTTCTTTTTGATTATAATAATAATACGGTGTGAGTAATGTTTTGGAAAAAAACAGGGTTGTGTTTTTTACACCTCCAAAACTATCAAATGGTTTTGTGTTTTTATTTTATTTTTGAAAATAATAGTTTTTCTTGGCAAACGCTGTAATTGTTGCTTACTTGTTTGATCTACCATCACAGTCACTTACCACCATTACTGACCACCATCCCCTACCATTTCTAATGCCTAGGGAAAGCCGGTTGCGCGTTGTATATTGATGTATGTGTATGTGTGTATGTGTGTGTATGTGTATGTATGTGTGTATGTGTGTATGTGTGTGTGTGTGTGTGTGTGTGTACTCACCTATTTGTGGTTTCAGAGGTCGAGTCATAGCTCCTGGCCCCGCCGAATACGTAAAACTTGCGATTTTGGCTTAAACAGCAATGCACTTCTTGCCGAATAGAGCAAGCGAGAATTTGTGTATGCAATAATTTCGCAAAAATCATTCATATTCTAACGAAAAAATATATTTCGTTGCGTATATTACATTATTATAAACATATATTAAATATATTTAGTTGGATTAGGCTAAATTAAATTACACTTGTCATAATAAGGTCAGATAAGTTCCTTAAGTTTCTTTTGGTGCAAAATCATTAATTTTTATATTTACATAAATGAAAAAATATATCTTTAAATGTATAAGAGAAAAATTTAGAAAGGACTTAATTTTAAATGAGTTAATGCTAATTGACCAGTTTTACTTATTCGGCACCTCATATATATATATTATATATATATATATATATATATATATATATAATATATATATATATATATATATATATACATATATAATATATATATATATATATATAGATATATATACATATATATATATATATACATATATACATATATAATATATATATATATACATATATAATATATATATATATACATATATATATATATATACATATATATATATATATACATATATATATATATATATACATATATAATATATATATATATACATATATATATATATATATATATATATATATATATATATTATATATATATATATATATATATATATATATATATATATATATATATATATATATATATATATATATATATATATATATATATATATATCGTGCCGAATATGTAAAACTGGTCAATTAGCAAGAACGCATTTAAAATTAAGTCCTTTCTAAAATTTTCTCTTAAACGTTTGAAGATATATTTTTTTCATTAATGTTAATGTAAAAATTTTTAATTTTGCACCAAAAGAAACTTATAAAACTTACCTAACATTATTATAAGAAGAACAATTTATTTTAGCCTAACCCAACTAAATATATTTTAAATTTGTTTACAATAATTTAATACTTAACAAACACAGTGAAATATAATTTTTTCGTTAGGTTAAGAATGATTTTGGCGAAATTATTGCATACACAAATTTTCACTTGTCCTATATGGCAAGATGAGCGTTGCTATTTAAGCCAAGATTGCAAGTTCTGCCTATTCGGCACGACATTACATTATATATATATATATATATATATATATATATATATATATATATATATATATATATATATATATATATATATATATATATATACATACTCAGGGGCCATCTTATTATATACATCCTTTTAGTACTGGGTAATAACTCGTTTTACCCCACCCAACCCCCCAAACAGCCTGAATTCCTTGAGACTTGGATTCAACATGACACTGGTAAAATTCCTTAGAGATTCTGGTCGATGTTGGCATAATAGCATCTTGCAGTTGCATCAGATTTTTTGGCTGCACATTCATACTGTGAATCTCCCGTTTCACCACATTTTAAACGTTTACGCCAAATTCTGACCCTACCAGCTTCATGTAGCATTAATCTCGATTCCTCAAAACAGGTACTACAACCCAGGTACTCAACCAGTCAGGCCATCATCCTCTGACAATTTTCATTAACGAGACGTTTCCGTCCACTGAACTGCCGCACACTAGATGTTTTGTGCTCATACACCATTCTTTATGAACTCTTAATACTGTTGTGCTTGAAAATCCTCCATGAGAAATATTCAGACCACTCTGTCTGGCGCCAACAATCAATCCACGGTCAAAATCACGTAGATCATTCTTCCCCATTCTGATGTTTGGTCTGGACGACAAGTGAACTTCGTGGCATGCAAAGAATATCTTACAATTTATTTGGCCTATGTCACACCCCCATATAGGCTGCCTCCCAACCAGTGAGCCGGGTGCTAAAGGTTTAACGATCAATAGGGTACCCGTCGTTAAGTCAGTACCTTGGTTCATTGACCAGTCATAGGCAAGCCCACCAAAGCTGAAGCAACGTGGTTCAGGTGCAGCAAGCATCGGCAGGCTTAAATTAGAAGTCTACCCTACTTCTAATTTTTACAGTCGCCGTCTGGTTGAATCCTCCCTTTATACACAACTTTCCTTTGTAAAATGTTCCAAACTTGAGAACACCCGTGACTTAACCTGATTCTTTTCTCCTTTTTTCCCTCTTCCCTTTCCTCTTTCTCCTTTGGGTTTTCATTCTTCTGCTTTGGGTGTTTGGGCCTTTATTATCTTGTCCCCCTCTGTGTTCTTGTTCCTACCATTTGTGGGCCCCTCGCTCGTTTGCAGTGCTTCTCTTTCTCAGTATTTGATTCTCTCCTCTACTACTACCTCTACCACTATTTTTCTTCCTTTCCTACTAAATCTCTTCTCCTGTCCCTGTCTGCTGGCATATATATACTCCCCCCTTCTCTTTTTCTTTGTATGACTTTGTAAATGGACCAAACTGGACCGAAACGTCGTTCTAAGCTCCTCTCTCCTACGTGCGGGTTATTTATGTATTGGCAGACTTGCCTACCTGCTGGTTGAGTACGGAACACTCTCTCTGGTGTCTTCTTTGTCATCTGTCACCGTGTACACTTATTTTACCTGTACATATTGCACATATCTGAATATAGTAGATGAAGGCAAAATATACATTATAGACTATTGCTGAGGTTGTTTGCTAAAAATCGCATTGTAATAAAGTTGGTAGAATTACCGACAATATGCAAAGTAAAAGGACACAAGTGCAACTAATGTGACATTTTATTGTGGCAACGTTTCGCTCTCCAGGAGCTTTATCAAGCCATTACGGATTGATAATGTCTTGATAAAGCTCCTGGAGAGCGAAACGTTGCCACAATAAAATGTCACATTAGTTGCACTTGTGTCCTTTTACTTTAAAAAAACGCATTGCGACCAGGTCTCACAAGTCATTCTTCACCTGTGTTTCTGGAAAACATATTGATCATGTCTACATGCTTTAAGACACTGAGTTGCTGCCATGTCACTGGCTGAACACATATTTGCATTAGCGACAGAATGTACAGGTGTACCTAATATACAGTATACATACCGAGTGTGTATACTGTATATAATTATTATTAACATTAAATGAAAGAAATTGAGCACTTTTTTTGTTCCTGTTTCATATTGTATTCTGTGGCATTCATTTTATCATTATTTTTGGCATAACTGTGATATATATGGGATCAGAGTTTTTAATGTTGTGAAGAAGAAAAATACACTCCCTACCCCGGGTTATCCTGGGTGGCTAACACTCCCTACCCCGGGTTATCCTGGGTGGCTAACACTCCCTACCCCGGGTTATCCTGGGTGGCTAACACTCTCTACCCCGGGTTATCCTGGGTGGCTAACACTCCCTACCCCGGGTTATCCTGGGTGGCTAACACTCTCTACCCCGGGTTATCCTGGGTGGCTAACACTCCCTACCCCGGGTTATCCTGGGTGGCTAACACTCCCTACCCCGGGTTATCCTGGGTGGTTAACACTCCCTACCCCGGGTTATCCTGGGTGGCTAACACTCCCTACCCCGGGTTATCCTGGGTGGCTAACACTCCCTACCCCGGGTTATCCTGGGTGGCTAACACTCCCTACCCCGGGTTATCCTGGGTGGTTAACACTCCCTACCCCGGGTTATTCTGGGTGGTTAACACTCCCTACCCCGGGTTATCCTGGGTGGCTAACACTCCCTACCCCGGGTTATCCTGGGTGGCTAACACTCCCTACAGCGGGTTATCCTGGGTGGCTAACACTCCCTACCCCGGGTTATCCTGGGTGGCTAACACTCCCTGCCGCGGGTTATCCTGGGTGGCTAACACTCCCTACCCCGGGTTATCCTGGGTGGCTAACACTCCCTACCCCGGGTTATCCTGGGTGGCTAACACTCCCTACCCTTGATTATCCTGGGTGGCTAACTCTCCCTACCCTTGATTATCCTGGGTGGCTAACACTCCCTACCCCGGGTTATCCTGAGTCGCTAACACTCCCTCCCCCGGGTTAACCTGAGTAGTTAACACTCCCTACCCCGGGTTATACTGGGTGGCAAGCACTCCCTACCCCGGGTTATCATGGGTGGCAAAGGCTCACTACCTCGGGTTATCCTGAGTGGTTAACACTCCCTACCCCGGGTTATCCTGGGTGGCTAACACTCCCTACCCCGGATTACCCTGGGTGGCTAACACTCCCTACCCCGTGTTATCCTGAGTGGCTAGCACTCCCTACCACGGGTTATCCTGAGTGGCTAACACTCCCTACCCAGGTTATCCTGAGAGGATAACACTCCCTACCCCGCGTTATCCTGGGTGGCTAACACTCCCTTCCCCGGGTTATCATGGGTGGCTAACACTCCCAAACCCCGGGTTATCCTTGGTGACTAACACTTCCTACCCTGTGTTATCCTGGGTGGCTAACACTCCCTACCCCGGGTTATCCTGGTTGGCTAAGACTCTCTACCCCGGGTTATCCTGGTTGGCTAAGATTCCCTACCCCGGGTTATCCTGGGTGGCTAAGACTCCCTACCCCGGGTTATCCTGGGTGGTTAAGACTCTCTACCCCGGGTTATCCTGGTTGGCTAAGACTCCCTACCCCGGGTTATGCTGGGTGGCTAAGACTCCCTACTCTGGGTTATCCTGGGTGGATAAGACCCCCTACCCCGGGTTATCCTGGTTGGCTAAGACTCCCTACCCCGGGTTATCCTGGTTGGCTAAGACTCCCTACCCCGGGTTATCCTGGTTGGATAAGACTCCCTACCTCGGGTTATCCTGGGTGGATAAGACTCCCTACCCGGGGTTATCCTGGGTGGCTAAGACTCCCTTCCCCGGGTTATCCTGGGTGTCTAAGACTCCCTTCCCCGGGTTATCCTGGTTGGCTAAGACCCCCTACCCCGGGTTATCTTGCTTGGCTAACATTCCCTACCCTGTTTCAGAGTTCAATAAATCTTAATCGACAGTCACGTGAACATTGCTCTCCTTGCTACTCTGATAAAGGAGTCGTAACTCTGAAACGTCTCACCGTTGCTGTTTTCGAATGCCAACTCCAACAGTCAGTATTTAATTCTAGCTTCAGCATTCAATGCCTCCTGACAAGTTCAGCACTTTTTAACGTAATTTTCCCCTGAGTTTCAATCGGAATAAACTAAAACTATCCAGTACCTGGACTGATATATGAAAATCGGGACGGCTGCGACAGGAAAAGCTGACGAACCCGGATTTTGTAATAAAAGTCCCTGGCATCTGTGTGCAATAATTCTATATTACTTTCTTCAATAAAGATCAAAATAAAACGGTTGGGTGAGAGTCAGGAAGTCACTGCGAGGAGGCGCTTACCATGAGGATGAGGAAGCTGGGCCGCACTCAGGAAGACAGTCACTGTCACTGACAGTAGTAGAGACGACACCTTCATCCTGATCCTGTCTCACCACAGTCAAGTCTCACCGAGGTGAAGTAGAAATAACACTATTAATATCATGTTTCCACTCTGGTACACGAAACTTTCTGAACGTAGACTTACGAAATTATACACGTTGATTGAATTGTATAATTTATACGAACACAAAATATAAAGTGGATGCTATGCAATATTTTTACACTGTAAATTCAATGAAGGTCATAGTAACGTTAGTCACACTCCAGTAAAAGGAATAGAGCGAATTATGTAGCATTAATTAGTACAGAACCTTTCGTTTTCATGCAGGCGAGGGGCTCTTCTTCCAAGGAAGTGAACTCATCATCTCTTTCCCTGGATCAAACCCGATTGCTTCCCATTTTTTGCGCAATTTTTATATATCAAAAAAAGCGCTAAACCTTCAAGAATAATAAAATAATTATCCTTCAAAGCATCAAATAACGAACATCAGTACATTTATGAAAAATCGTACGAAAGCTCTTTTTTTTCATAAGAACATAAGAAAGAAGGAACACTGCAACAGGCCTACTGACCCATGCGGAGCAGGTCCATGCCCTCCCCCCGGATTAGACCAATGAATAAATAACAAAAAGGCAATGACCAATGACCCACCCCCCGGATTATCCCAATGACCCACCCAGTCTGGTCATCCCCACTCAAGGATGGAGCACTGCACCAGACCCAGCAGCACAAGCTAGTCAGGTCCAACTCACACACATCAACAACCACTCATGTATTTATCTAACCTATTTTTAAAACTACACAACGTTTTAGCCTCAATAACTGTACTCGGGAGGGTGTTCCACTCATCCACAACTCTATTACCAAACCAGTATTTTCCTATATCCTTCCATAATTAACTTCTTTGAGTCACGAGATAGTTAAGGAGGTATTAGCTAAGTTATTCCATTTGTAAAGCGCAGGACTCGACCTATAGCAAAGCAATCATGGGCCTTAATAATATTGCTAGAATTACCGACAATATGTTAGCTAAAAGGCCGAAGATCCAGGAAAACGCGATGTTGCCATATTAACTGTCACATTAGTTGCACTTGTGTCCTTAATACCTAACAATCCTGGGCGGGCATGACCCAATGGGAAGTGTGATCATGTAATAATTTTAGGTTGGCCTTACGACGATCTCGATCCTTGACTAGAAATATGTTAAGTACTGATAAGTACGTCACTGTGACACAGGAGTAGCACAATGTGACACAGGAGTAGCACAGTGTGACACAGGAGTAGAACAGTGTGACACAGGAGTAGAACAGTGTGACACAGGAGTAGAACAGTGTGACACAGGAGTAGCACAGTGTGACACAGGAGTAGCACAGTGTGACATAGGAGTAGCATAGTGTGACACAGAAGTAGCATAGTGTGACACAGAAGTAGCATAGTGTGACACAGAAGTAGCATAGTGTGACACAGGAGTAGCATAGTGTGACACAGGAGTAGCATAGTGTGACACAGGAGTAGCACAGTGTGACATAGGAGTAGCATAGTGTGACACAGAAGTAGCATAGTGTGACACAGAAGTAGCATAGTGTGACACAGAAGTAGCATAGTGTGACACAGGAGTAGCATAGTGTGACACAGG
>NC_091338.1:24308399-24438399 GCF_038502225.1 Cherax quadricarinatus
AAGAGCGGCCATATTGGTGAGGAGAAAAACTATTGCGAGTCCCTAAATACCACATCAGACGTCTATTCACTAATGATTCCATCACCTTACAGACTACACTGGTCAGAGCAATGGGACGATAGTGAGAGGTATCAAGCCCCGAGGTGCCTGGTTTGCGAAACGGTAGTACAATGGCAGATTTCCATTGTTGAGGGAGAACACCTCGCGCCCAAACAAGATTGAAAAGGCGCAGAAGGACTGCAAGGGCTGTAAAATGCGAATACTGTAGCATGCGGATATAAATATTATCTGGCCCAGCTGCCGATGACCAGCAAGCAGAAAGCATGGACTCTAGCTCTAGGAGAGTGAAAGGTACGTTATATGGCTCCATCCCATTAGAAGAGAAATCCAAGGGCGATTGCTCCCTGGCATACTTAAAAAACGAGGAACAGGGGTGAATCCCTTGAGAGAAAGAGACAAGATAGTTTCCGATTCCCATGGCAACCTCAAGAGGTTCCACAACACTAAAACCAGTAACCTGGAAAACGGGAGCCGGGTTCGGAGCGTACTTGCCTCACAACTTCCGTACCTTCTTCCAATCCGCACACATATGGAAGGTCGAGGTAACAGTAGAAACGTAGTCTTGCCAACAAGTGCGCTTAGCGTTGCGTATGACGCGGCGAGCGACTGCCCTTGCTGGCTTAAAATCCAAAAGACGATCTGAGGTCTGATTATATCGATAATGGCCCCATGCAGCATGTTTCAAACGCACTGAACGAGCATGCACAGGAGACCGCCAAGGCACGCATGTCTAAAAATGCCTGCCTGAGGTAAAAGAACGTGACGCTGCAGTCAAAACTAAGGTCAAAAACTGGTGCACTAGCTCGTCAATAGAGGACGAAGAAGGGTCCTTATATAAAGTGGTAAGATGAGAGTACAAGTCCCAATTTGCTCGTTCAAATTCCCAACGGGGGCTACAAGATGGTCGGGAATGTGTAGTAGAAGTAAGAATAATAGGAAAGTGATCACTGTCGTGCAAATCCGGGAAACAGACCAAGTGTAATCAAGGGCAATTGATGTGGAACAGATAGATTATTATTATTATAATCAAGGGGGAAGCGCTAAACCCGGAGGATTATACAGCGCCTGGGGGGGGGGATACGTGGAAGGCATTCAGGCTTAATTCGGGGAACTGGAGCACAGATCCAATTCCCTAAATCAAGAGCCCCTCACCAACATCAAGGAACCTTCCTCGAGGGGGAACAGATAGAAAGATCAATGCAAGAGAGTGCGAGAGTCAAAATAGGTGGGAGCACCAGTATTTAAAACATGAAGAGGATGAGAAGAAAGAAGTCTCCAACTGATCACCACGAGTCACAGTGGGACCCTCCCCAAAGATGAAGGCGAGTGTTAAAATCACCTAACAAGATGGGCGGCGGCAGAGAAGAGATCAAGAATGCAACATCCGAGATACAGAATGCACGGGAAGGGGAGATATATAGAGAGCAGACTGTATACCACCTGTGCAAATAACTACGGATTGCTGTATAATGCAGCAGAGAACGAACAAAGACTTGTTGTACAAGAATGGTATACAGTACCAACAAGATGAAATTAAGACATGTGCAACATCTGGGTATCTTTATTGTAGACGTTTCGCCATCCGGTGGCTTTATCAATACAAATTCCAGGACATAATTTGAAAACAGTAGAACTATATACAGAAGATGAGATAATAAGTCCCTCAGCCTTGGAGTTACCTGGAGTCTACCTGGAGAGTATTCTGGGAATCAACGCCCCGACGGCCCGGTCCACGACCAGGCCTCCCAGTAGATCAGAGCCTGATCAACCAGTTTGTTACTGCTGATCCGGCACCTACTTTAAGTATCTGTCCAGCTCCCTCTTGAAGGCAGCCAGGGGCCTATTAGTAATTCTCCTTATACATGGTGAGAAGCTGTTGAACACTCTTGGACCCCGGACACTTATGATGTTTTCTCTTATTGTACCAATGGCGCCCCTACTTTTTCATTGGGGGTATTTTGCACTGCCTGCCCAGTCTTTTACTTTTGTAGGAGTTGGTGCAAAGAGCACCGTAGTAGTGCCTCTGCTTCAGAACATCCACGACGACGTTGCTCTTTGCACCCACTCCAAGGCTGAGGGACTTATTACCTCATTTTCTGTATATAGTTCAACTGTCTTCAAATTATGTCCTGATAAAGCCACTGGATAGCGAAACGTCTACAATAAAGATACTAAGATGTTGCACATGTGACTTAAGAACAAAGACCTGTTGAAACGGTATACCAACGTGCACAAGAAGCGCACTCTCATTATAAGTTTCATCTGGAAAGGGATCAGAAGAATGCAACAGATAGGAGTAGCGAGCGAGTATATGGTAACGATAGTTTGATTGCCAGCTGCTTGTTAAGGTAGGGTCAGTCTAGCTCCCGCTATCTCCCCCCCCCCTTTTCTCCCCACCCCGAAAGGTGACGTGTGGGGCTCCGGCCAAACAGTAATCACTCGACTCACAGCTCCCAGCACAACTAAGTAAAAGCCTCTGCTCCTATTCTAGTGGTTATATTGGTTGAAAACTTCACTTTTGACCCATAATAAACTTAGTCCTTTCAGTTTTAAGTTCCACATGAGACTTTTAGATAATCACCACCTTTTTTAAGTATCTTACACTTATCATGGAGAGTGATTTCTTAAGCAATGGGTAACCTGTCTCTCTTTCCAGCTTGGAATGACAGCTCGGGTTATTTGCCAACCAACGAAAAGTGTTGAAGGAGACGGACTGAAAAAGGTCCTGAGACGTCACTTTTTGATCTACCTACCTGATTAATTGTAGTTGAGCACCGGGCCCTACCCCTCATCTTTGTAGTGAAGAACCTGCGTGCCTACCATCTGGACGGACTATTCAAGGCTATAGACTCTGTGAAGAACTAGTCGTTGGGTTGTCACTCAACACCTGTGACCCCCCCCCCCCATCATTAACGGCTACAATTTCTACAAGACGGTGTCAACATCAACCAGACACCCCATTTTACTTGTACACATTAGCGATGAATTCAACTGTTATTTTTCCATTTCATTTTTCTTTCAAGTAGGATACACCTTCATGTTTCAACGTTTTATCTTCGCATTACTAAATAATAAAGTGTTTATCTTTGTGAATTATTTCTTTTTCTATTCATTAATTTTCCTGAGGAGGAGCCAGCCTTGGTAATACTATCTGAAGTTGTTACAGGGCTGAGTAAGATTTCACAAAGAACAAAGACCTGTTGAAACGGTTTACCAACGTACACAAGAAGCGCACTCTCATTAAAAGTTTCATCAGGAAAGGGATCAGAAGAATGCAACAGCACATAGCCCGTAACAGGATGGATAACCGCTGACAGAACTTAAGGATCCTGTACCCCGACACATACTGGGAAAACTGGGAGAGGAACACCTGGAGCTCTCCCTGATTACCCCTGAGGCCTCGAATATTCCACTGTAAATAAGTCATTATTCACAAAGATAGGTATGCCAACAATGAGAAGCGATAAAATCTACGGGCTAGTAGGGTCAGTGAAGTCAACGTGTAGAGGCAACGGAAAGCGTGTAAGCAAGGAGGAAGGCTGTGAAGGGAAAGATTGCTGCGAGGGTTGTGAAAAATAAGAGGAGGCATAAGGAGGCGCACCGGTGTCTATTGAGTGTTCTTTCTCTGCAATATAGTCGGAGATAGCATCAAGTGTTTCATCGTACAAGGAAAATGCCGATACCATGACTTCAGAAACAGGTGAGGTAGAGCAAGAAGAGATCAGGGAGAATATGGAAGGAACCAAAGAGGTCTGAGAGAGGAGGAGAGTATGAACCTGGGGAGATGCACTGGCGGGGACAGTGCATCTCCACAGGGAGGTTCACCCCCTCACACGAGGGGAGTGAACCTCCACCTTCGTGTGAGAGTTAGAAAGGGGGTGAGAACTAGGCACCGAAGCCAGAAAGGAAAACTGTTGGGGAATTATAAGCACCGGAGGAATGCGAAGAGACTTGGGTTTAGGAGACAGGTTCAACATCCCAGGTGATAGGCGCGAAGAAGGTGCAGGCGTGCGAGCCTCGCAGACTAAGAAACTAGCGGGCGAGATGAAGAACAAGTAAATGTAGAAAGAGGTAAGGAGGAGGGGGTTTCAGAGGGTAAAACCGCAAAAGAATTAGAGACGGGGGTAACCCCGGAAGACACGGCACTGGAGGAGCTGGTAAGCGGTGGGACCACCAACGTTGGACGTCTCCTAGCTACTCGAGAATAAGGAACACGAGGAAGAATTCCCTGAAGGCGCAGCCGAGAGACAGCCATTGCATAAGGCTTTCGCTCTCCTTAAGACAAAGGATTTCAAGTGCATTAAGATAGACCTGACACTGGCGGGGAAAAAGAAAGGCGAGGGACAGTGGAGGTACAGTTACTAGAAGGTATGAAAGGGCCCTAAGTTCCCCCTGTCATCCAAGAGGACCTCAAGACCGCCAGCAGTGCAGATACAACGTGGAACCCGTGCCATACCCTACCCTTCATGTCAGTAAATCAGCGATCCGGGATAGTAGCCTTCACATCCACCGAGTCGCCTCGGCAGACAAAGGAGAGGGCTGTCTGATACCAGCCACAAAGCATACCTCCTTCGGCTGCCACCTCCCAGAGCCGACAGGCAGCCTCTGGAGATACACCTATCACCTGCCAGACCCCCCCACCCCCCACCTGGAAATCCGGTAAGGGAGCATGGATCCTCTAGATGATCCAGATTCCACAGCAAACTACACCACTCCCGAGGGACCCCACGGAGCGGGATGAACGCTGGCACAGTTTCACCTACCTAGAAATAATACTGCCAGAGGGGAGGACCCCAGAGGCTACAAATGGGACGGGGAAAATGGAGAAATGGAAGGGGGAAGGAAAGGGAAAAGAAGGGGAGACGAGGAGGATGGGATAGGAAGGACGGTTTGGGAGATAATTAGGCTCGGTCTGAGGAAGAGGACCAAAAGGTCCAATTCCTTAGATCAAGAGCCTTTTTACCACGACAAACAGCCCCCTTTAAAGAGGCTATACGGTAATGCATGTCTTTCTCTATATTAAAAAAGTCTTTTCTGATGAACCCAGTGAAAGAGACGTATAATACAGGAACTACAGAGGTACTGCGTACCAGAGCATGGTTAATACCAGAACTACAGAGGTACTGTGCACCTGACCATAGTTAAGACGACTGGGAACAACAAACCAGAGTTAAGGTTATTGGCAAGAAAAATGCATGTTTTATTTGCCGATATATAACACTGCCATCATAGAATTGAGGCAACAACAAAAAAAAAAAGTTTTCATAAATATTTGTACGAAAGTCGACTAAAATATTTAAGCATAAAGCCCCATTATACACGGCTTCGTGAATTTATCAAAGCAGACAAGAAAAAAGATAATGTGTAGCTATTATTATTAGAATTATCATTGTTATTTAATATTAATGGGGAAACGTGATATGGTATGCAGGTACGACAGCTTGGCTACTTCAATATAAAGGTAGGTGAAGTAATCTTAATAGTAATTCTTTACATTCAGCATTCAGAGCACATCGATAAGAAATTATTTAGTGTAGTTGTGTTTTTATCTTCATCAGTAAGTGAGGTATTGTGGCTCTTTTGGAAGCCATAACATGCTCATGCTACACGAGTCCTGGTTAGCATGCTCATTGACTGGCACAAAACCTTTGAAAGCTGAGCAGGCAGCAGAATGCCCCAGAGGAAATCGAAACTCTTGATTAATTATAAAATTATTCAGAGGATCTATATATGGGTTCAGGCAGCGGTTTACTCCATCCTGGTAATGGAGATCTGGATTCGGTGTGTAGCAGGATTGGCAGGGACGGGGGTCGTGAAGTGAATAAGTAGGATGACTGACGGCTTGCCGGCTAGGATGGTGGTTCCCTTTGCGAAGGGAGAGCCGAGGCCTGCCGCTACGAGCTCTGTTCTCCACGCATCCTTCTCGTTGCCACCGTCTGATCCAGCGGTAGACGGTCGTCAGGCTCGCTCCTGTCTGCTGAGCGATCGTGCGGACAGACATCCCATCGACCCACATGCAGACAAACCTGGCTCGTTCTTCCACTTCCGTGGGTCTGAACGGGTGTTGTCTCATCAGTGATGCTGTGTAAAAACAAACACAAGAGATATATCTTCACATGCATAAGTTATCAACACCATTAAAAAATATATATACAAGTCACAATACCTTAGCTTCAACAATTCATTCTGTACGTCCAAGCGGACGTCTTTAAGTGGGCCGCAGAAAACAATATGAAGATCAGCGAAGATAAATTTAAAGTGCTCTACTATGGAAAATTCGAGGAAATTAAAACTGTATCGGAGTATAAAACAAATTCTAGCCACACAATGGAGTGAAAAACTACTATGAAGTTCCTGGGAGTGAATGTCAGAGAATCTCACTTTTAAAGATCACAACAATGTATCTACTAAATCTGCTAGGAAAATAATAGTATGGATAGTGAGAATATACAGAGAACTTTCAAGGTATGTATGAGTACGATAAAGCATCCGTATTACTGGGAAAGATTGAAGTCCTTGGTTTGTACTCCCTGGAACGCAGGCGAGAAAGATACTGGAACTTTTCTCTATAGAAAAGTACCAGACCTTTGATCCTTTTAAACTCATAGTAATCTTGCATAAAACAGCTCATCATCTCGTGCAAATGGTGACAACTTATGTACAACCAGATAGTAACTATGATGACTGAACACGAACTAGTAGTAAAATACACAAATAACCCGTACATAGGTGGAGCTTACGACGACGTTTCGGTTTGACTTGGACCATTTACAAAGTCACACAAACAGAAAGAGAAGGAGGCAGTATGTGCGGGTTATTTGTGTGTTGTTCCAGTCACGGTATTGTGTCTCTGTTATTTAGAAGCAAAATTAGTAGTAGAGAGAGCCGAGGCATTTTGTCATAAGATTGCCCAGGTCTACACTGATGCCAAGCTAGGATATATTTAAGGAAAATTATTTTAACAGAAAATGAGCAAACTATGATATTGCCTCTTAAGAATTTGCATATTTTTTGGAGCATCATAACATTATCGTAAATGAGAGAGTGGAATAAATATCTATAAATAAGTTAATTTTCCTTAAACAATGCTTCCACCAGCAGCAGTTGCTGACTATATCAGCGCAAGCGAGAATAGTAATGCATATTTTTTATACAAGCCATACGACGGGCGGGGTTCGAACCCGCGATCAGAGAGTCATAAAACTCCAGACCGACGCGTTAGACAGACTGAGAACCCACTATCAAGTTGTACCATATAATACTGCATCAACTGATGTACGAAAGTTTACTGACAGTGTATTTTTTGTGTAAGAAAGAACGAAAAGAAACATTTGGTTGTGATTCATAGTTAAGAGACATCCGAGACTCTGAAGAAAATCTTGAGATCAGTTCTACATTGCCCCAGTAAACATTGCCACGCCACTTCGGGTATATAGCATCTCATGCATAGTTTAGGGTATATATGAGAGACAGGACGTTTATTAAAGAAGAAATAAATTTAAAAAATGCAAAAGAAAATTGCTTTCCTCAAATCTGAGAACTTTTAATTACTTTATCAGCATTATTCGACTCTCCAGAAAATTTCAGTTTGTGAAAGGGA
Organism: Cherax quadricarinatus; assembly: GCF_038502225.1. Taxonomy (NCBI): domain Eukaryota; kingdom Metazoa; phylum Arthropoda; class Malacostraca; order Decapoda; family Parastacidae; genus Cherax; species Cherax quadricarinatus. Next base: position 24,316,060 of record NC_091338.1, read on the forward strand.
CACTGGAGGAATGATCCTGGTGATCAGTTTGTTTTAAAGAAATATATTCCGTCTACAAACTTGCTAGATTCAGGATACAAAAAATAGATATATATTTGAAGACTTGCAACGTGTTTTCACTCTTTAATATATCAGTTCAGTAATGTAAGAACACGTTTCGCTCTTTGTCCAAAAAACTCCTTTCCGCTTAGCACAGTAGCCAGAGCATGATGGACGGATGCAATGGTATTCCACGATAAGTGGCAGCTTATGGGACAGGTTAGTGGTAGACCTCAGCACGTTTCGCTCACTGTTCAAAGGCCACATCTGTTAGGTTAAGAAAGTAGACATAATGGAAAGTACTCTGAGATTATGTAACGGTGAGACGTTCGTTCCCCAGATTACTCTTACTTAGGCAGTGTTAGCTTCACGAGTCTACCCGCATTTTCTCTCACACTTTTTGCTTATAACTATAAGAGTGAACTGCGATATTTACAGAAACTCGGCTATCACTAACATAATCTCAACTAAAGGAACTAGATAAATTATATATATATATATATATATATATATATATATATATATATATATATATATATATATATATATATATATATATATTTATATATATATATATATATATATATATATATATATATATATATATATATATATATATATGTCGTGCCGAATAGGCAGAACTTGCGTTCTTGGCTTAAATAGCAACGCTCATCTTGCCATATAGGACAAGTGAAAATTTGTGTATGCAATAATTTCGCCAAAATCATTCAGAACCTAACGAAAAAAATATATTTCACTGTGTTTGTTTAGTATTAAATTACTGTAAACAAATCTAAAATATATCTAGTTGGGTTAGGGTAAAATAAATTGCGCTTGTTATAATAAGGTTAGGTAAGTTTTCTAAGTTCCTTTTGGTGCAAAATTATAAATTTTTACATCAACATTAATGAAAAAAATATGTCTTTAAACGTATAAGAGAAAATTTTAGAAAGGACTTAATTTTAAATGAGTTCTTGCTAATTGACCAGTTTTACATATTCGGCACGACATATATATATATATATATATATATATATATATATATATATATATATATATATATATATATATATATATATATATATATATATATATATATATTTTTTTTTAACAAGCCGTATTCTAACGAGGCAGGGCGACTCAAAAAAAAAAAAAAAAAAAAGAAACATTTTCATCAACATTCATACAATCACTGTCTTTGCAGAGTCGCTCAGATAAGACAGTTTAGATGTCCCTCCAAACAGCCAATATTCCAAACCCTTCCTTCAAGTGAAGGCATTCTACTTCTCACCTCCAGGACTCAAGTCCTGCTAACCGGTTTCCCTGAATCCCTTCATAAAATATTACTCTGCTCACGCTCCAACAGTTCGTCAGGTCACAAAAACCATTCGTCTCCATTGACTCCTATCTAACACGCTCTCACATGCCTGCTGCATGTCTAAGCCCCTTGCACACAAAAACTCTTTGACCCACCTCACTCTATCCTTTCCTAGGGCGACCCCTACCCCTCCTCCACTCCACTACGGATTTATACACCTCCAAGTCATTCTATTTTTCTCCACCCTTTTTAAATGACCAAACCACCTCAACAACCTCTCATTATCCCTCAAGTACATGAAGAACTGATGTACAAATTTCAAAAAGAGCAGAAAAGTTAAATTTTCAGCACACAGAGGCCAAGTGAAAAGGAAAAGATATTTTAAATCAAGCTAAGTAGTCATTCTTTGGAAACATAAAACAACTAATCTGATTTTTTAACTGGTTGTACCGCTGTACACTGATTGATCCCTTCAAGGCAGGCGAAACTGCTGACCTGGAGAGTGTACAAAGAACTTTTATGGCACACACAAGTACGATAAAGCACCTCAATTACTGGGAACGGTTGAAGGCCCTTGATTTGAATTCCCTGGAACGCAGGCGAGAGAGATACATGATAATATATACTTGGAAAATCCTACAGGGATTAGTACCACACTTGCACACTGCCTATGAAAGCAAAAAACTCGGCAGGAGTTGCAACATTCCCCCAATGCGAAGCAAGGGCGCCACAAGTACATTGAGAGACAACACAATAAGTGTCAGGGGCCCAATACTGTTCAACTGCCTCCCAGCACACATAAGGGGGATTACCAATAAACCCCAGGCTGTCTTGAAGAAGGCACGGGACAGGCACCTATAGTCAGTACTTGAGAAGCGGTGATGTGGTCCGTACGTCAGTTTACGTGCGTGGATCAGACTCTGATCCGTCACGAAACCTAGTCTCAGACCGAGCCGTGGGGGCGTTGACCCCCGAAACCCTCTCCAGGATAAATTTAAAATTTATTTCCTAATTTTATATACTAGGTGTATCGCTTTGTGCATTTAGTGTATATAAACCTAGAATTTTTTATTACTAAGTGAATGTTGACAAAGTTATGACCACTGATCACTTTCAGGAATTATAGACAACTTGAAGTTAGTGAAGTGTTGAAGCAGAACTTTAATGAACCAAGAACACAAGAAAAACCTGCCATCTTCTGAAGAATATACATGTACCTGATACATGTACCTAATACACGGACCTGATACATGTACCTGATACATGTACCTGATACATGTACCTGATACACGGACCTGATATATGTACCTGATACACGGACCTGATAAATGTACCTGATACATGTACCTGATACATGTACCTGATAAATGTACCTGATACATGTACCTGATACACGGACCTGATACACGGACCTGATACACGTGCCTGGCACAGGAACCTGACACACGTGCCTGGCACAGGGACCTGACACACGTGCCTGGCACAGGGACCTGACACACGTGCATGTCATAGAGACCTGACACGTGCCTGGCACAGGGACCTGACACACGTGACTGGCACACGGACCTGACACACGTGACTGGAACACGGACCTGACACGTGCCTGGCACACGGATCTGACACACGTGCCTGGCACACGGACCAGACACACGTACCTGACACGTGCCTGGCACACGGACCTGACACGTGGCTGGCACACGAACCTGACACACGTGCCTGGCACACGAACCTGACACACGTGCCCGGCACACGGACCTGATACACGTGCCTGGCACACGGAGCTGATACACGTGCCTGGCACAGGGACCTGACACACGTGCCTGGCACAGGGACCTGACACACGTGCCTGACACAGGGACCTGACACACGTGACTGGCACACGGACCTGACACACGTGACTGGCACAGGAACCTGACACGTGCCAGGCACACGGACCTGACACACGTACCTGGCACACGGACCTGACACACGTGTCTGGCACACGGACCTGACACACGTGTCTGGCACACGGACCTAACACACGTGCTTGGCACACGGACCTGACACATGTACCTGATACATGGACCTGACACATGGACCTGATACACGGACCTGACACATGGACCTGATACACGGACCTGATACACGTACCTGATACACGGACCTGATACACGGACCTGACATGTTCCTGGCACACGGACCTGACACACGTGCCTGGCACACGGACCTGGCACACGTGCCTGGCACACGGACCTGACACATGTGCCTGGCACACGGACCTGACACATGTGCCTGGCACACGGACCTGACACACGTGCCTGGCACACTGACCTGACACACCTGCCTGGCACACGGACCTGACACGTCCCTGGCACACGGACCTGACACGTGCCTGGCACACGGACCTGACACATGGACCTGACACATGGACCTGATACACGGACCTGACACATGGACCTGATACACGGACCTGATACACGAACCTGATACATGTGCCTGATACACGGACCTGATACAGCGACCTGACATGTTCCTGGCACACGGACCTGACACACGTGCCTGGCACACGGACCTGACACCTGCCTGGCACACGGACCTCACACACCTGCCTGGCACACGGACCTCACACACCTGCCTGGCACACGGACCTCACACACCTGCCTGGCACACGGACCTCACACACCTGCCTGGCACACGGACCTGACTCACCTGCCTGGCACACGGACCTGACACACGTGCCTGGCACACGGACCTGGCACACGTGCCTGGCACACGGACCTGACACACGTGCCTGGCACACGGACCTGACACACGTGCCTGGCACACGGACCTGACAAACCTGCCTGGCACACGGACCTGACACGTGCCTGGCACACGGACCTGACACACGTGCCTGGCACACGGACCTGACACATGGACCTGATACATGGACCTGACACACGGACCTGACACATGGACCTGATACACGGACCTGATACATGTGCCTGATCATGTACCTGGTACATGTACCTGGTACATGTACCTGATACATGTACCTGGTACATGTACCTGATACATGTACCTGGCACATGTATCTGATACATGTATCTGATACATGTACCTGATACATGTACCTGATACATGTACCTGATACATGTATCTGATACATGTACCTGATACATGTACCTGGTACATGTACCTGGCACATGTATCTGATACATGTATCTGATACATGTATCTGATACATGTACCTGGTACATGTACCTGGCACATGTATCTGATACATGTATCTGATACATGTACCTGATACTTTCTGAACATCCTGGCCAGTATTAGAACAGCCTGGCCAGCATCTGAACACCTTGGCCTGTATTTGAATTCCTTGGCCTGTATTTGAATACCTTGGCCTGTACTTGAATACCATGGCCAGCATTTAAACAACCTGGGCAGTACTTGAACACTCTGGCCAGTATTTGAACACCTTGGGCAGGATTTGAACAGCTTGGAAAGCATTTGAACACCTTAGCCAGCATTTGAACTTGGCCAGCATTTGAACACTTTAGCCAGTATCTGAACACCCTGAATAGTATAATAGCATCCTTTCCTATAAGTGAACATCGTACTCAGTATCTGAACACAAGTCAGTATCCGAGCACTCTGCTATGTTGAATACAAAGGTCAATATTCAAACATCAAAGTCAATATCTAAACTTCCTTGCAGGTATCAGAACACCCTGGTAGGTAAATGAACACCCTTACAGATGTCTAAGCTAGGTGAGCACCCTGGTAGGCACTTGATCTCCCCAGCAGCTCTCCGAATACGCATCTTGGCAGGTACTTGAAAGCTGTGGCAGGTGTCTGAACATCCTGGAAGGAATCTAATCACTAACAATATATGAAAACCCTAGTTTCTAAGGTGTTCATTAAGACCTAGCAGGTATCTAAATACCCTAACATGCATCGGAACACTGACAGAAATCTGCACACTGGCATGTGTCTGAAGACCTTGACAGGTAACTGAACACACTGGCAGGTACCCGAGCATTATGATAGGCATGTGAACACCTTGGAAGGAATCTGATGACTGACAATATAGGAATAACCTAGTAGGTATTTGAACACTCGTGCAGGTATCTGAACATCCTGACATATATCTGAATACTCTGTTAGTATCTGAACACACTGGCAGGTATCGGAACACACTGGCAGGTATCGGAACACACTGGCAGGTATCGGAACACACTGGCAGGTATCGGAACACACTGGTAGGTATCGGAACACACTGGCAGGTATCGGAACACACTGGCAGGTATCGGAACAATTTGACAATCTATACACTGCTCCAGAAAATAAAAGCGGTGACAGATACAGTGTAAATCGCATGTTTGCAACTAATTAGTTTGCTAGGTTTAAATTCTATCGACTGCACTTCAGTTATTAAACCCAATGTCCATCAGAACACAAACATCAGTAATAGTGAATTCCCAAAAATGAAGATTAATGAATTTTCTAAGTGTACTCAGTGTTTACTGCAAACCAAATCTTAGGGATCATTGGAACCTTGATGTTGGTGTAGTGGTGAAATGCACCTTTAATAACCTAGAAATAGCCAATAGACTTTATGACTAATAATCTAATCTCAGCAGTTAACACTTACTAGGAAGTGGAAGGCTCAGTGGTGGATGGTGTTGTGGTTGGGTCACTGGAAATTGCTTAGTGTTACCGCTGTGAGGGTCTTGGGTCCATTGATCTAACTTGCCCACCTGCAGTTCCTTTATCATTCACACATACACAAGCAACACACAAGCTTTACCCTCATTGGTCCTCTGTGTAGCCAGAAACGGTGTTTAGTTGGCTGTAAGAGCTACCCTGGTTGGCCGGTTGTCAGAAGTGTCACCTTTGGCTTCAGCCATTGGTTAGTAGCTTTGTTGATGCGCAATCTCAGAACATGTCTTCCCAGCCATGATCATAGGTGCCATGAGAGGATACTGACTTATTTATCTTTCATTATTGTCAGTTGCATACGGTGAGTTCTGCGCGTGTTGACCAGACCTTCGCTGAGCTCAACCTTTATATATGTAATGACAAAAACCACACAGTAGTGAAGGAATATCATATCCGCTGATAGATAGTTGTAATTCATTCATAAACTTGTATATAAAGCATTTAATATCGATATTTAAATAAGAAAATATTTTATAATGCAATAATATAAATATTATTCACTATTTTTCTAAATGTATATTAAATATCAAAACTAATAACTATAATAAAAATAATAATAAGAAAATAATACTTTAATTCGCGCACATTCCTGGTCTCAGTAGATTCCAAGTCACAGCACATTCTGGGTCTCAAAACCGTTGTCACTAAACACCTGGTGTTCCCAAGTATACATGGGGGAGGGAGGTAGTAGGGAGGGGTTAAATATAGCTTGTCTTGGTGTATGTATAGTTACATGAAAAATAAGCCGCTAATCTTTCATGCTTCGTAAACGACACAATGTTAAACAGGTAACTAGTAATTTGAACATTAAAATGGTATAAAATACCGACAGGTTGTTAGGTAAGACACATATGCAACAGTTAGGTATCTTTATTATGAAACGTTTCGCCTACACAGTAGGCTTCTTCAGTCAAGTACAGAAAAGTTGATAGAAGCAGAAGATACTTGAAGACGATGTAATCAGTCCATCACCCTTAAAGTTTTGAGGTGGTCAGTCCCTCAGTCTGACCACCTCAAAACTTTAAGGGTGATGGACTGATTACATCGTCTTCAAGTATCTTATGCATCTATCAACTTTTCTGTACTTGACTGAAGAAGCCTACTGTGTAGGCGAAACGTTTCATAATAAAGATACCTAACTGTTGCATATGTGTCTTACCTAACAACTAGTAATTTGTTGGATTACCAGGAAGGGCAGATACACTCATCTTTATTAAAATAAGCATATATAAAACACTGCAAAAACACTATGCACCAGAAGACTCCCACAAGCTGCCTAAAGTCAAGCCACATCATTATTGTTACCATCAAAACCGAGGGATAAACCCACAAATCATAGCTACGCCACAGGAAGATTTAACATTATTAATAGTGTCTAATGGATCGCCATATATACCTGCCGGCTTTCTGCCTGCTGGTAAAAATGCAAATATTACTGTCCTCTCCACTACTCACGTTAAGCCGACACACACACAAAAAAAAAACACACACCAGGCACCTCCCAGTGCTCTTTTGAACGTAAAACAAACCAAAACACAACTTACAGGCTGAGGATCACAACAAAACACACAGCACACAACATTTCTGCAACCTCCCTCCAGCACACTGCCCAGCGGCTCTGCCCTGAGACGCTACCACAATAATCACACTGCTAAGATAGTCACACTGCTAAGATAGTCACACTGCTACATTAGTTACACTGCTGCAATAGTCACACTGCTACATTAGCTACACTGTTGCAATAGTCACACTGCTACATTAGTTACACTGCTGCAATAGTCACACTGCTACATTAGTTACACTGCTGCAGTAGTCACACTGCTACATTAGCTACACTGCTGGAATAGTCACACTGCTACATTAGTTACACTGCTGCAATAGTCACACTGCTACATTAGTTACACTGCTGCAATAGTCACACTGCTACATTAGTTACACTGCTGCAATAGTCACACTGCTACATTAGTTACACTGCTGCAATAGTCACACTGTGAAAGCGCCCACAAATTGACAACCTTATTTATTTCACAATAAACACCTTATTTAATAAACTTCACATTAATGCAGAAACCTGCATAACACCTGGTCATAAAGTGACGCAACATAATGAGTAACACTACGAAATCAGTCATAATAAACAATGTCACATTACATAAGTCACATTACATAATAAGTCACGCTACATAACACGTTCCACATAATAAGTCACACTACACAATAAGTTACACTATATAAAGAATACTAATACCGATGATAGGTGACTGGTAATTATACCGGTACTGACACTCTGCCAAAATTAAATTGAAGCGATATACTCAGAATTACTGTATTTTTAAGTATGACAAATTAATGATATAATAGATAAAACAAGTATTACATTATTTAAAGCATATAACGTATATTAAATACCATAAAATTTATATATTTACTAACCTGTGTGGGACAGTGCAGTAATAGTTACCATCATTGATTCTAAACACCGTCATGAACGAGCTTGGCATTTTTTGTAGGCCTACTTGTGAGTCATGATAGGCTTTATACACGTAAGCTCTCTTTCCTCATTAATAAACGTAGACCCTGTTTACCTCAGTAATAGGCCCTTGGCTTTCTTAGAAATATAAATAGACCCTACCATCATCTCTACGTTTTATTTTCCTCAGTAATTTACGTGGGTCCTATCTTCCTCAGTAACATATGATGGCTTTATCTTCCCCATAAATATACTGGTACGCCATCACAACTTTACTCAGTAATATACTGGTAAGTAAGCACAACTTTCCTCAGTAATATACTGTACGTTATCACTAGTAATAACTCCTGTGAATTGTTAACCCTTGGTGAAATAATGATTATGATGTTCATTGAGAAGAGAAAAGCCTAGGTTATGTGAGGTATCAGTTGCTTGATCCAAAGGAGGGTAGATCCAGTTTCTTGGATTAAGAGCTCTTCATCAGCTTCAAGGTAAAATCCACTTGAAGGAACCCTAGTTAAGACTTATTTTTGTTCGTTAATTAGATCCTCTTTCCAGGGTGCGACTCACAAGAGCTGAATAACACATGTACCTATTTTCCCGAAAGTAAGCAACAACTGTCGATGTAAGAAAACTTACCCATACGTCTCGAATTGTCCGGGAAAAGAACCAGGTTGCTCTTGGCTGTCAGCCAAACTTTGCACTGTGGGTGCTTCGTAGCGCAGTGACGACGTATGGGAATGTATACTAACGCCTGCTGCCTCTTTTGCCAAGCAGGGAAGAAATGCCTTCTATGGGTATCATCCTGGGGTAGGACCTAAAAATAGTTTAATTTACCTTTCATTGGTGATCCTGGGTTATCTCCCCAAGGTTAGTAGCCGTAAGAAAGTCTTCATCAAATATAAGACGGGTGTTCCAGGGTGACCATGTCATCTGCCTGAGTCACGAGACGTGAGGTGATGGGTTAAGGAAGGAATATTAAGTTGTGTGTGTCATATCCCGGTTATTAGTATTCGCAGAATTATTATTATATTCACATAAATTATTATAAGCACCTGAATCTTGCTTAAGATGTTTATCTTGAACTTTGTATATTGATGTGAATATTCTGGAATAGTGTCATTAAAAATGAACCATAAATGTGTCTTGCGTTTCTCTGAAACATTTTTTACTTAACTGTAACATATTTATATTTCTGTTGCAAAGAGGATCTAATACGTGTTTTTACACGTTACATTATACACTGTTTACAATACTTCCAATTATTTGGCGCATAGAGAAGTGTCACTAATATATAAACCTACATAAAGGAGAGAGCCGATGAAGGGAAGTATTGGGTACGCTTTTATAGAATGTAGTAGCATTTAATATGGATAAAGACTGCAGAAAATACAATGGAAAACAAAGTCTTTAAGGGATGCGACCAATACGGTGACCCAGTTACCTCCGCACCGAGCAATATTGACCCATGGAACCAGGTTGGCCGAAAAAACTTGCCCTCACACTGTCTCGCCTTCACGCTGTAATTGTATAAGATGTAGTCTGGGCTCAGTACTTTTTTTACTAAACCGAGAAGCTGATGAGAATAGCGACGGTTGCAGAGAATAAAAAGTAGCAACGAGAAAAGCAAGTAACTCCTCAATGGTGAAGGATTTAGAGATGAGGGGAGAAATAGCGTTGTTACACGCAAGCTGCGAAGGTGGAACTTCACGGCGCCAAACTTTCCCAAGTGAAGCACTTGTTTTATCATCGTTTTTATATTCTATTTAAAATTTTGTATACATAATACCTTCATAGGTAGGTCAAACATACATAAACATAACAATATTACTGACAGCCAACACTAATACTCTGCGACTTAGCCAAACAAACTATAAACACTTGCCAGTTACTCAACTATACAAAACTTAGCCACGAGAGAGGAACTTGTTTTGATTAGTTTGCACACGGTTTATACGTTAATGTTCATCATTTCATCGAAATATTTCATAATATAAGACATGAAAAGGAGAAAAGGCAAATGTATGACAAGATGTGATCACAGATAGACGATAAAATAATGAAGCCAGAGAAAGTAGACGCTATTTATGGTTTATTATTAATTTATTATATTATTGAGGAAGCGATCATTTTATTGTGTCTTACAACGTCTGAGTAGCAGTAATTAGGCTTGATCTTAGGAAAAAGAGGCCAGCTCTAGTTCATTGGATTAAGAGCATTTCACCGGCATCACACAAAATTATGCTTTCAATGTGATAATATTGTGAAAGCGAAATTAAGCTTGAAGCCACTCAGAAATTTTATTATAGTTATCAGAAAAAAAGAACTGAAGCTATCAGATGAGACACTCAGAAATTATAGCATGAAAAGCAGTATTTAAATTTTTCTAATTTCTTCCAAAAATCATTGCAAACTGTTTTAAGTAAGTACAGTAAGTAAGAAGGTTTTTAGGAAGCATAATATACATAACATATAAATTTTTGAGAATGGTCTTGAGAGCACATAAAAGTACATTATGTTGATTTAACCTACGATAACCAAAGTTAAACACTGACGTAGTATTTCTCATTACAAATAATATTTTTCCATTATTTCACAACCAGTTTTACTAACAATATTTAACTTTATAACTCACACAATTAAGCATCAAGAGATTGCTTACCTTGAGGAAAATATCAGCACTAAAAGTTTGACTCCAATCGGAAGATGCCTTTTCTATCCATTGCACAAAATTCAACAAAATTTGTGCCTACAGAGCCTAAACCCATGAAAAATTTCATCTATATTATTCGATGCAACAGACATTGATGACTGATGACGTTCACAATTATTATGTTAGCCTGAGAAAAGATCTAAAACCGCAGGGGTCATATGGCACCTGTGAAATGAAAGTTAGATTCTATCCAAGCAATTAGAAGATAAGTTCAGATCAAGAACCGCTCACCAACGTAAAGAAAAAATACTGCAAATAATGTGAAACAAAACTATATTATTATTATTATAATCAAAAAGAAGCGCTAAGCCACAAGGGCTATACAGCGCTGCAGGGTAGGGAAGGAAGCGAGGGTATTGGATGGCAGAAGGGAGGAGGGATGATCAGTAGGTTACAGAAAACAGCAGGGCAGGGGATAGTACGGGGGTAGGGGTAGCAAGAGATTGAAGCAGAAAGGGCTGAAGGTATCAGAATTTGTGAAGTAAGGCAGTTGTTGTCAAAAAGTCAATGAGAGAGTCTGGATGAAAGGTGGGTCCATCAGCGAGAAGGGAAGGTAAGGAGAGAGCAGCGGAGCGAAGACGACGACGGAGGTAAATTCTGCGTGCTCGTTGATAAAGTGGGCAGTCCAACAGAATGTGGCTGACTGATAATGGAACTTGGCAATTCTCACAGACAGGAGCAGGGCGCCTCTCCATGAGATATCCATGAGTAAGACGGGTATGTTCAATGCGAAGACGGGAGAGAGTAGTCTCCCAACCTCGACACTGGTGATAAGAAGACGGCCAGTAACCTATACTCGGTTTAATAGATTGAAGTTTGTTGCCAACGTTGTTGCCAACGGGTGTGAAGTTGGGAAGATATTGCAGCAAAATAGTCCTTAAATGGAATACCTCTACATGAAACTGGTAGGTCATGTACTGCTGACCGCGCAGCAGTGTCTGCCTGTTCATTGCTCTGTACATCAACACGACCAGGGACCCAACAAAAAACAATATCTTTATGCTTGGTAAAGATGCGGCGTAGCCAAAGTTGGATACGGAGGACTAAGGGGTGAGGTGTATCAAATTTCTGTATAGCCTGCAAAGCACTAAGGGAGTCTGAGACAACCACAAATGATGACACAGGCATAGATGCAATACGGATAAGTGCTGTAAGGATGGCATACAATTCAGCAGTAAAAATACTAGCCGAAGATAGTAAATGCCCTTGTACGACGCTGTCCGGAAACACTGCTGCGAATCCTACGCCGTCAGAAGACTTAGAGCCATCTGTGTACACAGCAATGGCATGAGAATGAGAGTGAAAGTGGTCAAGAAAAAGAGAGCGGGAAGCGACCGTAGACAGTTGGGCTTTCGAGCAAGGGAGAGAGAAAGAACAGACTCGAACAGCTGGAACTTCCCAGGGGGGTAGGGAAAAGTGAGATGCTACATGTACATAGAAAGGTGGTAATTGAAGAGAAGACAAGAGCGAATGAAGGCAAAGAGAGAAGGGACGGAGTAAACAGGGGCGGCGAACAAATAAAGAATGTCTACTAATATCAGTGACCATTCTATAAATGGAAGGATTGCGGAGATCATGAGAGCGTACATAGTAGCGAAGGCAATGGGCATCACGGCGACCGGATAAGGATGGAACGTTCGCTTCTGCATAGAGGCTCTCGACAGGGGAAGAGCAAAAAGCACCAAGGCATAAACGTAATCCTTGGTGATGAATGGGGTTAAGGCTAGAGAGAGTAGCAGGAGATGCCGCTGAATAGATATGGTCACCATAATCAAGTTTCGATAAGATAAGGGTGGAATGTAGGCGAAGGAGGGTTCGACGATCAGCTCCCTATGAAAGATGAGCAAGGGTTTTAAGAAGGTTCAGCCGGCTATGACAAGTTGCCTTCAGAGAGGTAATGTGAGGTTTCCAGGATAACCTACGGTCAAAGAGGAGGCCTAGAAACCTGACTGTATCACGTTCAGGGATACGGGAGCCTTAGAGGTACAAAGGATGATCGGAAATGACAGAGCGTCTAGTGAAAGTAATTTGGTGGGTTTTAGTGTTGGAAAATTTAAACCCACGTGTGGTGGCCCAATTGGAAACACGGTCGACTGCATGCTGGAGAGAAACTGTAATAAGGTGACAGTCAGCGCCTGCACAGGCAATAGCGAAGTCATCAACATAGAGTGATGACCAAATATTTGATGGAAGACTAGAGGCCAAATCATTAATAGCAAGGAGAAAAAGTGTTGTGCTCAGAACACATCCCTGGGGGACACCTTCAGCTTGGATAAAGTCCGGGGAGAGCACATTATTAACCCGAACACGGAAATGCCTGTCAGTTAGAAAGTTCTTAAGGAAGGATGGTAGATTGCCTCGAAGGCCTAAGGAGTGGGCTTGGGCTAAAATATTATACCTCCAAGTTGTGTCATATGCCTTCTCAAGGTCAAAAAATATGGCAATAACTGAGTGGTTATTCGCAAAGGTCTATGGTAGAACGTCCCTTACGAAAGCCATATTGACGAGTGGAGAGACTGTTGTGTGTCTCTAAATACCACACTAAACGTCTATTTACTAGGCGTTCCATCACTTTGTAAACTGCACTGGTAAGAGCAATGGGACGATAGTGGGAGGTTTCATGTTCCGTAGTGCCTGGTTTGCGGAAAGGGAGAACAATGGTGGATTTCCTCAGCAGTGGAAGAACTCCTTGTGACCAAATAAGATTGTAAAGGCGTAATAGGACTGCAAGGGCTGACTGATGTAAATGTTGTAGCATACGAATATGAATGTCGTTGGGCCCAGCTGCCGATGATCGGCAAGCTGAGAGTGTTGCCTCCAGTTCTTGAAGTGTAAAAGGCACATTATACTGTTCTTCTCTGAGAGAAGAAAAGTCCAAGGGTGCTAACTCTCTGGCAGACTTTGAGGAAAGAAATGAGGGGCATAGATGGAGTCCCTGAGAAATACGGACCAGATGATTGCCAATTTCATTGGCAACATCTAGTGGGTTTGCTATATCAACACCGGCAACCCGCAGAACAGGAGCCGGGTCAGGAGAATATTTACCACTCAGTTTTCGTACTTTTTTCCAGACTGCACTCATAGAGGAAGCAGAGGTGATGGTGGAGACATAATCTCGCCAGCAAGTGCGTTTAGCGTCACGGATGACACGGCGAGCGATCGCACGCTTCTGCTTAAAATCAAGAAGTCTCTCTATGGTTCTATTGTACCGGTACCTGCCCCATGCAGCACGTTTCAAACGTACTGCACGAGCACAAGCAGGAGACCACCAAGGCACGCATTTCTGAGAATGCCTGCCCGAAGTTTGGGGTATAGAATGAGAAGCTGCAGTTAAAACGGAGGACGAGAAAAGGTGTAAAAGCTCATCGATGGAGGACGAAGAAGGAACCTCTCTAAAAACAGTTAGGTGTGAGTAAAGGTTCCAATTTGCCTGATCAAATTGCCAGCATGGGATGCGAAGAGGTGGTGAATATGAAGGGGAAGTAAGAATGATTGGGAAATGATCACTGTCATGTAAGTCTGGAAGAACAGACCAAGTGAAGTCTAATGCGGGGGAGGAAGAGCAGACTGAGAGATCGATGCAAGAGAGAGTGAGAGTCCGAGGATCAAAATGGGTTTGAGTACCTGTATTTAAAACATGGAGGGGGTGGGTGGCAAGAAAAGCCTCTAACTGAATCCCACGGGAATCACAGTGAGACCCCCCCCCCCAGAGGAAATGGTGGGCATTAAAATCACCAAGTAACAGAATCGGTGGTGGTAATGACGAAACAAGAAAGGCAATATCCGGAATAGATAATGCCCGAGAAGGAGAGAGATATAAAGAACAGAGCGTATACCACCTATGCAAGTGGATACGGGCTGCTGTGTAATGCAGCGAAGTACGAACAAATAGCTGATGGTATGGAATATCAGTGCGTAGAAGAAGGGCACTTTCATTAAAGGTCCCATCAGGAAAAGGATCTGAAGAATACAATAAATTATAGCCTGAGATGGGAGAGATAACAGCAGAGTGTAATTTTGGTTCCTGTAAGCAAACACCAACAGGGGAAAACTGGGAGAGTAACATCTGAAGCTCACCCCGATTACCCCTGAGGCCGCGTATATTCCACTGTAAATAGGCCATGATTGGCAATGATAAAGATACCTGAAATCCGCAGGTAAGGGTTCCTACGGACTAGAGGGGTTAGAAAAGTCCACATGCAGAGGCAGTGGAAAACGTTCAAGCAGCGAAGAAACAGTGCGCTGTGAAGAAAGGAGTTGCGCAGATGGAGTAGAGGAGAGAGAAGGAGCGGAGGGTGGATCAGTGTCCATTGATGGTTTGGTCTCTGCAATATATTCAGAGATTGCTTCAAGTGTTTCAGAATTCAGAAACGTCGTATGGGAGACAATACTGGAAATGGTAGGGGGAGGATGAGTAAAGATTGGAACTGTAATGGACTGTACCAAGGTAGGGGGGGGGCGAAAGGGTGGAGGGAACTGGAGAAGCATGGAAGGGGACAGAAGAGGCAGAAACCTGGGAGGTGGCAGAAGAGGAAGAAACTTGGGAGGGAACAGGGGAGGAAGGTACAGTACGAGGAGGAGGGTGAACCTCTACACTTGTAACAGAGCCAGTGAGAGGGGGAGAACCAGGTACAGAGACAGGGAAGGGAAAATGAGGAGGTGGAAGATGGGTAGGAGGTGTTAACGGACCTTTTTTTGACTTTTGAGAAGTAGAGGGACGATTGGGAGGTGTCATACGAGATCTCGTCGCTACTGAGGCTTGTGAGAGAGAACACGAAGAAGCAAGATCAGACTGAGACGTTGAAGTAGGGACGTCTGAGCCGAGGACAGCAAAAGAATTAGCTACAGGAGTGACTATGGGAGAGGTAACCACAGAGGTGGGTGCAGAAGATGGGATACCAGAAGTGGGGGGACGTTTTGAAACACGGGAATAAGAAACACGAGGTAGTCTCCCTTTTAAAAATAAAAAAAAGAATAAAAAAAGGGGGGACCGGGGAGGGATAGTTCCTAGGAGGAATGAAAGGGCCAGAAATCTCCCTCCGCACCCAAGAGGACCTCAGCACCGCAAGTAGCACAGATGCAACATGGAACCCGTGCCATACCCTACCCATCATGCCAGTAAACCGGCAATCCGGGATAGCAACCTCACATCTGCCGAGCTACCTCGGTGGACAAAAGAGAGGGTGGCCGGAAATCCGCCACAAAGCATACCTCCTTCGGCCACCACCCCTGGAATCCGAAAGGTGGCTTCCAGAGATACACCCGTCGCCCGAGAGACACCCAAAGCCACCCTCCGGGATACTGGAGAGGGATCAGGACATCCCCAGGCAATCCAGATTCCACGGCAAACTACGCCACCGCCAAGAACCTCAACGGAATGGGATGGACCCCGGTACCCTTTCCCCTACCTAGGAACTAGCGTGCCTGTGGGAAAAAAAATAAAAATAAAAAAAAAAAAAAGGCCAAAAAGGAAGGGCAAAAGGGAGGGGTGGGGAGGAGGAGGAGGAAAGGAAAAAGGGGAGGATGGGATAGGGAACGGGGGATTGGGGGGTAATTAGGTTCAGTCTGAGGAAGCAGACCGACAGGTCTAATTCCTCAGACCAAGAGCCTCTTCACCACGCCAAGGAGCCCCCCTTGAAGAGGAACAAAACTATAATATTAGTGGATTTAAAGCTTCAATATACCACCTACACATTCAATATAGTAGGATACACCAAAGTTTTGAGGTCAATTAGACGAGTCTCTGCTATCAAACGATGCTTTGTTTAGGAATAACCTGGGCAACATTGTGCACAGTACATCCACACATGCAAATACTCCCATGAATTCTGCCCAAAATTCATAACATCAGCGTTAAAAACCTGAAGCCAATCAGATAAGACGTTCTCGACTAATATTGCTGATGTTCTGAAAATAGTTAAGACTTCACTTAAAAATATCATTAAACTTAAAAATATCATTAAAACAAGAATTTTTTTTTTTTCTAATTTTCTTTTCACATTCAGATTTGATTTTTGTCCCAATTTTATTTTTATATTATAATTTTATTTCAAACTCGCTACATTCCTGTTAAAGACAATATTTGATTTTAATTAAAAAATAAGATTTGTAAAAGATATCTAAATGTTGCACAAGTTTCTTATTTATCAACTTGACGGTTTTCTGAGCCATTTATTCAAAGATTGGTATTGTTAAGAGAGTACTAGGTGCCATTTGTCCACTCGTAATCTCGAGATGGTAAATAATTATTTCTCATTAAATTACTGACGAATGCATCCTCATAATAGGTGCCTTGATACGGGTGAGGGTCTCTTGATTCGAGGAATTAGACTTATGCTCTTTTTCCTTGGATCAAATCTAAATGCTTTCCATTCCCAGTCGCTGTATGATCGCTACAGGTTTAGAGATTCATCCATGGCGTCACTTTTTAATAGTTGATGCATCGTATGAAGCAGAAGAAACAATTTTTGGGTTTAGTCTGTGTTGATGCAGATGTTGTTAGATACTCTGCTTGAACTGGAGAATGAATTTCATGGTCGGCTTCAAACTTTTAGTGTAGATATGTGTTTCCCAATGAAGCTTCCCTTGATTTTATGTAGTATCAATTTTAGCGTGCCTGTTTTAATAAACAAATTATTATTATAATCATAAGTAAGCACTAAACCCACAAGGGTCATACAGCACTGCCTCAATGAAGAAAATTGAGATGTGATCTTTTTATTATAGAAATTGGTTTCAGTGAAATCATTAGAGGATATCTTATCTGATCAGAAATAAGTAACCGTTTCGCTCTTTTGTGTTATCTTAAGTTATCTCTACGTAATAACTTTTATATACATATTGGTTCTGTGGCCATTCATTTTTGCAAACAATGAGTATCTTATATACTCGAAACCTAACTAATACTTAATTAATTTTGAAATGTTGGTCAATTTTTTACTTAGAGAAAAATTGGATGGATTTAGGCACGTGTAGACCCTGATTTGCAGTTTTATTGGTAGAAATTGGGACAATTGAAATATAGCATTTTTTTTTGCGATTATGAAGTCACCATGCAATTAGCTTCAACTCTTCGATGTTAATAACTTAATAATGCAACTTCTGGGTGGTGTTCTTTTAGAACACTGTACTTCCTGAAGTAACGAGAGGATGGCTCTTTAGTCAGGCTTCAAAGTTGGTGTCTCCTACTGGAGGGTTTGGGTAAGGTATAGGTTGTATGTCTTAATTTGGTAGTATACTTTCTAAGTAATATCTTGTGAACGCCTCTTCTGATTAGCTTGTAATCCTGAAGGTGAATACTTATCTGTATTATAAGCCTATGCATTACTCTATTCCTACTGTGTACACTGACATACAGGAGCCCGAGGATGTCCAATATCATTTAGCTGTTTGAGTGAAACTGGTGGTAGATACATTCTTGCGGTGGAAAATGAATGCATGAAGTATTCTACAGTGAATATTGCTTCATTCTTAGGTTACGCAGTTCTGTAATTTTTGGGCTAATTCCTTGACAGGATCATCAGAAAAAACAAACAAATAATTTCTTGCATTTTATTGAGGCAAATGGAAAGAAAGCTACTTGAATAAACATGCTTGAGCTTGACTAAAAATATTAAAGAAAATCATTTAGTGCAAAGAAGAGAAAAATTTGAATGCTCTCCTGTGTTTACAAATACATCCTACCTGAAGAGGAGAGTAAACTTAAGAAAGCACTCAGGCATTCTTGCTATGACATTTTTTCATTGTGTGACATACTTAAAGTTCATAATTTCATGAAGACGAGACGAGGTCTTGCAAGAGTGATGCAGTCGAGCAGTGAACACTTCCAGAAGAAGTACCACAAGGCCCAGCACAAGACCGCCAGCCAGTACAGTAAACATACCCTACAACACAAAAGGTAAATAAGAAGTCATGCATATTTCCTAGGAAATATGATGAGTTGCGCTCTGACTGACCATGAAAATCAGATTAATTTCTAATATTGTCAGATGCTCTTTAATATGTATGCATATTTATATACATACAGAGATAAGAGTAAGGTGATGGGGGTATCAAACGAGTTACGAAAGGAAAAACTGGATATAAGACTGGAGAGAAGGAGTACTGAAGAGGTGAATGTTATCAGATATTTGGAAGTGGATGTGTCGGAGGATGGGCTTAAGTAGGACAAGGTATACCATAAAATTGATGAAGGAAAAAACGGCGGGTAGTGCATACGGCAATCTGTGTGACAAAGAACGTTTCCATGAAGACAAAGAGGGAAATATGTGGGTATATTCCGAGGAGGAGATTGGAAGCAGTAGAGATGCAGTGTCTGAGGGCAGTGAGGGGGGTAAATAATTATGCTGAGAATTCGTTGTTTGGAGATTACGAGGAGGTGCTGGATTACTAACAGTAATATTCACAAAGCTGAGGAGAGGATGGTGAGGTGGTTCTGTTAATTAGAGAGGATGGAACAAAATAGGCTAACTTGGAGGATGCGTAAATCTGTGGTGGAGGGACGGCGGGGTAGAGATCATCCTAAGAAATGATGGAAGGGGGGGGTGTAAAGGAGGTTTTGTGTGCACAGGGCTTGGACATAAAGCAGGCATATGTGAGCGTTTTAGATAGGAGTGAGTGGAAACAAACGATTTTTGGAACTTAAAGGCCTGTTGAAATGTGAGCAGGGTAATATATTTTGAGGGGATTCAAGAAAACCTTTTACATGGATTTCAGTGCTAGAAATGGAAAGTACAATGCCTGCGCTCTAAAGAAGAGTTTTGGGATATCTGATAATTAGAGTGACATCTAAACTGTAGTATCTGAGGATATCTGGGAAGACAGTGATAGTGCGAATGATGATGAAAGTGTTTCTCCTTATTCGGGTTATCCTACCTCGGCCTTCTCCCACCGAAGCAGGGTGAAAAGAAAAAGAAAGATTTTCATCATTTATACTATCACTGTCTTGCCAGATTCGAGCAGATATGACAGTTTAGATGTCATTCTAAAAATCAGATATCCCCATCCCACTTCCTACCTCCAGGACTCAAGTCTAGTTAACCGATTGTCCTGAATTCCTTCAAAAAATATTACCCTGTTCACACTAACTGCTCATCAAATCATAAAGTTCATTTGCCTCCACTTGCTCCTAATACGCACATGCACGCTTGCTGGAAGTCCAAGCCCCATGCTCACAAAACTTCCTTTACCCGCCTCCCTCCAACCTTTCCTAGGGTAACCCCTACCCCTCCTTCCTTAGACCATAGATTTATACGTCCTCCGAGTCTCATTCTAATTTGTTCCTTCCTCTCTAAATGTCCAAACCACCTCAAGAAACTTAATAAATCATCAACAGGAACTTTCATAAACAGGGAAGTAACATCAAAACTAAACATGTTAAAATCATTTCAGTTAAGGAGCTTAATTTATCAACTAAATCTATATTGTTTTTAACATTAAAGTTAGAAATTTTACCAACAATAGGGCTCAAAATGTCAATAAGCCATTTGGATAATTTATATGCGACTGATCCTATGGAGCTAATAATTGGTCTGACTGGATTCCCTGGTTTGTGTGTTTTTATTAGTCCATACATGTAGGGTAAAGATGGATTAGTGGAAGTAAATTGTTTGATTAATTCATCTTTGCCTTTCAGTAAAGTTTTATTATTTTATTGAAATTGCTGATAACGGTTTCTAAGGGATTCTTTCTAAGTATAGAATAGGTTCCAGTATCATCTAAGAGATTATTCATTTTTTCTTGGTAATCATTTTCTTTCATAATTTCTATTGCTTTTATTTTATCTGCTTTAGTAAGGCGCAAATTTTTACTATTATTAAATGTATCATAAGACTTAAAGAATCTCTGAGGGCAATTGGGAATATTTCGTTTTAACATAGCTATATACCATTCCTTTACTAATATTATTCTCATTGGTGGATAAATCAGAAGATTTTTCAAAGTTACAAAAGGCTTTTGCAATTTCAACATTATTAATCACATCACTCCTAAAACATCCTTCCTTATTCATCCTTATAACACCTAGAGATATTTTATCCCGACGACCCATCATGACACTAGGAGCCAGAGTGTAGGTGGTGTTGGAGTGGTGATGGTTACTCTGTGTCCTACGTCGGGGATAAAATATCTCTAGGTGATATACGGATGAATAAGGAAGAATGTTTTAGGGATGATGTGGGTGAGAAATGTGATACGTAACTTAGATGAGAAATGAAAAATGTGGTATGAATATTTAGTTTGAGAAAATGTGTAAATCAGTTTTATGTTTTGGTGATTATAACTTAAATTTGGTGGGTAAGTTGTATTAATATTTTTAGTTGATGTATGATTTAAGTGTTCGTGAACAGATTTACTGTTCATGATGATTAGGTAGTGTTATAGATAATTGGTTATTATGGTATAAATGTGCATGATTTAGTGAACTTGGTGTAATGCTCATGCAATTTATGCAAATTTTGTCCTCATATGCCTTATGTATATGATTTCATATGGTTTTAAGTGATTGTAAGCCAATTTTTTTGTGATCAAGTGATAGTTTTGTGATTTGGGAAAAAAAATTATTGTGTAAAAATTATGGATTCATAAGTGTTTGTCTATTTTTGTATGATATGGTGAATAGTTAGCATGATCTTAGTATAGTGATTGTCATATCCAAGTGATTGTGTTTTAGTTGGAAGAGTGTGTCTTAGTTCTGGTAATGTCTCTTGTCTTAAATTTGTTGTGATTATGTCATGGTAATTTTTTTTGTGCTTATGTCTTATATTTATTGTCATTATGTCAAGTGTAGGTTTTGGTGTATGTCTTAGATTTGGTGTGTACGTCTTAGTTGGAGGTGTATGTCTTAGATTTGGTGTGATTATGTTATGTAAGTTTGATGTGCATGTTACAGTGTTCTTGATATGGTATTTTTGTGCTTATACCTTATTTTGTGTATATGTCTTAGATTTTGGATATGAGTCATCTCTTAGTTGGAGGTGTATGTCTTAGATTCTTTTTGGTGATCGTTATGTTATAGATGGTGGTGGATGTGACATGGTATTTTTGTGCATAAATCTTATTTTGTGTGAATGTTTAAAATGAGTGTTTTCTGCGATCTTAGTGGTGGGGTCGTAGAATCTGGTAATCGTCTTGGTTATAGTGTTCTTAGATATTGTGGGTACAACAGGTTGAAACAAGGTGGGTTGGGTGTGATGTTACTGACCGTCAAGTAAGCACAAGTGGGAGTGTGACGTTACTGGAGGTGCCCCTATCTGTGACCTCGCCGGTATTGTGGGGTGTGACATCATGTGTTGGTGGTAGTGATGTGAGTGCACTTAGATATTGGATATGGAGTTGGTGGTCGTGATTTTTTTGTTTGAATGTTTATAAAAATGAGTGTTTTCTGTGATATTAGTGGTTTTTAGGTAAGTGATCATGAGTGTTTGTTGGCAGTTATGTTATAGAGTTCGTGATTTGACTTATTTTGTGCTCATGTACTAAGTGATTGTGTGTGTTAGGTTTGTGTTCATGTTGATAGTGCTCATGTTATATCTGAATTGGAGGTGAGTATGATCATAGAATTAGTGATCTTGGTTAAAGTGTTTTGAGTGAATGTGTGTGTATAAAATGAGTGTAATAGTGGAGATGAGATGAGCGCTCTTAAATATTGATAAACGTGATATGGATTTGGTGTTCGTGAATGTTTTGTGTGAATGTTTATAAAAAAGTAATGTTTTCTGTGATCTTACTGGATTTGAGATGGATGTGAACATAGAATTTGGTAACCAAATAGTGATTTGAAGGGATGTGTATAAAATGGGTGTTATTGGATATAGTGATTTGAGGGAATGAGAAAAAAAAATTGTGCGTGATCTTAATGTTTTTTTTTTAGATATTGGTAATCGTCTTTTGGAGATTGTGGTGATCGTGAGCTCGTTGTCAAGTCTGGAGAATGAGAAAGTAGTTTGGTGGATGAGTTGTAATTTCAGTTAAATGAAATGTATGCTTGAGAATGTTATTTGGGAGTATTCAAAATGATATTTTGGAAGTGTTCCAATGATGTCTTGGAAAAATATTGTTTGGAAATGTTTCAAGGAGTTTTTGTGAATATTCTAATGATTTATGAGGGTGTTTTGATGGTGTGCAAAGTAATCTGGGGCGTTGGTCTGTAGTGAGATTATAAAGGATGTTCATGAGAGAATATTTCTTAAGAGATATTGAGATAAGGTGGTCTTCAAATGATGATGTATGAGAGTGTTTTCAAGGTGTTCAAAGTAAAGTGTGGTGTCTGTATGTTAGGTGGACAAAGAATTTGGAGAATATCTTGGTCATAGTGATTTTAATGAATTTGAGATGTGTGATGAGATGGATTTGTGGATGTGAAATGTGATTTTTTTGTGTGTTCTGAAGAGGTGTGTTGGGAGATGGGTGAGTGGATGTGAAGAAATGTGGGTGAGATGGAGAGGGGTATGGGGAGGGTTGTATTAGAAATTTAATGAAATATAGGGGATTTTACTGAAAAAGGTAATGTGTGAATCTTTTAAAAGAAATTATAGAAGTGAAAAATTATGATACACTGGAAAGTTTTGGAAGGTGAATCCCCAATACCTGGGACTTGGAGGTTCTAGAAACATGCCGCAGTAGTTGGGTAGTGAGATGATTAGTTGTTGTGAGTATAATATTAATCTATGTGGATACAAGGAGATGGGTATGGAGAGGATTTTATTAAAATTTTTGTGAGTGTAGGGAGGAATGTGCATTACATTAGTAAAAAAAAATAGGGAAAAACATTAAATAAATTTTGAGAAAAATATGTATCAAAAGAGGAAAAATTGTGAATAAAATGGTAAGTGATGAGGGTTGTAGGTATTTTTGTCGAACTAGAGATACCAAAAGAGATGTTATAAGTTTTGGGTTGTTGTTGTGAGTTGTGGGTGATGTCGAACTAGAGATGCCGAAAAAGAGGTGATCCTGTTGTAAGTGTTTGTGTGTTAGGTTTGTGTTCATATTTTTTGCGCTCATGTTATATCTTAGTTGGAGGTGAGTTAATCATAGAAATTGGTAATCATCTTGTTTATAGTGATTTGAAGGGATTTGTGTGAAAATCGGTGTTAGTTGATGATATTGATCTTAGTTTCTGGTGATTTTGGTGGTGTTTTGGTAGTATTCAGTGGTGTATTTGGGAGCATTCAAAGGAGTTTGATGATGTTTTTGAAGGTGTTCAAATGATGTACAAGAGTATTTTTGAAGGTGTTCAGAGGTGTTCTGGGAGCATTTAGTAGTGATTTGATGGTGTTCAAATGATATATGAGAGTGTTTTGGTAGTGTTCAAAGTGTGGTGTTTGTATGCTAGTTTTGGTAATGACTCATGTCATAAGTGTATGAGTTAGTTTTTTTTGTGCTAATGTTGTAAAAATCTGGAGAATGAGGGAGTAGTTTGGGGGATGAGATGTAATTTCAATTAATGAAATATGTAAGTGTGGATGAGTTAGAAATGTCAAATGTTATATGGGATTATTCAAAACGATATTTTGGAAGTGATCCAGCGTTGTTTGGAAGTATTCCATTGTTGTTTGAAAGTGTTCAAACGATGTTCCAGAGTATTCAAATGTTGTATGAGAATGTTATAATGGTGTTCAAAGTAATCTGGGTTGTTCTGTAGTGAATTGTTTCAGGATGTTAGAGAATATTTCTTAACAGTTATTGAGAAAAAAGTATGTGCGTGCGTGTGTGTGTGTGTGTGTGTGTGTGTGTGTGTGTGTGTGTGTGTGTGTATGTGTGTGTGTGTACGTGTGTGTGTGTGTGTGTGTGTGTGTATGTGTGTGTGTGTGTGTGTGTACGTGTGTGTATGTGTGTGTGTGTGTGTATGCGTGTATGTGTGTGTGTGTCTGTGTGTATGTGTGTGTGTGTGTGTGTGTGTGTGTGTTCGTGTGTGTGTGTGTTCGTGTGTGTGTGTTCGTGTGTGTGTGTTCGTGTGTGTGTGTGTATGTGTGTGTGTGTGTGTGTGTGTGTGTGTGTGTGTGTGTGTGTGTGTGTTCCTGTGTGGGTATTAACTTCGTAATATGTAAAAATATTTTTTGGGGCTGTTTGATGAATTAGTAAAAATGGGGGAAAATTCTGGGTAAAAAAAATCGTATCGAAAGAAGAAAAATTGTGAGTGAAATTTGCATCTTTTTGTTGAATTGAGACAGGTGAATTGAGTGTGAATAGTGTGTGTGACCTGAATCTTTTTTCTTGTATTGGTGAAATTTGTGGCAAGAGAATCTTTTGTCGTAATATGTAAAATTGTGACTAGTGAATTTATCGAAAAGTGGTTATAAGATGTAAGTGTTGTGGTGGCTTTTTCTGATGAAATAGTTAAAACGAGAAAAATTGTGGGTTATGAGTGAAAATTGGGCCTTGTTGTAAGATGTTGGGGAAGAGTGAAGTGTTTGGAGATGTTGGGGGAAGAGTGAAGTGTTGGGAGATGTTGGGGGAAGAGTGAGGTGTTGGGAGATGGGTGGATGGGTGTGAAGGTGATGAGAGGTAAGGTTTGGGGGGTGGGGAGAAGGGGTAAGAAGAGGATTGTATTAGAATTTTAATGAAATATGGGGATTTTGCTGAAATTAAAGGTATTATCTGAATATACATTAGCGTCATTTGAGAAAAGTGGTTACAAGTTGTAAGTGTTGTGGTGACTTTTATCTTTTTCTTATACTGGCGAAAAATTGTCAGTATTGTGAGCGACTTTCTGATGAAATAGTTAAAACGGGAAACACTGTGGGTTATGAGTGAAAACTGTGTCTTGTTGGAGATGTTGGTGGCAGAGTGAGGTGTTTGGGAGATGGATGGGTGGGTGTATATGAAGAGGGTGATGAGAGGTAAGGTTTGGGGGGTGGGAAGAAGGGGTAAGAAGAGGATTGTATTAGAATTTTAATGAAATATGAGGATTTTACTGAAATTAAAGGTATTGTGTGAATATATTTTAAAAGAATGGACTGAGTAAGCATATCTAGGCTTAAATTCTCTCTATGGTAGAATTGAGTGGTAGTGTTGAGATAGAGAGAGAGAGAAGGCTAGCCTGACCTGAGTTTTATTATCTGAGGTCAGTCAGATAGGACTCGCTGGGCAGTCCTTGCCAGTCGGCATATTTGTGCAGATGTCTAGACTTTAGGAGAGTGACAAGTGAATCGTTTGTTGTATTATTTAAAAAATTGTGGATTGTTGTGGGTATTAACGACAATGAGGAATTATTTAGGTTATCCTGGGTTAAGAGTGAAAATGTGTATTAGTGTAATTAAACATTTATGAAAAAATTGTAAAAGAAGGGGAGAAATTGGGTGTTGTTGTTGAACTTGAGATGCCGAGAAAGAGGTTATAAGTTGTGGGTTGTTGAGGATGTTATGGTGACAGACCTGATTCGGCCTGTTGGCTTGTGTGTGTGAGGTCATCACGTGACGTCACTGACCGCTGAGTAAACACAGGTGGGGTGACATCATGCATGTGAAGAATTTACTTGTTTAAACCTGCATAGGGAGGACCCAAAAATTTGATCCAAGGAAGTGGAGAGTAGCTCAAATTTTTGTATTATTGATATCGAGAAAAAGTTGATCCGAGGAGGTGGAGGGTAAATCTTGATCCAAGGAGATGGAGGGCAAAGGTCATCAATTTCTTTGTATTATTGAAAAAAATCGAAATTTTGAGGAGAGGTTAAATCTTGATCCGAGGAGGTGGAGAGTAGGTCAAATCTTTGTATTACTGATATCGACAAAAAAGTTGATCCAAGGAGATGGGACAGGAATATTGGGTTTAGAGGGTGATGCTGCGAGGATGATCTTGATCCGAGGAGGTGAAGCAGGGATTTTGGGATGAGGATGGAAGTGGGAGGTGTGGGTGAGAGAGAGGTGTTGATCCGAAGAGGTGGAGACTACAAGAAAATGGAAATTTTTGGGGGGAGATGGAGAGAGTGATCTTGATCCAAGGAGATGGAGCAGGAATAGTTGGACATGAAGGATGATGGTGTGGGGGAGGGTGATCTTAATCCAAGGAGATGGAGAATACAAGAAAATGGAAATTTTGGGGGGAGATGGAGAGGGAGGTCTTGATCCAAAAAAGTGGACAGGGTAGTGACGTCATGGTTGGTTATCACCTGACGTCAGTTACTTGTTTCAACCTGTATCATTTAGAGAAAGTACCATATGGGGGGGAGGTAATAGGGAGGACCTCAAAACTTGATCAAAGCAGTTGGAAACTACAAGAAAATGGAAAAAAAAAAACGAAAATAGGTGAGGGGATGGAGAGGGAGGTCTTGATCCAACTAAGTAGAGCAGGAATATTTGGGCATAGAGGGTATGGGAGATGGAAGTAGGTGGTGGGAGGTGTGGGAAAGGGAGATGGAGGGTAAATCTTGATCCGAGGAGATGGGGAACATAAGAAAATGAAATTAAAAAAAAATCGAAAAAATCGGAAAAAATTCGGGGAGCGGGGGAGATCCGGACGACGCTGCAGAAGGCGCTGCAGGGGCGGCGCGGGTAGGAGCGGGCGTAAGCGCGGGTGGGCATGAGCGCGGGTGGGCGCGTGAGCGGGCGCGCAGCACGGGACCGAAAGGGTCATTATCATTATGCGATTTTTGACACCTAGGTGCGAAAAGGCGGCATCCTTTGATACACTGCAGAGCCGCCTTCTCTACTACTTTATATATACAGGGCGAGTTTAATCCGTTCCATGACCTTGCTCACAACTGGATTTGCTCTGCAGAGTCAATTTTCCTCATTTAAATTAATTGATATGCAATTGATCCATTCCAGTGGAATCCTGTACATAAATCCTGTACATAAGGGCACACGGAATAGGAGGAGAAATTTTTTCTTGGGTAGAGGCATGGCTGACAAATAGACAGCAGAGAGTTTGCATAAATGGGGAGAAATCAGAATGGGGGCACGTCACAAGCGGTGTTCCTCAGAGAGTTTGCATAAATGGGGAGAAATCAGGATGGGGGCACGTCACAAGCGGTGTTCCTCAGGGGTCAGTGTTGGGCCCGTTGTTGTTCACAATTTACATAAACGACATAGATGAGGGAATAAATAGCGACATATGCAAATTTGCTGATGACACCAAAATAGGCCGTCCAATTCATTCTAATGAGGACATTAGAGCACTCCTGGATGATTTGAATAGACTGACGCAATGGTCGGAGAAGTGGCAGATGCAGTTTAATATTGACAAATGCAAAGTTCTAAATGTTGGACAGTTAAATAACCATGCCACATATAAACTAAATAATGTAGAACTTAATACTACCGATTGCGAAAAGGATTTAGGAGTTCTGGTGAGCAGTAACCTAAAACCAAGACAACAGTGCATTAGTGTTCGCAATAAATCTAACAGAATTCTTGGCTTCATATCTAGAAGTATAAATAATAGAAGTCCTCAGGTTGTTCTTCAACTCCATATATCCTTGGTTAGGCATCATTTAGACTATGCTGCTCAGTTCTGGTCACCGTATTACAGAATGGATATAAATGCTCTGGAAAACGTACAAAGAAGGATGACAAAGATGATCCCATGTATCAGAAATCTTCTCTGAGGATAGACTGAGGGCCCTGAATCTGCACTCTCTCGAAAGGCGTAGAATTAGGGGGGGATATGATCGAGGTGTATAAATGGAAAACAGGAATAAAAAAAGGGGATGTAAATAGTGTGCTGAAAATTTCCAGCCAAGAGAGGACTCGCAGCAATGGTTTCAAGTTGGAAAAATTCAGATTCAGGAAGGATATAGGAAAGCACTGGTTTGGTAATAGAGTTGTGGATGAGTGGAACGAACTCCCGAGTACAGTTATTGAGGCTAAAACGTTGTGTAGTTTTAAAAACAGGTTAGATAAATACATGAGTGGGTGTTGGTGGGTGTGAGTTGGACCTGACTAGCTTGTGCTGCAGGGTCTGGTACAGTGCTCCATCCTTGAGTGGAGATGACCAGACTGGGTGGGTCATTGGTCTAATCCGGGGGGGGGACATCGACCTGCTCCGCATGGGTCAGTAGGCCTGTTGCTGTGTTCCTTTTTCTTATGTTCTTATGTTCTTATAAATAATTTCGCTAATATCAACTCTACAGCTTATTTATCTATCTCACTTCATCTAATATGACAATAAACAATATAAATAACATAGAAACCTGATTTTTTATTATTTTATTAACACACTGGCCGATTCCCACCAAGGCAGGGTGGCCCGAAAAAGAAAAACTTTCACCATCATTCACTCCATCACTGTCTTGCCAGAAGGGTGCTTTACACTACAGTTTTTAAACTGCAACATTAACACCCCTCCTTCAGAGTGCAGGCACTGTACTTCCCATCTCCAGGACTCAAGTCCGGCCTGCCGGTTTCCCTGAATCCCTTCATAAATGCTACGTTGCTCACACTCCAACAGCACATCAAGTATTAAAAACCATTTGTCTCCATTCACTCCTATCAAACATGCTCACGCATGCCTGCTGGAAGTCCAAGCCCCTCGCACACAAAACCTCCTTTACCCCCTCCCTCTAACCTTTCCTAGGCCGACCCCTACCTCGCCTTCCTTCCACTACAGACTGATACACTCTTGAAGTCATTCTGTTTCGCTCCATTCTCTCTACATGTCAACAACCCTTCCTCAGCCCTCTGGACAACAGTTTTGGTAATCCTGCACCTCCTCCTAACTTCCAAACAACGAATTCTCTGCATTATATTCACACCACACATTGCCCACAGACATGATATCTCCACTGCCTCCAGCCTTCTCATCGCTGCAACATTCATCACCCATGCTTCACACCCATATAAGAGCGTTGGTAAAATTATACTCTCATACATTCCCCTCTTTGCCTCCAAGGACAAAGTTCTTTGTCTCCACAGACTCCTAAGTGCACTGCTCTCCCTTTTCCCCTCATCAATTCTATGATTTACCTCATCTTTCATAGACCCATCCGCTGACACGTCCATTCCCAAATATCTGAATACATTCACCTCCTCCATACTCTCTCCCTCCAATCTGATATCCAATCTTTCATCACCTAATCTTTTTGTTGTCCTCATAACCTTACTCTTTCCTGTATTCACCTTTAATTTTCTTCTTTTGCATACCCTACCAAATTCATCCACCAACCTCTGCAACTTCTCTTCGGAATCTCCCAAGAGCACAGTGTCATCAGCAAAGAGCAACTGTGACAACTCCCACTTTATGTGTGATTCTTTATCTTTTAACTCCACGCCTCTTGCCAAGACCCTCGTATTTACTTCTCTTACAACCCCATCTATAAATATTTTAAACAACCACGGTGACATCACACATCTTTGTCTAAGGCCTACTTTTACTGGGAAATAATCTCCCTCTCTCCTACATATTCTAACTTGAGCCTCACTCTGCTCGTAAAAACTCTTCACTGCTTTCAGTAACCTACCTCCTACACCATAGGTTACTGAAAGCAGTGATATATATTATAAAATGAATAAAATTTGTCATTCATGTAGTGGTATGGGCAGTGTCAACGGTGGACGAGAGTTTGTATGGAGATCGGGCAAAATACTTCATGAATAATTTCGCTAATATCATCTATACGGCTTATTTATATATCACAGTTCATCTAATATGACATAACAAACAATATTAATAAAATAGAAACATGATATATACTCTAGAATGAATAAAGTATGTCATTATGTAACAGGTGGAGGCGGCCACAACCGCTCCCTCTTTGTTGTAGTAAACACTGCCATCTAGTGACGGCCTTTCGAAGCCGTCTATTATAATTATTATATGTAGTACATTATTATTATATATGTATTATTATTATACATATTACATTATTATTATCATTGTATTATATACTATTATTATACGTTTTATTACTATACATATTATTATTATTTCTTTTCTTTCAACACACCGGCCGTATCCCACCGAGGCGGGGTGGCCCAAAAGGAAAAACGAAAGTTTCTCCTTTTACATTTAGTAATATATACAGGAGAAGGGGTTACTAGCCCCTTGCTCCCGGCATTTTAGTCGCCTCTTACAACACGCATGGCTTACGGAGAAAGAATTCTGTTCCACTTCCCCATGGAGGTAAGAGGAAATAAACAAGAACAAGAACTAGAAAGAAAATAGAAGAAAACTCAAAGGGGTGTGTATATATATGCTTGTACATGTATGTGTAGTGTGACCTAAGTGTAAGTAGAAGTAGCAAGACGTACCTGAAATCTTGTATGTTTATGGGACAGAAAAAAGGACACCAGCAATCCTACCATCATGTAAAACAATTACAGGCTTTCGTTTTACACTCACTTGGCAGGACGGTAGTACCTCCCTGGGCGGTTGCTGTCTACCAACCTACTACCTATATATTATTATTATTATTGTTATATAAATAATTTGTAATTTTTATTCATACAAAAAATATAAGATTTACTGTTATTCCTTATTGCAATAATTGTATAAATAATGTCAAGCCATTCACGACTGCATATTGGAATGGACAGTGACGTCACTTGTTTACTATGAAACAGCCAAGCATTGAACCATTTCTCCTGGGTTGAGCTCAATTTCAAGGCACTTTTCGTCTTGAAAGCAATCAAAAGCATATCTATTTCTGTAATATATCTTCAATTCTATCAAAAGAAACCAAGAAAACGAGAATACAACAATAAAAACCATTCGAAATTACCGCTAAGGGGTGACTAATTGCTAAGAAGTGAACTCCATTATTTGTGTTTAGATTTCTTTCATTTTTGGTGTTCGTTAAGAAGCATCTTTCCATCATACATTGCCCAAGTTTCAATAAGATAGTCCAACAAACAATTCCCAAGATCAAGAGCAAGAGCCCATCACCAGTGTCAAGGAACCTGCCTTGAGGTCTGCTTGCTTGTGGAAATTTTGCTCGCGTATTGAAGCAAAAAATCGACCAATCGACTGGTCGTATTTGGAAAAATTCGCATTCAATGCGAATTCCTTGCATTGTTAAAATCTCTAGTTGGTCGATGCATGCAGGGGATGAGATGAAAAGCTGTAAGCCTTCTCCCTGAAAGCTGGCTGCCTTGGATCAATGTCATTGTGCTAGACGCCAAGGTATTGTCCAGTGTGGTGAGAATGGTATAGCACTGCGTACCTTGTTCCAAGGTTCGTAGGTTCGAGTCTCCTTCAGCCAGAGATCAGTGATATATATATATATATATATATATATATATATATATATATATATATATATATATATATATATATGTCGTGCCAAATAGGTAAAACTGGTCAATTAACAACAACTCTTTAAAATTAAGTCCTTTTTAAAATTTTCTCTTATACGTTTAAAGATACATTTTTTCATAAATGTTTATGAAAAAAATTATAATTTTGCACCAAAAGAAGCTTAGAAAACTTACCTAACCTTATCATAAAAAGCCCAATTTATTTTGGCTTAATCCAGCTAAATATATTTTTGATACGTCTATAATAATTTAATACTAAAAAAACACAATGAAATATATTTTTTTCGTTAGGTTCAGAATTTATTATTATTATTATTATTATTATTATTATTATTATTATTATTATTATTATTATAAAAAAAGAAGTGCTAAACCACAAGGGCTATACAGCACTGCAGGACAGGAATGAAGCAAGAGTATTAGGTGGCAAAAGGGAGATGGATGAGTAATAGGTTATGGAGAACAGCGGGGCAGTGGATGGTGAAAGGGTAGAGGGCAGCAAGAGATTGAGGTACAAAGGGTTGAGGGGAGTGCGAAAGGTATCATAATCAGAGTTTGTGGAGTAAATCAGTCGTTGTCAAGAAGTCAATGAGAGAGTCAGGATTAAAGGAGGGTCCATCAGCAAGAAGGGAAGATAAAGAGAGAGTAGCAGAGCGGAGACGACGTTGGAGTTAAATTCTGCGTGCTCGTTGATAGAGAGGGCAGTCTAACAGAATGTGGCTAATCGATACTGGAACTTGACACTTCTCACAGAAAGGAACATGGTGCCTCTCCATGAAATACCCGTGAGTAAGACGAATGTGGCCAATGTGAAGCCGGGAGAGAGTAGTGTCATAACCTCGGCACTGATGACAAGAAGACGGCCAGTAACCTATGCTCGGTTTAATAGAATGAAGTTTGTTACCGAGAAGAGTTGACCAACGTTGTTGCCAACGGGTGCGAAGGTGGGTAGCTATTGCAGCAAAATAGTCCGAAAATGGAACACCTCTACATGAAATTGGTAGGTCATGTACTGCTGACCGCACAGCAGTGTCTGCCTTTTCATTGCTCTGTACATCAACATGACTCTTTGGAGAGCATGAAATCACATCATCGGAGGGTGTCCAACAAGGAGATCCTCTTGCACCATTTCTCTTCTGTATTGCAGTTAGGGAAATCACAGTCAGACTGACCAGCGAGCTAAACATCTGGTTCCTAGATGATGGCACACTAGCAGGTACAAAGGAGTCCCTCCTACATGACCTTACACAGGTAATGACACGGGGACAGGAAATGGGTCTCATCCTGAATCCATCCAAATGTGAAATCATCTCAGTCAGTCAACAAGTGATAAATGCAGTGAGATCAAAACTACCAGGAGCAGCAGTCATTGCCCCCACAAATAGTGTCTTGCTAGGAGCACCTCTGGGAAGCAATGCCATTGACACAATTCTCAGGAAGAAATTGGAAGAGTTAAGGAGAATGGAACAACGAATAGGCAATCTGGACACCCACGATGCCTTGTACCTTCTCACAAAGTGCTTGAGTCTGCCCAGGTTGACATATTTCCTAAGATGTGCACCTTCATATGATAACCCTATACTGCACGAATATGACAGTATTCTGAGGCAGATTTTTACGAAAGTACTTAACCTTACTCTAGAAGACGGGCAGTGGAACCAAGCTACACTTCCAGTCAGACTAGGAGGCATTGGTGTCCGCAAGTCATCACAGATTGCGTTACCTGCTTTTCTGTCCTCGTGTATTGCATCCAGAGAGCTTGTAGCAGCGATTCTCCCTGAACATCTTAGGGACAAGATTGGAGCCCAGGACCAAAAATTCCTTGACGGAGCAATGATCTGGGATAATCTAACGGGCTCAGAAACCAGACCTGCTCCCCCCAACAACTACAAACAATCGCACTGGGATGGTCCAATAGTGGAAAATATAGCCTCAACGATGCTTCAGAGTGTGTCAGGGAAGGATAGAGCCCGCCTGCTGATCTCTTAAATCTTCTGTGCCATATTATGTAATAAAATATTCCTATTGGTAAAAAAAAAATAGTTTAAAAGATGGGGTGGTAGGGGAAGTGGAATATTCAAATGGCTTCAGGAAGAAATCCAAATATTCTTCCTTGAAGCCTTTTTATCCACTTCTCCGAGGCTATGGGTCCCACAATTTACACCAGAGGTATATATATATGTATATATATATATATATATATATATATATATATATATATATATATATATATATAAAGTAAAATTAGCAAGAACTCATTTAAAATTAAGACCTTTCTAAAATTTTCTCTTGCACGTTTAAATATATTTTTCCATTCATATTAAAGAATTAAATTAATAATTTTGTACTAAAAGAACCATAGAAAACTTACCTAATCTTATTATAACAAGCGCAATATAATTTAGCCTAATCCAACTAAATATAATTTAGATAAGTTTATAATAATTTAATAATTATGTATGTATATATATATATATATATATATATATATATATATATATATATATATATATATATATATATATATATATATATATATATATATATATATATATACACACACATCCAAAACTACCACAGGGGGAGCTGCAATCATCAGGAGCTTGCAATGTTGTAGTAATGAGTAGAAAGTCCAGGTAGGTTCCTTCAAGACAAGCCTATCCAGAATATCGGTAATGGGACCACCCGGGCAGACTAGTGCCAGGTGCCAGAGGATAAAGGCAGTATGTTAAAAACCAGAAGAAACAGACTGTCCCTTCCATAAGCATTGATTATGTAGTAATGACGTCATTACCACGAAAATGTCGTGAGACGTCAATACACTTCATTATAAAAAGAAGCAAATTCTGATTTTGAATGCCAGTTTCAATTGTCTAATAGATTTTAACTCATTATTCGCTTACATCAAGTGTGCTAAACATGGAATTAAAAGTTATTGCTTTCAAGCGAAAATATTTCGTTCTCGTCAACGAGAATGCATATTCTAATTTATTTCGGAATAGTATATTTAATTTTTTCACTTGAGGAAATGGGAGTAAGTTAAAGAAAATGGATCGAGGGCTAACTCGCCTATAAAACAAAGGTGCATCCGATTTTAGGTACCTTGCATCTATAAGCAGATGCTAGTCAAACACAAAGAGAGGGCAGGTATGCAGTCACAAAGTGGACCTCAATTCATCCATGTGATACTACAACATTTAAGATAATCCAGAGCATTCATGTATTTGGCTTAAGGTTTACAATGACTTCAATTAAAAAAGAATCAAGTTTGAACAATCCTAAGCTACTCTTACATAGTGAATTTCTTTTTTTTTTTAGTGTTTTATATTTACCGATTTTTTAATATTTCTTTCCAGCCAAGAGGAACAAGGAACTAGTACCTTGCATTCCGACGATTTTGCAAGGTTATTGCAGGGCTGAGTGTGATTAATATGGTGTTGGATTCCTGTTCTACTCGGATCGAAAATTGGTGTTGATCTAAGGTAATATCTAGAGGTCTGCCGTCTGTCCCACATAAGCCAAGTTGCAGCTGCTATACCCAACCCTGTAAACACCACCCTTACAGTCCTGGGGAAAATTCTTGATCATGCTTTTAACTGTGAATTCTTGAAAAATACTTTGTATATTGAATCTTTCTTAGGTCATTCGGCAGGAGAGAGAAATTCTCCTTGCATGGGAGAATAAGCACATTTTCAGTCTGAGAGTATTATCCTAGGTTATGATCTATGACAAGTTTTCCTAAGTGCCAACAAATCCGTTTCTACAAACTCCATAAGATGTGAAGCATGGGTTGTGAATGTTGCAATGAGGAGGCTGGAGGCAGTGGAGATGAGGTGTCCGAGTGTAGTGTGTGGTGAGACTATTATGGTGAGACTGTTATGAAGTGAATTAGTAGCTTGGAGATTAGGATGTGTAGGATTACTGAAAGTATTATCCAGAGGGCTGAAGAGGTGGTTGTTGAGATTGTTCAGATATTTAGAGAGGATGGAACAAAATAGGATGATTTAGAGGTCTTATAAATTTGTAATGGAGGAAGGCAAGCGTGTTAGATAGGAGTGACCTGACGTGCTGTTGAAATGTGAGCAAGATTACATTTATGAAGCGATGCAGGGAAACCGGATAAATGGACATGAATCCCACCCCGTTTGCTATTTCGAAGGAAAGTATTGGTGCGGCTCTGGCAGGACAGGGATGGAGTGAGTGATGGTAAAAGTGTTTATTTTATTTTTTAAGGGGGTCACCCTCCCTCGGTGGGAGACGGCCACTGTGGTGAATTTTTTTCATATTCACCAAACAAAAACAAAGTAAGTGAAGAACAACATTTAAAATACAGGATCATAACAATCCACAACCACTACACTAATTCGTGATTATGCTAGATAATTCGGTAAGTCGAATATCATTGTAATATCACTACTTAATAATGCTTTAGAAACAGCCTAAAATGTTTGATTTTCATCAACAGCTTGAGTGTTATTTCACAAATGACAAACTTTGGCACTTGTGAAAGAGACCTATAAGACAAAAAAAGAAAAATCTAATATTTATTGAGCTTGCCCAGAGGTTAGCGAAGGAAAGAGTGGTTTTGACAGTGATCCTGGTCGGAGGTCGTTCACATCTGGTAGAATTTATGCTGAGTTGTTTCATCCAGTAGCCATACAGACCCGCTTCTGTCACAAACTTCATCCTGTGACGTAAAATTCAAAGATGTATTCATCTGCTAAAGCTTAACATTACACAAATAACCCGATGATATTTTGGTCAGACTTGAACCATTTACTTAGTCACACTAACACGGAAGAGTGAGGAAGGCAATATATAGACGAAGGAGAGAGGGACAGGATCAGGAGAGGAAGAAAAAGAAGTAGTGGTAGTGGTAAGGCTAGTAGTGGAAGTAGTAGAAGTGGTAGTGGATGCGGAAGGTGGGGAAAATACCACTACTACTTCCACTAGCAACCTTATCACTACCGCTACTTCTTTTTTCTTCCTCTCTTAGTCCCGTCCCTGTCCCACTCGCCTGTCCCACCCGCCTAGTTCCCTCACTCTATCGTGTTAGTGTGACTTTGTAATTGTTCAAAGTCGGACTGAAAAATCGTCTTAAGCTTCTATGTGCGGGTTATTTGTGATCACAGTATTGTACCTGTTTGTCTTTTAAGATTAATATTACTGTCACAGTCATTTAACTTCGCAAATGGATGAAATTAGCTTCAGATAGGTGCCTCTACTTATCTGGGTTCTGCCTGTGTAGATAAAATACTGCTTACATTGATGCAGGTTCAAACTCTGCTGTGGATTAAGATAATGTTTGAATGTATATATATATATATATATATATATATATATATATATATATATATATATATATATATATATATATATATATATATATATATATATATGCAATAAGATCACAGTAAACAGGTGATTTCAGAATATGCAAAACAACCACTCTAAAAGAATAGAGAAATTCCAAGCGCTTTCGTGACTACTCACATTATCAAGGAACTATGTTCCTTGATAATGTGAGTAGTCACGAAAGCGCTTGGAATTTCTCTATTCTTTCAGAGTGGTTGTTTTGCATATATATATATATATATATATATATATATATATATATATATATATATATATATATATATATATGTATGCATATAAATTACTCACGTGTAAAAAGAGTGTCAACAACAATTTGAAAATAACTGCGAAAGCCAAATTCGACCCAAATTTGTTATACAACAGTAAAGGACCAGGTAAACAGGCTGAAAGGGAAGGAGGGGAGCTCACAAGGAGTGACGAAGAAATCTAAAGTGTTCACCAAAAGATTTAGGAAGGTATTCTCAATGGTGACAGGAAGGCTAACAAAATGTACCAGCAAGGGTTGGACACAATACATATAACTGAGGAAGGAGTGAGATACCTCGAAGGCGGTGAACCAATCTCTCTCCGCTGGTCCAGAGAGGGGGAGCAAAGATACTATGTCCCTCTAGCAGCATTCTTCAATTTTATCGACACAGGTGAGCTGCAGGAGAAGTGAAAGATACCAAATGAAGTCCCAGCGTAAAACTACAGGCCAGTGTCACTGACATGCATTGAAAAGTTATGGAGAAGAGTATCAAGAGAAGAATGGTGGAGTAGCTAGAAAGGAGTACGTTCATATATGACAACCAGTACAGCCTTAGAGATGGTAACAGAAGTAAGACAGGAGACAGTGGGATGGGTAAATTGCATCTTCTAGAAATGAAGCAAGTCTTTTGATCCAGTACTGCACAAGAAATTAGTACAAAAGCAAATGGAGCAGGCAGAATTAACAATAAAACACTACAGTGGAACAAGGCATGCTTGATAAATAGCAGACAAGGAGTGTTTATCCGAGAAGTGTCGGAATGGGTGCATGTGACTAGCGAGTTTCCACACAGATCAGAACTAGGGCAACAGTTTTTTGTTTTTGTATACATGAATGACATGATGGAAGGGAAAGTCAGAGGGATCCCTGTTCGCAGATGTGAAACTAATGAGGAGGATACAAGCATCCGTAAACCAAATGAATCTGGACAGGCTACAGGCATGGTCTGACAAGTGGCTACTGGAGTTTAAGAAATTTGTGAAAGGGCAAAGAAGACCGCAAAGGAAGGGTAAGACACATGTGCAACATCTGGGTATCTTTATTATAGACGTTTCGCCATCCAGTGGCTTTATCAATACAAATTCTAGGACATAATCTGAACTATGTACAGGTCCCTCAACCTAGGAGTACAGCACCATAGTCTATGGTCTGCACCTACTCCTAGTGACTGCTACTGTACATAGTTCTAGTCTTTTATGTCCTAGAAATTGATTTGGCGAAACGTGAAAGGTTGCACAACTCTCATCTTGTCGGAAGACCGCAAAGGAAGGGAAAGCTTCGGGGGAAAGGGGTGATGTCAAAGACTGAAAAATTTATTCAAGGTTGAGTATTGTACTGAGCATATCACCATATGCGCACATCAACCAAGAAGCTGCTGTAGCAAACGTGCGTCGGGGAAATCCAAGATTAGACCTCAGACGTAAAAATAAGGAGTCTTTCAAGACACTGTACACCGTGTACGTCGAGCCCTTTTGGAGTATGCAGCACCAGTATGGAACCCACACCTAGTTAAGTTTATCAATAAATTGAAAATGCAGAGGTCTGCAACGAGACGAGTTGCTGAACTAAGGGTTATGCCCAATAAGGAGAGGTTATGGAAACTCAGCCAGTTGACACTAGAGGAAACAAAAACTAGGGAAAATATTATAACAAGGTTCAAAATACTAACAGTAATACATACTCTGATTAGAAACATATTGTTTGAAAGATGAGAAATAGAAAAAAAGAGTACAGATGAAAGTTGACTCTGATGAGTCACAGGAAGGTTAGGAAGCATTTCTTCAGTCTTAGAGAATTCACATAGTGGAATGACCTAGAGAGTGAAGTGGTAGAGACAGGATGTATAAACAGCTTTAGGAAGACATACGATACAGCTCTAGAAGCCACGAGAGTGGACCTAGAGGTGACCAGGGAAAAGCCGGGGGCCAACTATGACTTGATTCCTGCAACCTCTAATATGAGTACACACTCACAGACTCACGCGTACAGACACACTCGGGGCCAGGAGCTGCGAATCGACTTCTGCAACAAAAATATAGGTGAATGCACACACACACACTGTTGTGACCCCTGAATGGGTCACAATGTATATAATGTATATTACCTTTTCATATAATTTTATATTGCTTATATTTGCGATAATAGCTAAATCGTAAATATATTGCTTTGTATTATTATTTGACTTAGTTACTTTTGTTAGGTAGGATGTAACATTTATATATATTATTTAGTGCTCATAGTTCAAGTCTTGATTGTCTAACTACTGTAATTATCGCTCGTGGCTCGTTACTCTGCCGGCTTTTGTGTTGCTGGGCAGCAGCTGTCCACGGAGCAATCACGTGATTGAGGGGGGGGTGTTCACACCTCGCCTGGAGTAGTCAGTCTGGGCTACTCTCTTGTCGGTTGGACGTTCTCCTGGCAAGACGCCCCACACTCCTCTCCCTTGCTGGCCCTTGTTGGAAGATCGTCTCTGTCGTTTTCTTGTTGTTGGTTCTGTGGAACTTTGTTCACAGAACATTGTCTAGACTTAGTGATTTTCGACGTTGTACTGAGGTTGTGTGTCGCATAGACACTCTGAGAAACTCAGGTCCTGAGCTGTAGCTTCTGACCTAACTTGTACTGGTATCTGTGTACTGTCACAGTCGGGGATTTTCTTATGCTGAACTTAGATTCAGTAGTATGGGAGTTTTGCGACTTTTGTGGAGGATCTGTAGATGGTCTCTACTTAGTGTCGTTATATTATCTCCTTGTTCCTGATTCTGTGTCACTTTTGCTTGTTATATTGCTGCTCGGCTTAACAGTCATTTATTGTTCAAGCAAGCTGTTCTGATTGCCAGGTTGGTCAAGAAGTTAGTTAATGTGAGGACTTTGTCAGTCACTGGTTTAAGTCTAGTCGAGTCTTGAGACATAGCGAACTACTTAGAGCACTTACACACATACACACAAACTTATTTGTATATATATGTATTATTAAATGTTAATGTACCAGGCAGTACTTAAAAGACATATAGATGTGATATGTGTCTACACAATACTACTGTACACGACAGAAGTGATCATTTTGATTATGTTCATTACATTAATTTAATTTGATAATATATGCCTAGACAATTTTATTATTAATAAACTTATTAAATTTTAATTTCTTTAGTTAGTAGCCTACCAGTTGTAATCCTGAAGCACTACTGATTCTTAATGAATTCTAATGGATAATTGGACCAGGATACTGACTACTTGTTACAAAAACCCAGTAACAGGCTGGATGCTAGAAGGGCAGTCTTTTTTAGTATTCACTGGAGATCTCTATGCTTATTAGAAATCGCGTTTTTTGTAACACACACACACACTAATGCTCAAAATTCAGGTGGACGAGGATCAGGTAGGACTACAAAGGGACCCGGATAGGCTGCAAGCCTGGTAGAACAACTGGTTCCTGGAGTTGAACCCCACCAAGTGGAAAGTCATGAAGATTTCATAGAAGATCACAGACGGGGTACAGGTTAGGGAGCCAAACGCAGCAGATCTAACACAAGGAAAACGATGTTGGGGTATCATACCGTGTATACCTCCTGAGGCGCCCTTCAGCCAAATAATTGCCGAGGCATATGAACGCCTGGCAAACCTAAGAATAGCATTCCAACACCTGAGTAAGAAATCAATCAAGACACTACACCGTGTACGTCAGGCTCATGCTTGAGTATGCAGCGCCATTATGGAACCCACACCTGGTCAAGCACGTTAAGAAATTACATAAAGAGCAAAGGTTTGCAACAAGACTAGTCCCTACGAGGCGAGGTTAAGGGGAATCAACTTGACAACACTGGAGGATACGAGGGGGACATAACACATAAAACACTGAGTATCTACTCATGCTTGAGTATGCAGCACCAGTATGGAACCCTCACCTGGTCAAGCACGTTAAGAAATTAGATAAAGAGCAAAGGTTTGCAACAAGACTAGTCCCTACGAGGCGAGGTTAAGGGGAATCAACTTGACAACACTGGAGGACACGAGGGGGACATAACACATAAAACACTGAGCAACTAACAAGGTGAATAGGAATATAATGTTTCAAAGATAGGACACGGCAACAAGCGGTCACAACTGGAAGTTGAAAACTAAGATAAGTCACAGGGATGTTAAGAAGTATTTCTTCAGTCATAGAGTTGTCAGCAAGTAGAACAACCCGGAGAGTTATGTAATGGAGGCAGGATCCATACAAATGTTAAAGAAGAGGTACGATAAAGCTCTTGGAGAAGAGAGTGGGTCTAGTAGCGATCAGAGAAGAGGCGGGTCAAGAGCTGTGAATAGACCCCTGCACCCACCACCTGGACAGGTTGGACACCTGGTCCAGCAACTGGCTTCTCGAATTTAACCCCGCCAAATGCAAAGTCATGAAGATCGGTTAAGGGCAAAGAAGACCGCAGAGTATAGGTTAGCTGGTCAAAGACTGCAAACCCTCACTCAAGGAGAAAGATCTTGAGGCGAGTGTAACACCGAGCACGTCTCTGGAAGCACACATCAACCAGATAACTGCTGCAGCATATAGGCACCTGGCAAACCTGAGAATAGCATTCCAATACCTTAGTAAGAAATCTTTCAAGATACTGTACACTGTGTATGTGAGGGAAAAGTTCAGCAGATAGGAGTAGCGAGCGAGTATATGATAACGATAGTTTCAATGCCAGCTGCTTGTTAAGGTAGTGTCAGTCTAGCTCCCGCTATCCCCTCTCCCCCCCTTTCTTCTCACCCCGAAAGGTGACGTGTGGGGCTCCGGCCAAACAGCAATCACTAGATTCACATTTCCCAGCACAACTGAAAGTAAAAGCCTCTGCTCCTATTCTAGTGGATATTGGTTGAAAGCTTCACTTTTGACCAATAATAAACTTAGTCCTTTCAGGTTTAGTCTCCACATGAGACTTTTAGATAATCACCACCTATTTTAAGTATCTTACATTTATCATGGAGAGTGATTTCTTAAGCAGTGGGTATCCTGTCTCTCCAGCTTAGAATGTCAGCTTGTGTCACCTGCCAACCAACGAGAAGTGTTGAAGGAGATGGGCTGAAACCGGTCTTGAGACGTCACTTTATCATCTACCTATCTGATTAATTGTAGGCCACCGCAGGCAAATACCCCTCATCTTTGCAGTGGTAAAGAACCTGCGTTCCTGTCATCTGGACTGACTATTCAAGGCTATAGACTCTGTGAAGAACTAGTCGTTGGGTTGTCACTCAACATCTGTGACCCCCCCCCCCCACATCATCAGCAACGGCTACAATTTCTACAAGACGGTGTCAACCTGAACCAGACACCCCAGTATAAGTGTACACATTAGCGATGAATTCAACTGTCATTTTTCCATTTCATTTTTCTTTCAAGTAGGATACACATTCATGTTTCAATGTTTTATGTTTGCATTACTAAATAATAAAGTGTTTATCTTTGTGAATTATTTCTTTTTCTATTCATTAATTTTCCTGAGGAGGAGCCAGCCTTGGTAATACTGTCTGAAGTTGTTACAGGGTTGAGTAAGCCTTCACAAGTGGCGACCTTGCCAGGATCAACTCTACTGAATCAAGATTCAACTCCATCTCGAATCTATCATTGAAACTTCAACGCCGCATACCACAGGCGGTTACCACCAGCCATGATTATTATTATTAAAGATTAGCCGGTATTCTCCCGGCCCGGGCCTTTTCCAAGTGGTGGCCCGGCCTTGGCTCCCTCTTTAGGGACTGTCTGAGACCTAAGTCTCCCATGGGAGGAGGCACAAGTACCTCCTCATCTTTAGGACCAACTGTCCCCAGGCCTAGCCACAAGCTAGGCCTCTCTGGTCTGTCATCCCCGCCCCAAGGAGGCTAATGGGAATGACAGTCTTGTGAGCTGTAAGCTCGGGCTCAGGCACCTACCCTACCCTAGAAGGGTTAGGCATGGTGTCGATCACCCAGCCATGAGTAATCATGTTCTATGGTAGGACTACAGTACAGGTATTTAA
This sequence comes from Cherax quadricarinatus, assembly GCF_038502225.1. Taxonomy (NCBI): domain Eukaryota; kingdom Metazoa; phylum Arthropoda; class Malacostraca; order Decapoda; family Parastacidae; genus Cherax; species Cherax quadricarinatus. The sequence continues at coordinate 24,360,090 of NC_091338.1, forward strand.
AAGATTTGGCGATTGTTATAGTCTCAATTTATTGTAAGTCAAGTCAGGCAGGATATACTAGTTAATTCTGTCACCTTTATTTTTGAGCTTGAAACGATTTGGAGGAATAGACTCTGGGGACCCGAGATTTTCCAGTGACAAGTTATTTCACTGAGCTCTATTTATTATATCAAGGGAACTGTTGCAGGACACTCTTGATTTGTTGGTGAGAAGATTGGATGGTCAAGAGACCCCCATTCTACCTACTCTTTGCTCGGAGCCGGCATAGAACCCTCCGTTTTCATTCACACATGCTGTTTAATCGAAGAAGGGATCGATCCCTCCGATTTTTTTACAGTTTGAGCGGAGCAGGAATTGAACCCTCAGTTTTCTTTGATATATCCGTTTCATTTTCCCCTAGTAGTTTAAGTTATTCTTGCAAGTATGGAGGAATACCAGTTTTGGACGAACACTGGAAGTAAGTTAGGAGTAACGTGGAAGAATTTAGAAGCTTTCTTTAGCGCTAAGATCCAGGAAAGAGAAAGAAAGGAGAGAGAGAATCTTGAGAAAGAGGAAAAAAAAAAGCTAGAGAACGTGAGGAAAAAGCTAGAGAGAATGAACTGCGAGAGAGACAAGAAGATCGCGAGCTCGAAAAATCTCGCCTTGAATTAGAGAATAAAAAGTTAACTTTTACACAACAATTAGAGGAAGGAGTAATTGAACATCATGCAGCTAGTGCCCATATTCCAACACCTAATTTACCTCCCTTCACAGAGGGTGAAGACGTTACTTCATACATTATCAGGTTTGAAAATACCGCCATCCTCTGTGAATGGCCTGTTGACACCTGGGCTACCAGGTTAGGAATGTTATTTTCTGGTACAGCTTTGAATATCTGTGCAACTTTGTCGCAGAATATCATATGTAATTATAACCTACTGAAGAAGGCAATCCTTACAGCATATCAAAAAACCACAAATTCTTATAGGAAAGATTTCAGGTATGCCACCTTACAGCCTGGCCAAAACTTTCAGCAGTTACAGGTAACACTCGTTTGTTCGACTTTTGGATAGAGTGTTCAGGAATTGATCACAGTTATGAATCTCTTAGAGACTTCATGGTTGCTGACCAGTTCCTGACAGCTCTTCCTCACCAAATACGAACATTCATTAGAGAACGTAACCTGATTAAAGCTGAGGAAGTTGCTGAGACCGCTGACTTGTATGCTGAGGCTCACAATTCCTATAAAGACCAAAAGGGATCGAACCCTAAGGGCAAGGGTTCACCAGATCAAAAGATAACAAAGCCTCTTTATGTGGTGTTAAGGGACATGAACGTCCCGATTGTCCTTCTAAGAAAGTCCAAAAAGTTAGAATATGTTTTAAAGACTGTAATGACCAAGCACCCTTCTGTTCAGGAACAGTTAACGGACTTAATGTATCTACCATTTTGCGAGATACTAGATGCACATGTATAGTCATTTCTGATAAGCTGTTCTCTAACCTTAAATAAACTCATTCCTCTGCTATACTTTCAGACTACTTGGGCCGTACAGACACTTTACCTACCATCCGTTGTTACATTAGGTCTAAATGGTTCACAGGTTGGTCTGAAGCCGTACTAGCTCCCATCACTTCTTGCTCCGTACAAATAGGTAATGTAAAAGGTGCCATTCTTCCTTCTGAGGTTGACCTTTCATCACCAAAGATGGACATCAGTTTTTCAGTTCCTCTTCCTGTTGAGTTAGAGAAGCCCCTCGAAAGTTTAGATGAGGCAATGTCTCGGGATATTCATGTGGGGTTAGAAACCAGTGATACTACTCTCGAAAGCGAGATAGTAGAATCACCGGTTCACTCGTTAGATAAAATTGAGGATATCACCTCCGATACTATATATGTCTTGACTAGGGCTCAGACCAAAGCCCAGGCTTCTCCTACTGTCCATCCTTTGATTTTCCCTGACTTTAAGCCTTTAGACATATCGAAGGACTCCTTTGTCAATTTACAACGTAATTGCCCTTCTCTTCAGAATTGCCATAATGCCGCTAAACAAAATCAAGTTATCCAAAGGAAAAACTTTTCATATAAATTTGAATATATAAAAGGTATCGTGTACAAGTCAGTATTCAAATTAAATTCAGATGAGATAGACTATTCTATCTTAGTTGTTCCAAGTCAATGCAGAGAGACTGTTCTTAAAATGGCTCATGACCTGCCAGGGGCCGGACATTTCTCGCATCGTAAAACCTTAAATAAAATTAGGGAAACCTATTTTTGGCCCAAAATATCCTCAGATATCACTACTTACTGTAGATCGTGTAAAGTATGCCAACTGTCATCCTCCCAAGGTACCCGGTGAGTACCTATGGTCAAAATGACAATCTTTACAGTACCATTTGAAAGAGTAGCTATTGACATCGTTGGTCCTTTATCACCACTTTCATCTGGGGGACAGATATATTTTAACATTAGTTGATTATGCTTCAAGTTTCCCTGAAGTCGTACCTTTAAAGACCATAACTACTACAGAGGTGGCTGAAGCCCTTTTGTCTGACCGTGGGACACAATTCACATCTGACTTAATGCAATATCTCTACCAACTTCTGGGAGTGAAGCCTCTCTTCATAACACCCTATCATCCCAGCTGTAATGGGAGGATTGAACGCCAGCATTCGGTTCTCAAGTCCATTTTACGGAAACTTTGCTCCCTTAAACCTAAGGAGAGGCATCGTTACCTACCCTGTGCTTTGTTTGCCATGAGGAAAGTTCCTAGTGACTCTTTGGGGTTTTCACCTTTTGAACTTCTCTATGGTAGACAGGCCAGAGGTCCATTGCTCATCCTTCATGACTTATGGACTAATGAGGACGTGATTGCTGAGGTTCAGTCTTATTAGTTTCTCCTTGACCTTAGATCCAAACTTGAGGAGACCTTTGGCATAGTTTCGAAAAACTTAAGCTTGTCAATGGACCAGTACAAAACCTATTTTGATTCCAAAAGTCAGAGGAGAAGTTTTAAAGTAGGGGATGAAGTTCTGGTACTTTTGCCTATCAAGTCAAATAAATTATTAGTAGCATGGAAAGGTCCATATAAGGTATTAAAAATTTGTGGGAAGGTTGATTACCTCATAGAAGTCAAGGGGAAACCTAAGCTTTATCATATCAACATTCTTAAGAAATATTACTGAAGAAATTCGGTTAACTGTTTGAATGACCTTGATTTAGTTTTCCACACAAACTTGATAAGACAACTAAGGAGAGTAAGGTGTGCGTAATTGACATCTCTAACGTAGACTATGACAGAGAACTACATGACTTGGTGACTCTTGACCACTCGGGTGCAACAAACATTAATATTAATGAGTCTTTGGATGACCATAAGAAACATGAATTACTTCAATGTGTGAGTAACTTCTCAGACGTTCTAACTGATATTCCAGGTGTCACCTCCACGGTAGTCCATAAGATTGACTTAGTCACTGACAATCCTATCAAACGGAAATTATACCCAGTTCCAGTTCACCTTAGGGATGCATTTGACCGAGAGGTAGACAAATTATTAAAACTAAAGATCATTGAACCTTCAGTATCTGCATATTGCTCACCAGTAGTCATGATTAAGAAGGAGGATAATTCATATAGACTTGCTATTGACTTCAGAGGACTTAATGCTATAACTCGGTGGGATGCTGAGCCTATGCCCTTAATAGCTAGCGATCTACACAAATTTTATGGCTCTTCCTTCTTTTCAGAGATTGATATTGCGCAGGCATATCATCAAGTAATGTTAGATTCTTCTTCTAAGCAGTACACCGCTTTTCCTACCCACCAAGAACTGATGCAGTATAGAACTATGCCCTTCGGTTTGGTAACTGCCTGTGCTACCTACGTGAGACTGATGAGAAAGGTCTTGGGTAATATGCCAAATGTTTCAGTTTATTTTGATAACATTCACATGACATCTACGTGGGGCGAGCATATCCAAACATAAACATTAGTTTTACGTAGGTTACTCTCACATGGCCTCACTGCCAAGCCAAAGAAATGCTTCCTTGGGTATAACAAGATTAGATATCTTTTACTAATCCTTTCTAATAATTCTTTGCAGCCTCTCCCCAGTAAGATCGAAGCTTTATTAGAGTTTAAATTCCCCAAAACCAAGAAACTCATGCGTAGCTTTCTTGGTTCTGTAATTTTTTATGCACGGATTATCCCGAACCTCACTGATCTTACAGGCATCTTATCTGACTACCTTAAAAAGTCTGTGAAGGAACCTCTTGAACTTTCCGACATAGCTCTGGAAAAGTTTAATGAGATGAAGGACATCTCTAAAGACCCTATACTCAAAATTCCAGATATTAATAAGCCGTTTTGTTTAAGGACTGATGCCTCCAATACCGGCTTAGGTGCGGTGTTACTACATTATCATGATGATACTCCCTTCCCTGTATGCTTCCTAAGCCGGAAACTTCTTCCTGCAGAAACGAGATACTCCACCATAGAAAAGGAATGTTTGGCCTTTGTGTGGGGTATCTACAAACTTAAATTTTATTTACTAGGAAAAGAATTTATTTTAGAGATGGATCACAAACTTTCGATATACCTAGAAACTTTTAAGAGAACCAACAGTCGCCTCTTGAGGTGGACATTGGCACTCAAAGCTTTTAAGTTTCATATTGTATATATCAATGGTTCATCCAATTATTTCTCTGACTGGTTAAGTTGTGACAGTCAGTAGATTTGTTGCCTTACGCGACTTCATATTAGAATTTTTTCCTCGCCTATTCTTCTTATACTCCTTGACTGTAAGTCTTGGTATGGGGGAGTGTGAGGGAAAAGGTCAACAGATAGGAGTAGCGAGCAAGTATATGGTAACGATAGTTTGATTGCCGGCTGCTTGTTAAGGTAGGGTCAGTCTAGCTCCCGCTATCCCCTTCCCCTCCTTTCTCCCCACCCCGAAAGGTGACGTGTGGGGCTCTGGCTAAACAGTAATCACTCGACTCACAGCTCCCAGCACAACTGTAAGTAAAAGCCTCTGCTCCTATTCTAGTGGATATTGGTTGAAAGCTTCACTTTTGACCAATAATAAACTTAGTCCTTTCAGTTTTAGTCTCCACATGAGACTTTTAGATAATCACCACCTTTTTTAAGTATCTTACACTTATCATGGAGAGCGATTTCTTAAGCAGTGGGTAACCTGTCTCTCCAGCTTGGAATGACAGCTCAGGTCACCTGCCAACCAACGAGAAGTGTTGAAGAAGACGAACTGACACCGGTCTTGAGACGTCACTTCATGATCTACCTACCTGATTAATTGTAGGCCACCGCAGGCAAATACCCCTCATCTTTGCAGGGGTGAAGAACCTGCGTTCCTGTCATCTGGACTGACTATTCAAGGCTGTAGAATCTGTGAAGAACTAGTCGTTGGGATGTCACTCAACACCTGTGAACCCCCCACCCCTCAAGGAAGGTTCCTTGATGTTGGTGAGGGGCTCTTGATTTAGGGAATTGGATCTGTGCTCCAGTTCCCTGAATTAAGCCTGAATGCCTTCCACACCCCCCCCAGGCGCTGTATAATCCTCCGGGTTTAGCGCTTCCCCCTTGATTATAATAATAATAATAATGTGAACCCCCCATCATCAGCAATGGCTACAATTTCTACAAGACGGTGTCAACCTGAACCAGACACCCCAGTATAACTGTACATATTAGCGTTGAATTCAAATGTAATTTTTCCATTTAATTTTTCATTTTTCTTTAAAGTAGGATACACATTCATGTTTCAATGTTTTATCTTTGCATTGCTAAATAATAAAGTGTTTATCTTTGTGAATTATTTCTTTTTCTATTCATTAATTTTCCAGAGGAGGAGCCAGCCTTGGTAATACTGTCTGAAGTTGTTACAAGGCTGAATAAACCTTCACAGTGTACGTCAGGCCCATACTGGAGTATGCAGCACCAGTTTGGAACCCACACCAGGTTAAGCAAGTCAAGAAATTAGAGAAAGTGCAAAGGTTTGCGACAAGGTTAGTTCCAGAGCTAAGGGGAATGCCCTATGAAGAAAGGTTTAGGGAAATAGGCCTGACGACACTGGAGGACAGAAGGGTTAGGGGAGACAGGATAACGACATACAAAATACTGTGTGAAATAGACAAGGTGGACAGAGACAGGATGTTCCAGAAAGGGGACACAGAAACAAGGGGTCAAAGGGATGTTAGGAAGCATTTCTTCAGTCATAGAGTAGTCAAGAAGTGGAATAGTCTAGCAAGTGATGTAGTGGAGGGAGAAACCATGCATAGCTTTAATAGGGGGTATGATAAAGTTCATGGAGCAGGGAGAGAGGACCTAGTAGCGGTCACTGAAGAGGCGGGACCAGGAGCTGAGTCTCGACCCCTGCAACCACAATGAGGTAGTATAATTAGGTGATTACACTTGAATGAGATGACGGAAAGGATAGATAGTGACGTCCCTCTTCGCAGATAATGTGAAAGTAAAAAGAAAATAATCAGACGTGACCCAGGAAATGCTACAAATATATCTGCACATACTACAGGTCTGGTCAGATAATTATCAGACCAGACCACTTATAAGTGGCTAATGGAGTTTAACTCCAGAAAATGCAAAGTTATCCCGCAGACGAATTACAAGCTTGTGGGACAAAGGCTGCTAACCTCACTCAAGGAGAAGGACCTTAGGGTGGGTATTATATCGAGCATATCACATAAGCAATAAACTCTTCTCAGTTCTAGAAGAATCCACATGTCTTCTTACTATGTAGATAAAGAAGTGTGTAAATACACCAAGTGTAAGTAAAGCTAACTCCCACATTCAATCAAAGTCCAAGACAGTGTACTCAACATCAACACCAGACTGTTCATAGATAACAACAGAGATGAAATTGTAGCCCTGATCCACAATAATTATGTGCAGACCCAGAAAACAATAAATTCACACATGACCTGGTTCTAACACTTAGCTCACAATGGTGAAGTTCCTGAGAATATGGTAGTGTTTTTTTGGGTACTATGCATGAAATAAGAATGACAATCAGTCAAGCTGTCGCAATGTCCACAATGTAAATAAAACTATAGACACAATATAGTGAACAAAGTCGATTCTGTGAAAAAATTCTGTTTGTGAGGTAGGATTAATGGAGATAAAACACCTTATTAATCTCTATCAGAGCAAATGAGAAGGCTGAGTGGGTGGACAGCACAGTTGGAAGTTACAGTCGCTCCCACTGCTAGTTATGTGGTAGTTAATGCACCAGGTAACAAACAACGCCTCCACCACTCCCATAGTGTCACAAATAATATAAACACATTACGTTTAAATGTAAATATGTAAGAGAAAAATAATGTTATTGAAACAAAGAGTTATGCACGGTCTCATGTATCAGCCAATGAAAATAATTCCTCTCATTTCATAACAATTCTAGACTTAACATTAATAATTATATGCTATATAATGCATTACAACCAAACACATTACTTATATATTTTACAAAATTCGAGTGGAAATCAGGAAGTACCTTTAATAATTTAACCACAAATTAGTATTTATTAAGGTGATTAGACACACGTTGCATTCCTTGTCTTACCTGTTACTCATTGCGGGAACAAGGGGACTGTCCTTTTGACCGATCATGCAGAGGAATGCTGGTAGAAACACTTCCCTCGACTGATAAAAGTCACACCGACCTGTCAAGAACAGTTTTACTTGGCTGAGCCATGACAGTGTTAAATATTTAAAACTGGATGTTAGTATACTAGGACGAATAAGAACTGAATTTCCATCGCAATAACTTATTTAGCTGTCGTTGTATACCCTCTCAAAGCCCTTCGTCGATTTACTACCACTAGAGGGTTACTCTGTTAAGGTTAATGCCTATCATTATCATCATACTGATTAAACTCAAGTGTATTTATAGTGAGAGATATACACATTTCGGTGTATATATTCTGCCTTTATGTTGTTGTTATAGTACATTCCCTAAATCATCACATCTGTACATTAGTCAGCCTTTCTTGGGTATGTCTTTGGCATGCTGCAGAAGGGCCACACCTATCGCCATAGCTTTTAGATCTCCACCTTGTAGACTTTCTTCTGTCGAAAGGAGACTAACGATGAAGGAAGGGGTTTCTTTTGACAATCGTGAGCAAACATGTCAGTGGGAGTTGGAGGTCGAGCGTGAAGTTGGAGATCGTGTAAAATCACGGACTGGGGTTGTAAAAGAACTTACCATTATCAACCTTCCATCTACTTGCCTCACCCCTCTACCCTCACCACATAACACCGTCTACCCACGACCTTTCTCCTTCAGATCTCCTGAGTTGCCAGGTGTTCATTTATTGGATAGCGGAAGTTAGATTAAAACTGTTTTGTTTTCAGTAAGCCATCTGCTACAAGGTACCAGGAAAATGCCTATAATTTTCCCACGCCTGTGATGCGACGATTGTGGTGGATGGCACAAAACACACACACACACATACACACACACACACATACACACACACACACACACACACACACACACACACACACACACACACACACACACACAATGATGGAAATTCAGAGTCAGGCGCAGACAAGGGGATGGTAAGCAACAACGGAGACATGCCGTACACGAAGGACCTATCAGACCCACGTGGGGCCAGGGAAAAGACGATGAGCACACTAAGATCAAGCGACAGGTCCGAAGAAAATGAAGGTTTGTTATATGCAGAGGTTCTAACAGCCAACTGCAGTAGCAAGGGACAGCTGGCCAGGAAAGACAGTCCACTAAGAATAGATGTTTCAGATATGACAGGGACTGAAGGCAAGAACATGTCAATGGAAGGAAACAAAATGCCTCAGAGGAAGCAGATGGAGACTCAGTGGGAGGAGGAAAGGGCGAGGTCAGTTTTTGTGTACGGGCTCCAAGAAGCCAAGGGGGCCAACTTTGAAGAAATAAAACAGGAGGAGAAAAAAATGATTGAAGGCATCATGAAAACAATAGGGGAGGGCAATATGACCCAGGTGACAAATTTTCAGAGAATTGGGTGGTTTGCGAGTGGAAGGATACGGCCTGTCAGAGTAACTTTCAAGGAAGAATCAGTTCGAATCAGGATTCTGCAAGAGAAAGCAAGACTGAGAGACAAAGAGGGGTACCAGAGAGTATACCTCGACCGCGACAGAACACAAGAAGAAAGGACTACACTGAAAGAGAGGGTACAGAGACGCAAGGAGGAACGAGAAGCAATGAAAATGAGCAGGACCCAGACACAGGAGGAAGGGCAAACACACCCCACAGAATCTCCCACCAAAAGACCCCACCCGCGACATTCCCAACGCAACTGAGCAACCTATACTCCAACCCACTCACTGTTCCCTCTGCCACCAACCCCCATATCACAAACCTCACCCCAACAGCTGTCCCTTATGGGCATTCTGACCCCACCCCCATCAACACATACCCCACCTACACCACAGCCCCATATAGGCCCCCACCAAGGCTCTCCCTCCCCCAACCCCAATATACTTGCATGACCACAATGATAGAAAAGAAACTAAAGGTTTGGTACACAAATGCGGATGGAATAATGAATAAACATGAGGAGTGGAATGAAAGAATCAGTGAAAAATCCCCAGACATCATAGCAGTCACAGAAACAAAACTCGCTGAGATAATAACAGACACAATCTTCCCAACAGGATATCAGATCCTGAGGAAAGATAGAAGGAGTAGAGGGGGAGGAGGGGTTGCACTGCTCATAAAACACCAATGGGGATTTGAGGAAATGGAAGGCATGGACATGATTGGAGAAAGAGACTACATTGTAGGTACAATTCAGTCCGGAGAACATAAAGTAGTCATTGGAGTGATGTATAACCCACCACAGAACTGCAGGAGGCCAAGAGAGGAGTACGAAGAAAACAACAGGGTGATGGTGGACACACTGGCTGAGGTGGCAAGAAGAGCTCACTCGAGCAGAGCAAAGTTACTGGTAATGGGCGATTTCAACCACAGGGAGATCGACTGGGAAAACCTGGAGCCACATGGGGGTCCCGAAACATGGAGAGCAAAGATGATGGATGTGGTACTTGAAAACCTCATGCATCAACATGTCAGGGACACAACCAGAGAGAGAGGGGAGGATGAGCCAGCAAGACTGGATCTTGTGTTCACCCTGAGCAGTTCAGACATCGAGGACATCACTTACGAGAGGCCCCTTGGAGCTAGCGATCATGTGGTTCTGAGTTTTGACTATATAGTAGAGTTACAAGTGGAGAAGGTAACAGGAACTGAAGGGGACAGGCCAAACTATAAAAGGGGGGACTACACAGGTATGAGAAACTTCCTGCAGGAGGTTCAGTGGGACAGAGAAATGGTAGGAAAATCAGTAAACGAGATGATGGAATATGTGGCAACAAAGTGCAAGGAGGCAGAGGAAAGTTTTGTTCCCAAGGGAAACAGAAATAATAGGAAGACCAAGACGAGTCCTTGGTTTACCCGAAGGTGTAGGGAGGCAAAAGCTAAGTGCAACAGAGAATGGAAAAGGTACAGGAGGCATAGGACCCAGGAAAACAAGGAGATTAGTAGAAGAGCCAGAAACGAGTATGCGCAGATAAGGAGGGAGGCCCAGAGACAGTATGAAAACGACATAGCATCGAAAGTCAAATCTGACCCGAAACTGCTGTATAGCCACATTAGGAAGAAGACAACAGTCAAGGACCAGGTGATAAGGCTGAGGAAAGAAGGTGGGGAACTCACAAGAAACGATCAAGAGGTATGTGAGGAGCTCAACACGAGATTTAAGGAAGTATTTACAGTAGAGACAGGAAGGACTCTGGGGGGACAGACCAGATGGGGACACCAACAAGGAATACACCAACAAGTGTTGGACGACATACATACAGATGAGGAGGAGGTGAAGAAACTGCTAAGGGACATCGATACCTCAAAGGCAATGGGACCGGACAACATCTCTCCATGGGTCCTTAGAGAGGGAGCAGATATGTTGTGCGTACCACTTACCACAATCTTCAACACATCCCTGGAAACTGGGCAACTACCTGAGGTATGGAAGACAGCAAATGTAGTTCCCATTTTCAAAAAAGGAGACAGAAAAGAGGCACTAAACTATAGACCTGTGTCATTGACGTGTATAGTATGCAAAATTATGGAGAAGATTATCAGGAGGAGAGTGGTGGAGCACCTGGAACGGAACAGGAGTATAAATGCCAACCAGCACGGATTCACGGAAGGCAAATCCTGTGTCACAAACCTTCTGGAGTTTTATGATAAAATAACAGAAGTAAGACAAGAGAGAGAGGGGTGGGTTGATTGCATCTTCTTGGACTGCAAGAAGGCCTTTGACACAGTTCCTCACAAGAGATTAGTGCAGAAGCTAGAGCATCAGGCGCATATAACAGGAAGGGCACTGCAATGGATCAGAGAATACCTGACAGGGAGGCAACAACGAGTCATGGTACGTAATGATGTATCACAGTGGGCACCTGTGACGAGCGGGGTCCCACAGGGGTCGGTCCTAGGACCAGTGCTATTTTTGGTATATGTGAACGACATGACGGAAGGGTTAGACTCAGAAGTGTCCCTGTTTGCAGATGATGTGAAGTTAATGAGGAGAATTAAATCTGATGAGGACCAGGCAGGACTTCAAAGAGACCTGGACAGACTGGACACCTGGTCCAGCAAATGGCTTCTCGAATTTAATCCTGCCAAATGCAAAGTCATGAAGATAGGGGAAGGACACAGAAGACCACAGACAGAGTATAGGCTAGGTGGCCAAAGACTGCAAACCTCACTCAAGGAGAAAGATCTTGGGGTGAGTATAACACCGAGCATGTCTCCGGAAGCACACATCAATCAGATAACTGCTGCAGCATATGGGCGCCTGGCAAACCTGAGAACAGCATTCCGACACCTTAGTAAGGAATCATTCAAGACACTGTACACCGTGTATGTCAGGCCCATACTGGAGTATGCAGCACCTGTTTGGAACCCGCACTTGATAAAGCACGTCAAGAAACTAGAGAAAGTACAAAGGTTTGCAACAAGGTTAGTTCCAGAGCTAAGGGGAATGTCCTATGAAGAAAGATTAAGGGAAATCGGCCTGACGACACTGGAGGACAGGAGGGTCAGGGGAGACATGATAACGACATATAAAATACTGCGTGGAATAGACAAGGTGGACAAGGACAGGATGTTCCAGGGAGGGGACACAGAAACAAGAGGCCACAATTGGAAGTTGAAGACACAAATGAGTCAGAGAGATAGTAGGAAGTATTTCTTCAGTCATAGAGTTGTAAGGCAGTGGAATAGCCTAGAAAATGACGTAGTGGAGGCAGGAACCATACACAGTTTTAAGACGAGGTTTGATAAAGCTCATGGAGCGGGGAGAGAGAGGGTCTAGTAGCAACCGGTGAAGAGGCGGGGCCAGGAGCTAGGACTCGACCCCTGCAACCACAAATAGGTGAGTACAAATAGGTGAGTACACACACACACGCTTGCATCAACATGTTAGGGACACCAGCAGAGAGAGGAGAGGATGAACCACCAAGACTGGACCTCGTATTCACCTTGAGTAGTTCAGACATCGAGGGCATCACACACGAAAGGCTTCTCGGAGCAAGTGATCACGTGGTTCTGAGCTTCAAATACAGAGTAGAATTACAATTGGAGAGGGAAGTATGAGCAGGATAGAAGCCAAATTACAAAAGGAAGGAGGGGGGGAATGATTACACAGGCATGAGGAATTTCCTGCAAGAGGTTCAAGTGGGAGAGAGAATTGGTGGGAAAAATCAGTAAACGAAATGATGGACTACGAGACAATGAAATGAAAGGAGGCAGAGAGGTTTGTTCCCAAGGGCAACAGAAATAATGGGAAGACCAAAACGAGCCCATTGGTACACCTAAAGGTGTAGAGAGACAAAAACTAAGTGCGCTAGAGAAAGGAAAAAGTACAGAAAGAGGACCCAGCAAAATAGAGATTAGTCGAAAAGCCAGAAACGAATATGCAGAGATAAGAATGGAGGCTCAGCGGCTAAACAAATACGACATACCATCGAAAGCCAAGTCTGACCCGAAGCTGTTATATAACCACATCAGGAGGAAAAAAACAGTCAAGGACCAGGTGATCAGGCTAAGGTGGGGAGTTCAAAAAAAAAAAAAAAAACGAACGAGAAGTATTTGAGGAGCTTAACTTGAGATTTAAAGAAGCATTTACAATGGAGACAGGAAGGACTCCGGAAAGCCAGAAAAGTGTGGTACACCAACAAGGGGTACACCAAGAAGTGCTGGACGAAATACAATCGACCGACGAGGAGGTGAAGACGCTGCTAAGTGAGCTAGATACCTCAAAGGCGGTGGGACCGGATATCTCTCTCCTTAATTAGAGAGGGAGCAGAGATGCTGTGTGTGCCACTAACCAAAATCTTCAACACATCCATTGAACCTGGGCAACTACCTGAGGTGTGGAAGATGGCAAATGTAGTCCCAAGTTTTTAGAAAGGTGATAGACATGAGGCATTAAACTTCAGACCAGTGTTATTAATATGTATAGTATGCAAATCCATGGAGAAGATTATCAGGAGAGTCGTGGAGAAGAAATCCCCAGTTTTAAAGAAGGGTATCTCTCAGCCCCCCCCCCACCCATCAGCCCTCTGAGGGATTTAGCCCTCTCGGAAGGGGCTAAGTGAACTCTACCCCTTCCTTGTTCCCACATAGCTTTATTAAAGCCAAATGAGTACAATGCATCACCAGGCATGCCTCTCTCCTTGATAGACTTTTTAAGCAAATGCACAACGTAATTAAACCAAGAGTAATTGCTCTTTCCTCATAGCAGAAAGAATACCTGGAAACCTGCGCTCTACTTGATTTACAAGTCAGGGGTATGTAACTTCTAGCTCACAGCTTGGCAACAAGAAAACAGTCCTCTTGTGTTAAACTCTGTTGCAATGTCTAACAGGAATGTCTATAAAGCTGAAGTCAGGGATTTCTTTATGGGTATGAGGACTGAGGGCGCTACGCAGAGTGGTAAGCTAGACTTCAGGAATCAGAGTGAATGCGTCACGAAATCTCCCGCTGAAAACAAAGACAACAATGAATCTGTGCGGTAGACTCTGAAGTACTATCAATCTCCACTAGGAAATTTAACAAGTGAAAACAGTACATACACGAGTTTAGTGATCCGCCGTATAAATCACGATGATGTGTGTTTTAATGTGTTTTCACGGTGTGCACTCAGGCGTAAGCGAACAGTAGGAGAAAATCTCTCCCTACAGTGAATAACGAATGGTGTTATAAAGTGACTGTGATGCGTTACGAGTGATAGGAGATTACGGCGAAGTATGGATTAGCAGCACTCAAGACGTCATTCTCGGGATCATTAAAACCTTCCTTACAACTAGCTAGGGAAATCTGGGTCAGGTACAATTCCCAGGTAAGTTCTGTCAGACTTGTGTCGGCTTAAGTTAACTGCAGCTAATAGGTAGATATGGGATTTGATTGGGGTTACTAATAGACCTCGTGACACACGGGCGTTACACCCAACAACAGTGATTATTCATCTCATTTTTCGTCAAATGTGGGGATATTAACTCATTCGAAGGAGACTCCTTGAACCGCAGCTGCAAGAAACCTGAGTCGTCAACAGAAGCTAAGTATATTTCTGTTTCATTTTTATTATGTCAGAAAGTGAACTTCGCTCTTAAGTTTCCCCCACAAGAGTGGTGGAGCACCTAGAAAGGAAAGCACTTATACACGACAACCAGCACGGTTTCAGAGCAGGGAAATCCTGTGTCACAAACTTACTGGAGTTTTATGACAGGGTAACAGAAGTAAGACAAGAGAGAGAAGGGTGGGTAGATTGCAATTTCTTGGACTGTAAGAAAGCTTTCGACACAGATGCACACAAGAGCCTAATGCAAAAGCTAGAGAATCAGGCACGCCTAACAGGAAACGCACTGCAGTAGATCGGAAAATACCTGACAGGGAGGCAACAACGAGTCATGGTACTGACGAGGTGTCAGAGTGGGCGCCTGTGACGAGCGGGGATCCACAGGGGTCAGTCCTAGGACCAGTGCTGTTTTTGGTATATGTGAATGACACGCCGGAAGGGATAGACTCAGAAGTTTCCCTGTTTGCAGATGATGTGAAGCTAATGAGAATTAAATAGGATGAGGATCAGACAGGACTACAGGCTACAAGCCTGGTCAAGCAAGTGACTCCTGGAATTTAACCCCACCAAATGCTAAGTCATGAAGACCAGGGAAGGGCAAAGAAGACTACACACAGAGTACAGGCTAGGGGGGCCAAAAACTGCAAACCTCACTCAAGGAAAAGGATCTTGGGGTGAGTATAATACCGAACATATCTCCTGAGGCGCACATCAACCAGATATCTGCTGCAGCATATAGGCGGCTGGCAAACCTAAGAATAGCATTCCGACACCTCAGTAAGAAATCGTTCAAGACACTGTACACTGTGTACGTCAGGCCCATATTGGAGTATGCAGCACCAGTTTGGAACCCACACCTGGTCAAGCACGTCAAGAAATTACATAAAGCACACAGGTTTGCAACAAGATTAGTCCTGGAGCTAAGGGAAATGTCCTACGAAGAAAGGTTAAGGGAAATCGACCTGACGACACTAGAGGACAGGAGAGATAGTTAGGACACGATGACGACACAAAATCCTGAGAGGAATTGAAAAGGTGGACAGAGACAGGATGATCCAGAGATGAAACACAGCACCAAGGGGTCACACCTGTAGGACTCAGATGAGTCAGAGGATGTTAGGAATATCTTCAGCCATAGAGTTGTCAGAAAGTGGAATAATCTGAAAAGTGATGTAATGGAGGCAGGATCCATAAATAGCTTTAAGAAGAGGTATGATAACACTCATGAAGCAGAAAGAGAGAGGACCTAGTAACAACCAGTGAAGAGACGGGGCTAGGAGCTATGAATTGACCCCTGTAACCACAATTAGGTGATTACACACACACACACACACACACACACACACACACACACACACACACACACACACACACACACACACACACACTCAAAGACAAAGACAGGATGTTCCAGAGACTGGACACAGTAACAAGGGGACACAGTTGGAAGTTGAAGACACAGATGAATCAAAGGGATGTTAGGAAGTATTTCTTCAGCCACAGAGTAGTCAGGAAGTGGAATAGTTTGGGAAGCGATGTAGTGGAGTCAGGATCCATACATAGCTTTAAGCAGAGGTATGATAAAGCTCATGGTTCAGGGAGAGTGACCTAGTAGCGACCAGTGAAGAGGCGGGGCCAGGAGCTTGGACTCGACCCCTGCAACCTCAACTAGGTGAGTACACACACACACACAGGTATCTCTAAACTACAGACCAATATCACTGGTATGCACAGTATGTCAGCTTATGGAGATTTTCAGGAGTGGTGGAACACCTCGAAAGGCATAGGATCATACATGTACACTGGATCAAGGCATACCTAACAGGAACCGAGAAGAGGTGTGGGAAGAGGTGTAGGAACAGGTGTATGCGACGTGTGGTGTTCCTCAGAGATCAGAGCCAAGTGTCAGGGGAACGCCTTCCTCCTGATCAGACATATGGAAAAGGAAATAATAAATAAATGAGGAAAAGTAAAAAAATAAAAAGTATCTAATTAAATATCATAAAAAAGGCCGCCTTCACTTCAAGTGAGATCTTGATACAGGAGACTCCTTAATCCTGGATGTCTTCTTAATCCTGGACATCATCCTAGGATGTAATAAAGATATGATGTTGTTTATTCTGGGAAGACGGTGGTAGTCTGATGGTATATAGATGGAGAAGTTCCTGTTATTTCTGTTAAGCAGTATCTCACTTCAGATAGCAAGGAAGAGATGAGCTAGATCCCGTCGCCTGGGAACTAGCTCCCCAAAAAATCAAGCGTCAGCTCCGGATGACCACGGCAGCAGCAGAGCTGATCAGGAGAAGAGTGGAGATGAAGTGATTACCCAAACTCCCACCCAAACCAGGTAAGGTTAATGTAGCTACCAGGAGTAGAAACTAAAAATAAAAAAAAATCAGATTTGACGAAATCTGTAGTATTACAGCAGCCCGCTAGATGGCAGTGCGAGTGGCGACACTCTGTAACAGTCTCTCGGAGTCTTAAATACCATAAGCCTAATTTACCGACATGAATGACACGCGGAATGCCTCTGACTGTCTAATGGGGAGAATACAAGCTAACATGGAGCAAGAAATGCTACAAATGGATTTGGGAAGGTTGAAAGCCTCGTTTAACCCCACCAAGTGCAAAGTTAAGTAGATTTTGTGAACTTCAAAGAGGAGTGCAGACGGGGTACAGGCTCGAGGGAGCAACGCCTGCAAAAATTCACTCATGGAAAAGTAACTTGGGGCTAATATCGTACAAGCATACTGCCTAAGACGCATATCAATCAAACGTCTGCTGCAGCAAATACGTGTCTGGCAAATCTAAGACTAACTTTTAGACATGTAGGTAAGGAGTCATTCAAGGCACTGCATGCTGTGTAGTTCCGGTCCATATAGGGTATGCAGCACCAATATGGAGCCCACCTGGTCAAGCATGTCAAAAAATAGGAGAAAGTGCACAAGTCTGCAACGAGCCTAGTCCAGGAGCTAAGGTAAAAGTCCTATGAGGAGCGGTTAGGGAAGTTCAGTCTGATGACATTGGAGAACAGAAGGACTAGGGGTGATATTATAAATACGTACAAAATGCTGAGAGGAATTGATAGTGAAAATAGAGAAAATGTTTAAGAGATGGAGAAACAACAACACACGGGCACAACTGCAAGTAAAAACTAATTTTTCACCTCCTATGAGAGCACGTCATATGTCGCCTTCATAGAGGCTAGAATCCTCCGGCAAGGCTAAAGTTAGGAGATTACCAACCACCAACACTTTCATCTCAAACAGAAAGATCTGAGACACTGACAGGTATTTTTCCTAGGGGTTACAAAGGCCTCCACAACACTGCCCACATCGGCTATGTCACCTCCCGCAGGACTTCATAACCTTACATGATGACCCACTGTGTGGTAGATTAGCACTTACTGTCAACAGAAGATCCAGAACACCTGGTATCACCTCATATTGGTGATACTGGAGCCTCCGTTCCACCTTTCTGTTTATTCACTGACAGTCGTTCATTACGTCTTAAACTGAAATTTATTTCTGATTCGGAACAGACCAGGGTCAATATGCTATATTTCCTATGAGTAAACTTTCCTCTTAATCCATCTGTTGCTGCTCTTGTAGCATTGCATAGCTCCTGATGATGCTCAGAGACGTGTGAAAGTACTTGAGCCGAAAATTACCATCCCCCATAGCTTGTTTTGCATGCTTATATATGTCGTGCCGTATAGGTAAAACTTGCGATATTGGCTTAAATAGCAATGTTCTTCTTGCCGTATAAGGCCAGCGAGAATTTGTGTATGCAATAATTTCGCAAAAATCATTCTGAACCAAACAAAAAAAATATATATTTCTTTGTGCTTGTTTATTATTAATGTAAACTTATCTAAAATGCATTTAGTTAAATTAGGCTAAATTAAATTGCGCTTGTTATAATAAGGCTAAGTAAGTTTTCTACGGTTCCTTTGGTACAAAATTATTAATACTTACATTAACATAAATGAGAAAAATAGGTCTTTAATTACCAAAATTACCTATTTGGCACAACATATATATATATGCTAAGTCGTAAATATGCATATGCATATAAATGCACATACATATACACACTCACACATCAAAAAATACACACATAAATGCACACAAACACAAGCGCACGATACGGAAATATGAGATCCCATTCTTGAGTTGCACTGTGTCCTTAAAAGCATCGAAATTTATCAGTAATTTCCATCATCCCGCTACGCGGTAAGAACATTTTTCTAAAATTTACAACTCTCTTTTACAATGCTATGTTATTTTTTTATATCCCTTGCCATAGTAGATCCGTCTATTTATTGATTTCTGTGATATTACAAGGTGACTAATTTTCCGTAATATCTAGTCGCTATGGTTCTCATGTTACCCGAGTGTGAAACTCTACAGACTTCAAATGGCAAATTACATTTACATCGTTTCTAATGCCGATGATAGAGTGAGGTTTTTTGCTGCCCAGGTGTAATATAGGTGACTGGCGTTTTTTCAAGGTGATTACCTTTCTGTACAATTACTTTACAAAACATCTGATTGGCTTCAAATTTTCAGAATTTGTATATCATCTTAAAGAGGAAAGTTTGGATTACTGTTGGGTTGCGTAGGTACCAATCTTTCAATATTATACATATAACTGAACAGTGATTTCCCTTTGATGAATTGAGAATATCTCTTCTGATCTTTAAACTTCTACGTAGGTTCAGAGAATTTGGAAGAATATTTGCTTTGTTGGCGGTGTGAGTAGATTGTAAGAAGCTATTTAAAAAAATGTAGGGTATTTTTTTCGGTGCTATAACGTGAGAATGTCTCTTATGAGCAGTGTCAAATGTAATGAGCTGCTGTATCTTATTATATGGAAGGGTTGAGGGAATTTCCGATAATTTAACATTCTATTAAATAAATTGGCATATTGGATGTCATGTGTTAACTCGTGAATTACTTTATTTCCTGCATCTCTTCACAGCTGTTGTTTAGCTGGTATGAGATTGTGAAATACAAGGGATATCTTTCTCGCATCGCAAAAATAAATGAATTACATGTATTGTGTGTCGACGTTGTCTGGTAAACCAATGTTAAGCCTCAATCAAATGACAAAAAACTTCTCTGAGTAAGCCATCAAATAGATTATGAAGACACCAGAAGATATTTTCCCAGGACAAAAATTAAACTGAAACGGAGAGTTAGTTGGATGACCTGTGAGAGAGAAGTATTCAGTCATGACGACCTTGCTGGTGAGGTCCTCGACAACCAGGGCTTGACCTCCCTTCTTCGCTATAGTGTCCGCCACCTGCAGATACTCAGTCGTCATCACTGAGATCAGCCGACCACTTTTCTGAGAGTCGGAAACTTCACGAAATATTCCAGACTGCACAGACTGCAAGAAAATCATACAATTGATTTCTTTATACATGGTGCAAAATTATTAAATAAATTGGTTATATGTATAAATTAGTGACGTGCCATAGTAGCGGTATCAGTATCGACGGGTAACCGTTGATACTAATACCGCTACTGGTATCGGTATCGGTGAATAATGCCGATACAATGTGACACTTTTAGATTATTAATTTTACATGCGTGCTTAATAGTAATAAAATCAACACTACCTCACTATTTGTCAATGGTCCAAGTCGGACCGAAACGTCGTCGTAAGCTTCTCTCTTTTATGTGCGGGTTATTTGTGTATCGTTCCAGTCACGGTATTGTGCCTTTTTGTTATTTATCTACCTCACTATTGTGAGGGTTGCACACACACACACACACACACACACACACACACACACACACACACACACACACACACACACACACACACACGCACACACACACACACAAATACACACACACACATTATGGCAGTTGTTCCATCTTGTGTAAACCTCGCCAGAAAATATCTGAAATGACCTTCCACGTCAAGAGAAAGTAAAAAAAAAATGATCATCACTGGAGGAACATGTACTCACTGATACGAACAGAACAACTTCCGAGAATGAGTAATGTTGATAATCCTTAACTTCAGCGAGAGTTTTTAGGTGTCACAGAAGGGGAACTTTTAAGAGAATTCCTGAATGTTTTTTATTATTTTTTCCTACTACTTTTGATTTTATTTTGTGCATAACTCCAGAACGCCACATCCGATTACTTTCAGATTGTTAACACTTGTATACGGTAGCGAGGATCAAATTCTAAGAGCAATTAGTGTGTTCATTTGTCTAATAACAAGTTATTGAACACATTTCCAGCCGCCTGGAATGGCACTGATATCTTCCAGGATCCTCAGTGGCGGAACTTCGAACGTTCACAGAATATTAAAAAAAAATAAAATGACGGCAGAGAGTGAAATTAAAATGTGTATATGAAGACTTGACGATTTCATGTTTAAAATAATGGGAAATTTTTATTTCCGTTAAATGACAATATATAAATTTCAGTTTACCTCTTCTGAAAGGCTTCAATGTTATTGCCTGATGCGTCTTAAGCCTAAGATAATACCTGCTATGTTTCGTTTGCGTGCAAGATTTTTTTTGTAGTAGTAATATAGTAAATAATAAAACTTTGAATAGTTGGAACCCATGACGTAACTGTAGAATGTGTCATCTGATCGGCTTCACATTTTCACCAGTGTTGTGGCTTCCTGAACACAAGACTCACTCTGTATTGGACGGCATTGAGTCCCAGTTTGCCAATTTTATTAAGTAAATAGTTCTGACTTCAAAACAGTACTGACGATGAATTCTAACAAAAAGGATGGTAACTCATAAGTTTGTTCTAATAGCGGAAAATTAATAATTTTAATAAAATTAAGAAACTTGAAATCACTGGAATCACATCAATTACTCGAGAATGCTTCTTCTGAATGGTTTTAATTAAACTTTTATCACTGAGGGGAATTTTTATAAAACAGTTTGTCATTCATATTAAGCTGTGTCAATCTCAATTTGCCAGTTTTATTAAACAAATTGTTTCCCAGGTAATAACAAGTGAATGTCTCGTCTGGTCACCTTTAAATCCAAAATGTTGTTGTATCTTAAGATGTATTTTTGTGTTAATTTATGCATTGACAGCTTGTCCTTTTTGGCAGTTTTATTAATTTAAGTTAAAAAAAAATCAAAATCACGACCTTACACGATTTTTGAGAATTTTATGTAGAATGAAAATGTAAACAGATTTTCAGCAGCATTTTTATTCGCTTTATCACGAATTTTTATTTATTGCTCTAGAACATCTTATTCAATCGGCTTCAAAATTTCAACGCAAGATTCATGGAACTATTTGCATAAAAAACCATACCACAAGCGGGGTTAGAACCCGCGACCAGAGAGTCTCAAAACTCCAGACCGTCGCGTTAGCCACTGGGCCAGCTAGCCACAATAAGATTCATCCAACCCCGCCAGTGGTATAGTTTGTTTGTAGTCGTGTCATTAAGATTTCACGAGACAAGTAAACTATTTGCATGCGTGGGAGACCTTTGCGCAGTGATACACAGGCCATTCCACTTTTTGTTTTCCTGTGATAACTAGAAAAACGCTCCTCTAGTCTGCCATCTTGCCACTTTTAACTTCGAAATATAAGGGTTGGTGAGCTTCAGCTCCAGTGTCTCGTGGGGTAGAGGAGCTTCAACTCCAGTGTCTCTTGGGGTAGACGAGCTTCAACTCCAGTGTCTCGTTGGGGTCAGAGGCAAGTGAGCTTCAGCTATGTGTCTCATGGGGCAGGTGAGTGTCTCATCAGGTGAGGGGACTCATGGGGCAGCAGAGCTTCAGAGCTTCAGGTGAGCTCCAGTGTCTCGAGTGTCTCATGGGGCAGGTGGGTAGTCTCACAGGTAAGCTTCAGCTCCAGTGTCTCCAGTGTCTCCAGTGTCTCATGGGGCTCAAGTGTCATGGGGGAGGTGAGCTTCAGCTCCACTCCAGTGTCTCAGTGTCTCATGGGGCAGGTGGGCTAGTGACAGGTGAGCTTCAGCTCCAGTGTCTCGTGGGGTAGACGAGCTTCAACTCCAGTGTCTCGTGGGGTAGACGAGCTTCAACTCCAGTGTCTCGTGGGGTAGACGAGCTTCAACTCCAGTGTCTCGTGGGGTAGACGAGCTTCAGCTCCAGTGTCTCGTGGGGTAGACGAGCTTCAGCTAGTGTCTCATGGGGCAGGTGAGCTTCAGCTAGTGTCTCATGGGGCAGGTGAGCTTCAGCTAGTGTCTCATGGGGCAGGTGAGCTTCAGCTAGTGTCTCATGGGGCAGGTGAGCTTCAGCGAGTGTCTCATGGGGCAGGTGAGCTTCAGTTCCAGTGACTCATGGGGCAGGTAAGCTTCAGCTCCAGTGTCTCATGGGGCACGCGAGCTTCAGTTCCAGTGTCTCTTGGGGAAGGTAAGCTTCAGCTCCAGTTTCTTATGGGGCAGGTGAGCTTCAGCTCCAGTTTCTAATGGGGCAGGTGAGCTTCAGCTCTAGTGTCTCTTGGGGAAGGTAAGCTTCAGCTTCAGTGTCTCATGGGGCAGGTGAGCTTCAGCTAGTGTCTCATATGGCAGGTGAGCTTCAGCTAGTGTCATGGGGCAGGTGAGCTTCAGCTAGTGTCTCATGGGGAAGGTGAGCTCAGGTCAGTCTCATGGGGCAGGTGAGCTTCAGCTCATCACGGGGCAGATGAGCTTCAGCTCCAGTGTCTCATGGGGAAGATAAGCTTCAGCTCCAGTGTCTCATGGGGCAGGTGAGCTTCAGCTCTAGTGTCTCATGGAGCAGGTGAGCTTCAGCTCCAGTGTCTCATGGGGAAGGTGAGCTTCAGCTACAGTGTCTCATGGTGAAGGTGAGCTTCAGCTTCAGTGTCTCATGGGTCAGGTGAGCTTCAGCTCCAGTGTCTCATGGGGCAGGTGAGCTTCAGCTCCAGTGTCTCATGGGGCAGGTGAGCTTCAGCTCCAGTGTCTCATGGGGCAGGTGAGCTTCAGCTTCTGTGTTTCATGGGGCAGGTGAGCTTCAGCTCCAATGTCTCATGGGGCAGGTGAGCTTCAGCTCCAGTGTCTCATGGGGCAGGTGAGCTTCAGCTCCAGTGTCTCATGGGGCACGTGAGCTTCAGCTCCAGCGTCTCATGGGGCACGTGAGCTCCAGCTCCAGTGTCTCATGGGACACGTGAGCTTCAGCTCCAGTGTCTCATGGGGCAGGTAAGCTTCAGCTCTAGTGTCTCATGAGCCAGGTGAGCTTCAGCTCCAGTCTCTCATGGTGCAGGTGAGCTTCAGCTCCTGTGTCTTATGGGGCAGGTGAGTTTCAGCTCAAGTGTCTCATGGGGCACGTGAGCTTCAGCTCCAGTGTCTCATGGGGCATGTGAACTTCAGCTCCAGTGTCTCATGGGGCACGTAAGCTTCAGGTCCAGTGTCTCATGAGGAAGGTGAGCTTCAGCTTCAGTGTCTCATGGGGCTCGTGAGCTTCAGCTCCAGTCTCTCATGGGGCACGTGAACTTCAGCTCCAGTGTCTCATGGGGCACGTGAGTTTCAGCTCCACTGTCTCATGGGGCATGTGAACTTTAGCTCCAGTGTCTCATAGGGCACGTGAACTTCAGCTCCAGTGTCTCATGGGGCAGGTGAGCTTCAGCTCCTGTGTTTCATGGGGCAGGTGAGCTTCAGCTCCAGTGTCTCATGGGGCAGGTGAGCTTCAGCTCCAGTGTCTCGTGGGGTAGACGAGCTTCAGCTCCAGTGTCTCGTGGGTAGACGAGCTTCAGCTCCAGTGTCTCGTGGGTAGACAAGCTTCAGCTCCAGTGTCTCGTGGGTAGACGAGCTTCAGCTAGTGTCTCATGGGGCAGGTGAGCTTCAGCTAGTGTCTCATGGGGCAGGTGAGCTTCAGCTAGTGTCTCATGGGGCAGGTGAGCTTCAACTAGTGTCTCATGGGGCAGGTGAGCTTCAGCGAGTGTCTCATGGGGCAGGTAAGCTTCAGATCCAGTGACTCGTGGGGCAGGTAAGCTCCAGTGTCTCATTGGGCAGGTGAGCTTCAGCTCCAGTGTCTCATGGGGCAGGTGAGCTTCAGCTCTAGTGTCTCATGGAGCAGGTGAGCTTCAGCTCCAATGTCCCAGGGGGCAGGTGAGCTTCAGCTCCAG
The DNA here is from genome assembly GCF_038502225.1 of Cherax quadricarinatus. NCBI lineage: Eukaryota > Metazoa > Arthropoda > Malacostraca > Decapoda > Parastacidae > Cherax > Cherax quadricarinatus. The sequence goes on from NC_091338.1 coordinate 24,384,828, forward strand.
TGTCTCATGGGGCAGGTGAGCTTCAGCTCCAGTGTCTTATGGGGCAGGTGAGTTTCAGCTCAAGTGTCTCATGGGGCACGTGAGCTTCAGCTCCAGTGTCTCATGGGGCATGTGAACTTCAGCTCCAGTGTCTCATGGGGCACGTGAGCTTCAGCTCCAGTCTCTCATGGGGCACGTGAACTTCAGCTCCAGTGTCTCATGGGGCACGTGAGCTTCAGCTCCACTGTCTCATGGGGCATGTGAACTTTAGCTCCAGTGTCTCATGGGGCACGTGAACTTCAGCTCCAGTGTCTCATGGGGCAGGTGAGCTTCAGCTCCTGTGTTTCATGAGGCAGGTGAGCTTCAGCTCCAGTGTCTCATGGGGCACGTGAGCTTCAGCTCCAGTGTCTCGTGGGGTAGACGAGCTTCAGCTCCAGTGTCTCGTTGGGTAATCGAGCTTCAGCTCCAGTGTCTCGTGGGTACACAAGCTTCAGCTCCAGTGTCTCGTGGGAAGACGAGCTTCAGCTAGTGTCTCATGGGCAGGTGAGCTTCAGCTAGTGTCTCATGGGGCAGGTGAGCTTCAGCTAGTGTCTCATGGGGCAGGTGAGCTTCAGCTAGTGTCTCATGGGGCAGGTGAGCTTCAGCAAGTGTCTCATGGGGCAGGTAAGCTTCAGATCCAGTGACTCGTGGGGCAGGTAAGCTTCAGTGTCTCATGGGGCACGCGAGCTTCAGTTCCAGTGTCTCATGGTTAAGGTAAGCTTCAGTTCCAGTGTCTCATGGGGCAGATGAGCTTCAGCTCCAGTGTCTCATGGGGAAGGTGAGCTTCAGCTCCAGTGTCTCATGCGACACGTGAGCTTCAGCTTCTGTGTCTCATGGGGCAGGTGAGCTTCAGCTCTAGTGTCTAATGGAGCAGGTGAGCTTCAGCTCCAGTGTCTCATGGGGAAGGTAAGCTTCAGTTCCAGTGTCTCATGGGGCAGGTGAGCTTCAGGTCCAGTGTCTCATGGGGCAGATGAGCTTCAGCTCTAGTGTCTCATGGAGCAGGTGAGCTTCAGCTCCAATGTCCCAGGGGGCAGGTGAGCTTCAGCTCCAGTGTCTCATGGGGCAGGTGAGCTTCAGCTCTAGTGTGTCATGGAGTAGGTGAACTTCAGCTCCAGTGTTTCATGGGGAAGGTAAGCTTCAGCTCAAGTGTCTCATGGGGCAGGTGAGCTTCAGCTCCAGTGTCTCATGGGGCAGGTGAGCTTCAGCTCCAGTGTCTCATGGGGAAGGTAAGCTTCAGCTCCAGTGTCTCATGGGGCAGGTGAGCTTCAGCTCCAGTGTCTCATGGGGCAGGTGAACTTCAGCTCCAGTGTCTCATGGGACAGGTGAGCTTCAGCTTCAGTGTCTCATGGGGCAGGTGAGCTTAAGCTCTAGTGTCTCATGGAGCAGGTGAGCTTCAGCTCCAGTGTCTGATGGAGAAGGTAAGCTTCAGCTCCAGTGTCTCATGGAGCAGGTGAGCTTCAGCTTCAGTGTCTCATGGGGCAGGTGAGCTTCAGCTCCAGTGTCTCATGGGACAGGTGAGCTTCAGCTCCAGTGTCTCATGGGGCAGGTGAGCTTCAGCTCCAGTGTCTCATGGGGAACGTGAGCTTCAGCTTCTGTGTCTCATGGGGCAGGTGAGCTTCAGCTCTAGTGTCTCATGGAGCAGGTGAGCTTCAGCTCCAGTGTCTCATGGGGAAGGTAAGCTTCAGCTCCAGTGTCTCATGGGGCAGGTGAGCTTCAGCTTCAGTGTCTCATGGGGCAGGTGAGCTTCAGCTCCAGTGTCTCATGGGACAGGTGAGCTTCAGCTCCAGTGTCTCATGGTGCCGGTGAGCTTCAGCTTCTGTGTTTCATGGGGCAAGTGAGCTCCAGCTCCAATGTCTCATGGGGCAGGTGAGCTTCAGCTCCAGTGTCTCATGGGGCAGGTGAGCTTCAGCTCCAGTGTCTCATGGGGCAGGTGAGCTTCAGCTCCAGTGTCTCATGGGGCACGTGAGCTTCAGCTCCAGTGTCTCATGGGGCAGGTGAGCTTCAGCTCCAGTGTCTCATGGGGCAGGTGAGCTTCAGCTCCAGTGTCTCATGGGACACGTAAGCTTCAGCTCCAGTGTCTCATGGGGCAGATAAGCTTCAGTTCCAGTGCCTCATGAGCCAGGTGAGCTTCAGCTCCAGTCTCTCATGGTGCAGGTGAGCTTCAGCTCCTGTGTCTCATGGGGCAGGTGAGTTTCAGCTCAAGTGTCTCATGGGGCACGTGAGCTTCAGCTCCAGTGTCTCATGTGGCACGTGAACTTCAGCTCCAGTGTGTCATGGGGCAGGTGAGCTTCAGCTCCAGTGTCTCATGGGGCAGGTGAGCTTCAGTTCTAGTGTCTCATGGAGCAGGTGAGCTTCAGCTCCAGTGTCTCATGGAGCAGGTGAGCTTCAGGTCCAGTGTCTCATGGGGCAGGTGAGCTTCAGCTCTAGTGTCTCACGGGGCAGGTGAGCTTCAGCTCCAGTGTCTCATGGGGAAGGTAAGCTTCAGCTCCAGTGTCTCATGGGGCAGGTGAGCTTCAGCTCTAGTGTCTCATGGAGCAGGTTAGCTTCAGCACCAGTGTCTCATGGGGCAGGTGAGCTTCAGCTCCAGTGTCTCATGGGGCAGGTGAGCTTCAGATTCAGTGTCTCATGGGGCAGGTGACCTTCAGCTCCAGTGTCTCATGGGGCAGGTGAGCTTCAGCTCCAGTGTCTCATGGGGCAGGTGAGCTTCAGCTCCAGTGTCTCATGGGGCACGTGAGCTTCAGCTTCTGTGTTTCATGGGGCAGGTGAGCTTCAACTCCAATGTCTCATGGGACAGGTGAGCTTCAGCTCCAGTGTCTCATGGGACAGGTGAGCTTCAGCTCCAATGTCTCATGGGGCACATGAGCTCCAGCTCCAGTGTCTCATGGGACACGTGAGCTTCAGCTCCAGCGTCTCATGGGGCAGGTAAGCTTCAGTTCCAGTGTCTCATGAGCCAGGTGAGCTTCAGCTCCTGTGTCTCATGGTGCAGGTGAGCTTCAGCTCCTGTGTCTCCTGGGGCAGGTGAGTTTCAGCTCAAGTGTCTCATGGGGCACGTGAGCTTCAGCTCCAGTGTCTCATGGGGCACGTGAACTTCAGCTCCAGTGTCTCATGGGGCACGTGAGCTTCAGCTCCAGTGTCTCATGGGCATGTGAACTTCGGCTCCAGTGTCTCATTAGGCACGTGAGCTTCAGCTCCAGTGTCTCATAGGGCAGGTGAGCTTCAGCTTCAGTGTCTCATGGGGCACGTGAGCTTCAGCTCCAGTGTCTCATGGGGCACGTGACCTTCAGCTCCAGTGTCTCATGGGGCACGTGAGCTTCAGCTCCAGTGTCTCATGGGGCATGTGAACTTTAGCTCCAGTGTCTCATGGGGCACGTGAACTTCAGCTCCCGTGTCTCATAGGGCACGTGAGCTTCAGCAAGTGTCTCATGGGGCAGGTAAGCTTCAGCTCCAGTGTCTCATTGGGCAGGTGAGCTTCAGCTCTAGTGTCTCGTGGAGCAGGTGAGCTTCAGCTCCAGTGTCTCATGGGGCAGGTGAGCTTCAGCTCCAGTGTCTCATGGGGCAGGTGAGCTTCAGCTCTAGTGTCTCATGGAGCAGGTGAGCTTCAGCTCCAGTGTCTCATGGGGAAGGTAAGCTTCAGCTCCAGTGTCTCATGGGGCAGGTGAGCTTCAGCTCCAGTGTCTCATGGGGCAGGTGAGCTTCAGCTCTAGTGTCTCATGGAGCAGGTGAGCTTCAGCTCCAGTGTCTCATGGGGCAGGTGAGCTTCAGCTCCAGTGTCTCATGGGGCAGGTGAGCTTCAGCTCTAGTGTCTCATGGAGCAGGTGAGCTTCAGCTCCAGTGTCTCATGGGGCAGGTGAGCTTCAGCTCCAGTGTCTCATGGAGCAGGTGAGCTTCAGCTCCAGTGTCTCATGGAGCAGGTGAGCTTCAGCTCCAGTGTCTCATGGGGCACGTGAGCTTCAGCTTCTGTGTCTCATGGGGCAGGTGAGCTTCAGCTCCAGTGTCTCATGGGGCAGGTGAGCTTCAGCTCCAGTGTCTCATGGGGCAGGTGAGCTTCAGCTCCAGTGTCTCATGGGGCAGGTGAGCTTCAGCTCCAGTGTCTCATGGGGCTAGTGTCTCATGGAGCAGGTGAGCTTCAGCTCCAGTGTCTCATGGGGCAGGTGAGCTTCAGCTCCAGTGTCTCATGGAGCAGGTGAGCTTCAGCTCCAGTGTCTCATGGGGCAGGTGAGCTTCAGCTCCAGTGTCTCATGGGGCAGGTGAGCTTCAGCTCCAGTGTCTCATGGGGCAGGTGAGCTTCAGCTCCAGTGTCTAATGGTGCAGGTGAGCTTCAGCTTCTGTGTTTCATGGGGCAGGTGAGCTTCAGCTCCAATGTCTCATGGGGCAGGTGAGCTTCAGCTCCAGTGTCTCATGGGGCACGTGGGCTCCAGCTCCAGTGTCTCATGGGACACGTGAGCTTCAGCTCCAGTGTCTCATGGGACACGTGAGCTCCAGCTCCAGTGTCTCATGGGACACGTGAGCTCGAGCTCCAGTGTCTCATGGGACACGTGAGCTTCAGCTCCAGTGTCTCATGGGACACGTGAGCTCCAGCTCCAGTGTCTCATGGGACATGTGAGCTTCAGCTCCAGTGTCTCATGGGGCAGGTAAGCTTCAGTTCCAGTGTCTCATGAGCCAGGTGAGCTTCAGCTCCAGTCTCTCATGGTGCAGGTGAGCTTCAGCTCCTGTGTCTCATGTTGCAGGTGAGTTTCAGCTCAATTGTCTCATGGGGCACGTGAACTTCAGCTCCAGTGTCTCATGGGGCACGTGAGCTTCAGCTCCAGTGTCTCATGGGGCATGTGAACTTCAGCTCCAGTGTTTCATGGGGCACGTGAGCTTCAGCTCCAGTGTCTCATGAGGCAGGTGAGCTTCAGCTTCAGTGTCTCATGAGGCACGTGAGCTTCAGCTTCAGTATCTCATGAGGCACGTGAGCTTCAGCTCCAGTGTCTCATGGGGCACGTGAGCTTTAGCTCCAGTGTCTCATGGGGTAGGTGAGCTACAGCTCCAGTGTCTCATGAGGCATTTGAGCTTCAGCTCCAGTGTCTTATGGGGGCAGGTGAGCTTCAGCTCTAGTGTCTCATGGGGCACGTGAGCTTCAACTCCTGTGACTCATGGGGTAGGTGAGCTTGAGCTCCAGTCTCTCACTGGGCAGGTGAGCTTCAGCTCCTGTGTCTCATTGGGCAGGTGAGCTTCAGCTCCAGTTTCTCATGGGGTACGTGAGCTTCAGCTCCAGCGTCTCATGGGGCAGGTGAACTTCAGCTCCAGTGTCTCATGGGGCACGTGAGCTTCAACTCCTGTGTCTCATGGGGTAGGTGAGCTTCAGCTCCAGTCTCTCACTGGGCAGGTGAGCTTCAGCTCCTGTGTCTCATTGGGCAGGTGAGCTTCAGCTTCAGTGTCTCATGGGGTACGTGAGCTTCAGCTCCAGTGTCTCATGGGGCAGGTGAACTTCAGCTCCAGTGTCTCATGGGGCACGTGAGCTTTAGCTCCAGTGCCTCATGGGGTAGGTGAGCATCAGCTCCAGTGTCTCATGGGGCAGGTGAGCTTCAGCTCCAGTCATACCTGCCTAAGCCCTTGGGAGTTAGCGTGAGCTGTTACCAAGCACCATGGCTTGTTGTAGTGTTTTAGAATCTCAGGTTCAAGTGTTGAAGAATGAAATTCTACTACTTCAGGAGGAAAATAAAAGGCTGAAGTTTCATATAGATGAGTTTGTGAGCGAGTGTGAAAAGGATTTCGCTGGTAAGGAGGAAATGGTCACGAGCAGTGATAGTGGCAGCCGCTTTAAGTGGCAAGTGGTTCACAGTTCAGGAAGAATGAAGATGTGGAAAGTTAATAGAGAAGATGTGAAGATAGGAAATCGATTCTCTGTTCTCCAAGACGATTGTACTTCAGTGGTTAATGAGGTTGAAGGTACCACTGATTCCCCTGCTAATTAAGGTAAGAATATTTTAGTAATAGGCGATTCTCAGGTTAGATATATGGACCGTGCATTTTGTAACAGAGACAGAAAGGTCAGACAGTGAGTGAGTCTTCCTGGAGCAGGTGTTGGTGACATAGCAGGCTGGATAATATTATGGCAGGTAATGGGAACAAGCCCATTGTCTGTCTTCGTGCTGGGGATAATGACATTGGGAAGGGCAGGAGAGAGGAGCTGCTGGATAAGTACAGGTCAGCCATGTTAGTAGTTAGGTCTAAGGGAGGGATCCCAGTCATATGTAACATCTTGCCTAGAAAGGGAGTGGGCAATGAAAGGATGTCTAGGACAAATGGTATAAATTGCTGGCTTGACAGGTACTGCAGGGAATTTGCAATCCCATTCATTGATAACTGGGACCTTTTCTTTGGCAAACGTGATATGTATGCAAGGGATGGGATTCATCACTCTGGGGATGGAGTGGTTGCATTAGCCAATTCATTTGAGAGGGTAATTAATGACTTGTCTAGGAATTTAAACTGATAGATTATATAGGTATGGGTGTTTGTGGGAAACAATCAGGCTGCAGCATTAGGGTTAAAAACAGCAGTTACTACAGGGATACCTCAGGGATATGTTTAAAAGACAATATTCAAAATAAAGTTGCTAGTAATGGCAAATCAACTGATCAACTAACAAAAAGAAATAGTAGACGGCAACGAGTGACTAGCTCCTTTAAGGTTTACTATACAAATAGTAGGAGTCTAAGAAGTAAGATTGATGAGCTAAGATTACTTGCAAGTGTAGGTAATATAGATATTTTTGGTATAACAGAGACCTGGTTCAACCTGAAAGATAGAGAAATGCCTTCTGAATGCAACATACAGCGTCATAAACTATTCCACACTGATAGGGTCAACAGGAAGGGTGGTGGAGTGGCGATGTAAGTCAGAGAAAATTTAAATTGTTGTTTTAGACATGATATAATATTAGAAACATCGAACACAGAATCTGTTTGGCTACAGTTTCTCGAGGGACGTGACAAATTAATTTTGGGTGTGATTTATAGGCCCCCAAACCTTGATAGGGAGTGCAGTAAGCTGTTATGGGAAGAAATTCAAAAGGCATCTAGATATGAAAATGTTGTGATAATGGGAGATTTTAACTTTAGACAAATTGATTGGAAGAATATGACAGGAAATCTTGAGTCTAGTGACTTTCTTGATACGGGTCAGGATTGCCTTTTAGAACAGGCTGCGACAGAACCAAGTAGAGGAAACAATCTGCTTGACTTGATTCGTGCCAACAAAGATTTACTAATTAATAATCTTGAGGTTAATGATGAGCTTGGGGAAAGTGATAACAAATCACTTAGTTTCAATATATCATGGAATTACCCAGATAACTGCAATCAAATCTCTGTCCCAGATTTTCGCTTGGCCGACTTTATGGGACTGAAAAATTACCTGGGTGGGCTAAATTGGGATGTCCTAACTATGGGTCAGGTAGGTGATCTTGGTTGCCAACATGACGTTTTTCAGAGCATAGTTCAAGCTGCCCAGACAACTTTTGTTACGAGAAGGGAAATTACAACTAACAAAAATGATCCCAAATGGATGAACAATAGATTAAAACATCTCATTGGTCAAAAGAAAGGCATATATAGGCGTATCAAAAGAGGGGATAGGCAGTTAAAAAATCAATATTTTCAATTGAAGAGAGAAATAAAGAAGTGAATAAGAAAAGCAAAAAGGGATTATGAGGCTAAGGTCGAAAGAGATTAAAAGACTAACCCAAAAGGGTTCTTTCAGGTATACAGAAGTAAGATTTGGGACAATATTGGCCCTCTTAAGAGTAACTCTGGTCAGATCACTGACAGTGATAAGGATATGTGTGAAATTCTCAATACCTTCTTCCTCTCACTTTTCACCCAGGAAAATACTAGCGATATTCCTGAAACAATAGATTATGTGAAACAGGATAATAAACTATGTACGATTGCGGTAACTTCTGACATGGTCCTCAGACAAATAGAGAAACTAAACCATACCCCCGGCCGGGATTGAACCCGCGGTCATAGAGTCTCAAAACTCCAGCGACGGGCTGGAGTTTTGAGACTCTATGACCACGGGTTCAATCCCGGCCGGAGGTATGGTTTGTTTGCAATCGTGTCATTACGATTTCTTGAGTCAGAGAAACTAAAACGTAACAAATCCCCAGGCCCTGATGAGCTGTTTGCAAGGATGTTAGAGGAATGTAAAGAGGAACTTAGCATACCTTTGGCTAATCTTTTTAACATATCACTACAAACTGGCATAGTGCATGATAAGTGGAAAATGGCAAATGTAATACCTATTTACAAGGCAGGTGACAGGTCCTTGGTTTCGAACTATAGACCAATAAGCCTTACCTCCATAGTGGGAAAATTTATGAAATCAATAATTGCCGAAGCAATTCGTAGCCATCTTGACAGGCACAGATTGATTAATGAATCTCAACACGGTTTTACAAAGGGGCGTTCCTATCTAACGAATTTACTAACTTTTTTCACTAAGGTGTTTGAGGAGGTAGATCATGGTAATGAATATGATATTGTGTATATGGACTTCAGTAAGGCTTTTGATAGAGTTCCACACAAGAGGCTATTGAGGAAACTTAGGGCACACGGAATAGGAGGAGAATTTTTTTCCTGGGTAGAGGCGTGACTGACAAATAGGCAGCACAGAGTTTGCATAAATGGGGAGAAATCAGAATGGGGGCACGTCACAAGCGGTGATCCTCAGGGGTCAGTGTTGGGCCCGTTGTTGTTCACAATTTATATAAACGACATAGATGAGGGAATAAATAGCGACATAAGCAAATTTGCTGATGACACCAAAATAGGCCATCCAATTCATTCTAATGAGGACACTATGGCACTCCAGGATGATTTGAACAGACTGATGCAATGGTCGGAGAAGTGGCAGATGCAGTTTAATATTGACAAATGCAAAGTTCTAAATGTTGGACAGTTAAATAACCATGCCACATTTAAACTAAATAATGTAGATCTTAATACTACTGATTGCGAAAAGGATTTAGGAGTTCTGGTTAGCAGTAATCTAAAACCAAGACAACAGTGTATTAGTGTTCGCAATAAAGCTAACAGAATTCTTGGCTTCATATCTAGAAGTATGAATAATAGAAGTCCTTAGGTTGTTCTTCAACTCTATATATCCTGGGTTAGGCCTCATTTAGATTATGCTGCTCAGTTCTGGTCACCGTATTACAGAATGGATATAAATGCTTTGGAAAACGTACAGAGGTGGATGACAAAGATGATCCCATCTATCAAAAATCTTCCCTATGGGGACAGACTGAGGGCCCTGAATTTGCTCTCTCTCGAAAGGCGTAGAATTAGGGGGATCGATGTGTATAAGTGGAAAATGGGAATAAATAAAGGGGATGTAAATAGCATGCTGAAAATTTCCAGCCAAGACAGGACTCGCAGCAATGGTTTCAAGTTGGAAAAATTCAGATTCAGGAAGGATATAGAAAAACACTGGTTTGCTAATAGAGTTGTGGATGAGTGGAACAAACTCCCGAGTACAGTTATTCAGGCTAAAATGTTGTGTAGCTTTAAAAATAGGTTAGATAAATACATGAGTGGGTGAGGGTGGGTGTGAGTTGGACCTGATTAGCTTGTGCTGCTGGGTCTGGTGCCGTGCTCCATCCTTGAGTGGAGGTAACCAGACTGGGTGGGTCATTGGGCTAATCCGGGAGGTGGGTCATTGGGCTTATCCGGGGGGGGGGGACATGGACCTGCTCCGCATGGGTCAGTAGGCCTGTTGCAGTGTTCTTTCTTATGTTATGTTTCTCATGGGACACCCGAGCTCCAGCGTCTCATGGTGCACGCGAGCTCCAGCGTCTCATGGGGCACGCGAGCTCTAGCGTCTCATGGGGCACGCGAGCTCCAGCTCCAGTGTCTCATGGGTCACGTGAGCTCCAGCTCATGTATCCCATGTGGTAATTGAGCTTCAGCGCCAGTGTCCCATGGGGCAGGTGAGCTTCAGCTCCAGTATCTCATGGGGCAAGTGGGCTTGAACTCGTGTCTCATGGGGCAGGTGAGCTCCAGCTCCAGTGTTTCATGGGGCACGTGAGCTTCAGCTCCAGTGACTCATGGGGCAGGTGAGCTTCAGCTCCAGTGTCTCATGGGGCAGGTGAGCTTCAACGCCAGTGTTTCACGAGACAGACGAGTTTCAGCTCCAGTATCTTTGGTGGTGGAAATAAATGGTATAAAATACCGACACAATGGAAATATAAACACAAATGCAGTATAATGTGATCCTTTATTGACTACGTTTCGCCCACACAGTGGGCTTTTTCAAGTCACAAACAGAACTACCTGGGGTGGAAGGAACGCGAGTATTTATAGTCCGGTTCAGAATGCTGAGGTCAGGTGAAGAATGTTGCATCTGATGATGTACCGAGTGGGGTTATAGAGTCTAAAAACTTGGGTAGCTTGGAAAGGAGATTGGACAAGTTTGTGAAGGTCTGCTCACAAACTTGTCCAATCTCCTTTCCAAGCAACCCAAGTTTTTAGACTCTATAACCCCACTCGGTACATCATCAGATGCAACATTCTTCACCTGACCTCAGCATTCTGAACCGGACTATAAATACTCGCGTTCCTTCCACCCCAGGTAGTTCTGTTTGTGACTTGAAAAAGCCCACTGTGTGGGCGAAACGTAGTCAATAAAGGATCACATTATACTGCATTTGTGTTTATATTTCCATCTTTGGTGGTAGGTAAGCGTTAGCTCGTGTCTCTTATGGTGAGCTTCAGCTCCAGTGTTCTATGTGGCAGGTGAACTTCAGCTCCAGTGTCTCATGTGGCAGGTGAGTTTCATCGCCAGTGTCTCATGGGGAAGATGAGGATCAGATCCAATGTCTCATGGGGCAGGTGAGCTTCAACTTGTGTTTAATGGGGGAGGTGAGCTTCATCTCCAGTGTCTCATGGGGCAGGTGAGCGTCAGCTCCAGTATTTCATGGGGCAGGTGAGCTTCAGCTCCAGTTTATCATGGGGTAAGTGAACCTCAACTTCTTTTTCCACCCTTGGGTTCTGAGCTGCACGTTGCCAGGGTTATGGGTTAATTAGATAACTGTCTTGGTTGAGTGGTGACCTGTACTTTGAGTGCTGACCTGTACTTAACTCTGTGAAGAAGTGTCTTGTTTGCTCCCGTGGACTGAACCAAGATGCCCTCCATCGAGCAACTTTACCAGCAACTTAAGGAAGAACTGAGGGCAGCGAAGATGGAGATACGGCGACTGACCGAGGAAAACAAGAGGATTCGTAGTAGTCCTCCTGTTTCGAGTCCTCAGGTCAAGAAGGGATCGTGGTCAGTGGTTGGACAGCAGGGGACGACGAAGTTGACGATCAAGAAGACGAATGGAAAGCCAGAAACGATGAAGAAGAAAGAGACTGCTGTGGAAACTCCCGTGGAAACCTCCAACGCATTCTCGGTGCTACCCGACGAATGTGAGTCTACTACTGGGATCATTACGACGAACGACAACAAGGAAGGTAAGAATATTGTTGTTGTTGGGGATAGCCAGGTTAGATACATGGATAGGGCATTCTGCTTGAAGGACAGGAGTAGGAGACAAAGGGTATGCTTTCCTGGGGCTGGGATGGAGGACATTGTTAGCCGGCTTGACAACATCATGAACGGTAATGGGATCAATCCTATTATTTGCCTCAGTGCTGGAGGCAATGATGTAGGCAAGCGTAGAAGTGAGGATTTAGTTAGAAAGTTCAGGACAGCTATAGACATGATTAGGAAGAAGGGGGGGCGCCCTGTTATATGTGGCATTTTGCCAAGAAGAGGTGTTGGTAATGAATGGTTGTCCAGAGCAATTGGTATTAATTGTTGGCTGGATAAACACTGTAAGGATAATGCAGTACCATTCATTGACAACTGGGACAACTTCTATGGCCGAAATGACATGTATGCCAGGGATGGGGTTCACTTATCCAGGGCAGGTGTGGGTTTTCTTGCTAACTCAGTTGAGGGGGTTGTTAGGACTTTAAACTAGGATTAGTTAGAGGTATGGGTTTAGAAATGATTAATAATGAGTATGGATATATTGACTTATGCTCTGATATTAAGAATCTTAATAGTAACTGTCATGTAGTAACTCTGGGTAATGATAATTTCAGAAATTGTGTAAAAACAAAGATGAATAGGAAAAATGTGCAGAAGAAAAAACATATGATGGTATTTTATGCTAACAGTCGAAGTGCAAGAAATAAAATTAATGAACTACGTTTGGTAGCATGTGCTGGGAACTTTGATATCATTGCATTAACTGAAACGTGGTATGATTTAAAGAGTCGGGATATGACTGCTGAGTGTAATATTCAGGGATTTAAGTTATTCAATGTGGATAGATGTAATGGGAAGGGGGGAGGAGTTGCATTGTATGTTCGAGAAAATATTAATTGTTGCATAAAAACAGGTATAAAAATAGATGGAGCAGTAACAGAGTCTGTTTGGGTAGAGTTCGTGGAGGGTCAAGAAAAACTAATTCTAGGTGTAATATACCGACCTCCAGGTTTGGATCACGATAGAGGGAGACTTCTTTGGGACGAAATTGTTAGGGCTTCTGGACACAGTAACGTAGTCATAGTAGGGGACTTTAACTTTAGCCAAATTGACTGGAATTCTTTGACAGGTAATCTAGAGTCCAGTGACTTCATGGAAACAGTTCAGGACTGTTTTCTGAAACAGAGTGTAACTGAACCTACCAGGGGTAATAATTTGCTAGACCTAGTCTTGTCAAATAAGGAAACACTCGTGAATAATCTGGAGATCACTGAAGAGCTTGGCGCAAGTGATCACAAATCCATCACCTTTAGCATTAATTGGGAATGCAAGAATAATGATAATACAGTAAAAATCCCCGATTTTCGTTCTGCCGATTATAATGGACTTAGGGAACATCTGTCTAATCTTGATTGGGGTTATCTAGCTAATGATTTTATTGACGATAATCATACTTATGAATATGAAGGGATCTGCTTTTATGATTGTTTTCTTAATAATGTACACAGTGCCCAGAGTATATACATTCCCCAGAGAGAAATTAGGTCTAATAATAACGATCCCAAATGGGTTAACAGGAGGCTAAAGCATCTATTAGGGGAGAAAAGGGAATTTATAGGCGCATCAGAAGAGGAGAGGTTAACCTTACTGACCAATATGTTCAGCTTAAAAGAGAAGTAAAAAAGGCGATTAGAAAGGCTAAACGTGACTATGAAATTAGAGTCGCTAATGAATCAAAGACTAATCCAAAGGGGTTCTTTCAAGTGTATAGGACGAAGGTGAAGGAAAAAGTAGGACCTCTGAAATCTGGGAATGGACAGCTGACGGATAATGAACTGGAAATGTGTTCCTTATTTAATGACTATTTTTTGTCAGTTTTTACACAGGAAGATGTAAATGAGATTCCAGTAATTAACAATTATTTAGTTCCTGATGAATTTAAGTTAACTAATATTACTGTCACGAGGGACATGGTTATTAAACAGATAGACAAACTGAAACAAAATAAGTCCCCGGGACCCGATGAGTTGTTTTCAAGGGTACTTAAGGAATGCAAGATGGAGCTTAGTCAGCCATTAACGAGTGTATTCAATGCGTCCATCCTTACCAGTGTTGTGCCAGAGATGTGGAAGATGGCTAATGTGGTTCCTATATTCAAATCAGGGGATAAGTCCACTCCTTCAAATTACCGTCCAATAAGCCTGACATCTATAGTGGGCAAGTTATTAGAATCAATTATAGCTGACATTATCAGAAGTCACCTTGAAGAGCATAACTTGATAAATGAATCTCAGCATGGATTCACGAGAGGTCGTTCCTGCCTGACAAACTTACTGACGTTCTTCAATAGAACATTTGAGGCAGTTGACAGTGATAAGGAATATGATATTGTTTATTTGGATTTTAGTAAAGCCTTCGACAGAGTACCTCACAAGAGACTCTTAAGAAAAGTGGCAGCTCATGGTATAGGAGGTAAAGTTCTAGCATGGATTGAGGCATGGCTTACCAATAGAAAGCAGAGAGTTACCATTAATGGAGTGAAATCTGAATGGGGATTAGTCACTAGTGGCGTTCCACAAGGATCAGTTTTAGGCCCTCTCTTGTTCATAATTTACATTAATGACCTTGATGAAGGGATTACTAGTGACATGAGTAAGTTTGCTGATGATACAAAGATAGGCCGTATAATTCACTCTGAGGAGGATATTAATGAACGATTTGAACAAATTAATGTCTTGGTCTGAGAAATGGCAGATGAAGTTTAATGTGGATAAGTGTAAGGTACTTGCCCTTGGTAATGAAAATAACCCTCGAAGCTATAATCTAGGTGAAGTAGAGCTTGGTCATACAGAATGTGAAAAAGACTTGGGAGTCATGGTAAGCAGAAATCTAAAGCCAAGACAGCAGTGCCTCAGTGTGCGCAACAAGGCCAACAGATTACTTGGATTTATCTCAAGAAGTATAAGTAACAGAAGTCCAAAAGTTATTTTACAGCTCTATACATCACTAGTGAGGCCTCATTTAGATTATGCTGCTCAGTTTTGGTCCCCTTACTACAGGATGGACATAGACTCATTAGAGAACATACAGAGAAGAATGACTAAAATGATTTACTGTGTAAGGAACCTCCCGTATGAAGATAGACTTAAAGCCTTAAATCTCCACTCTCTGGAGAGGCGTAGAATGAGGGGAGATATCATTGAAGTGTATAAGTGGATGACGGGCATAAACAAGGGAGACATTAATAAAGTACTGAGGGTGTCGAACCAGGTAAGAACCAGGAATAATGGATTTAAGTTGGATAAATTTAGATTTAGAAAGGACATAGGTAAGTACTGGTTTTCTAACAGAGTTGTAGATGCGTGGAACAGTCTTCCCAGTGGGGTGATAGAGGTTAGGACCTTGGGTAGCTTTAAGAAGAGACTGGACAAATATATGAGTGGGAGGGGCTGGGTTTGATTGGTGTCAAGGGGTACGGGAGTTATTTCTTGAGTAGCTTTAGGTAGATGTCGTTTTGATAAGGACCTGCCTCGTATGGGCCAGTAGGCCTTCTGCAGTGTTCCTACATTCTTATGTTCTTATGTTCTTATGTTCTTTCACGTTTCCCTTTCTTGTTTTCTTCTTTTGAATTAGACAAAAGTACTTCTGAATTTTTATTTACTTTTCAGAGATATATCTTCAGGAATTATTTATGAAACTGTTAATTATAAGGCATGAATTGTACCTTATTATTTGCTTGGAGATTAATAAATTATATTTTGTAGTGTCTTAGTGTACATAACATACAAATGTTTGAAAATAGTTATTAGGAGACAGGTGTTGCAAACATAACAGGGCATTAAACTGACTTAACCTATGATAACCAAATAGTCCAACACTGAATTATTACTGATCAGAAGAGAGAGTCTCAAATCAATTCACAAAAAAATACCCAGTTTGATTACTACAGATGTTATCCATTTAAAAAATTGTATCCAGTTCTTTTCTATTTATATATTTGTACCCCTAAAAAATACTTTAAAATGTTGTAAAACTAACATTTCAATACCCCACGTAACTCACCTGAATATACTGCATATAAACTGTGCCGACCTCAAAGGCCATAGCTGTGTGAGAGTCGTCAAGCAAGTCTCTCAGGGTCTGGAAGGGTTGTGGTATGTATCTCACTGCTAGGATGGAGGTGAGCATCCCTGAGTAACTGCGTGATAATACTAGCACCATCACCAACCATCCTCCCAGCACCAGACGCTCCCACCACTGCTCACTACCACCTCTTGTATCTGTGGAAGCGGGTCATTTGTGTAGTCAGGTTAATGTTCTTCTCTCTTTATAGTTTCTATAATTACTACTTAATTCATCACAAGAGTGATGAATTGAAAAACAGATATGAGAGGCCACTCCAAACATGAAAGCTATCACAGAGACCAATGTAAATGAATAATAAGAGATGCCATATTTCCAACAGGATATCAAATGCTGAGGAAATCAAGAAGAAACAGAGCACGTTGAGGAGCTGCACGTCTAATCAGTAACCAGTGAACTTTTGTAGATATGAAAGGGAAAAAGCAGAAATGAATCAGGTGACGATCAGATAATGCATTCTCCATATACTGGAGAGAATACAACAGATATCGTACTTAGTCTAAACAAAAAAAAAAATAAAATAAAAATAAAAAAAATATTCATCCATTTCATAAGATGTATCAAATATTTAGCCTGTTAAGAATATTTTATTTTAATCAGGGAGAGAGCTCAACCTGGAGGAGCCATGTAGCGCCTAGGGAATCTGAGGCATTCAGATTCGATCCAAGGAAAGGGTTAACTCCAAGTGTTTGGATAGAGAGGCAAACTTTAGTCAATAAATGCATAAAAACGAAATACTATACTATTTGGTATTAAACAATGGCCCTTACACACTCCACTAACAATATCAATATTTTTTCTAAGTAGAATACACGAGTATTGAGATTTTGAGGCTGATCATAAAAAACTTTGGAAATATATTACATGCTAATCAAAATTGGGCATAGTTTGCATAAAACTAAACATTGGTCACCTGCTCTTGGCAATTGTTCCACTAACCTTCTCTTAGTAAAAGTTCACAAGGGATGAACATTCGAAGCCTATTGAATAAGATCTAAATCAATAAATGAATATCGTGAAGGAAGTATGTGGAAAACACCAATATACTAGTACCAGTGATTGATTTTCATTTATTATAACAGGTAAACCTTTCCTAATTTATAATAGCACATTTTAGTTTTGCATGAAAATTCAAATGAGGGTAGCAGATCTTTTTCGTGGGATAATTTATCAGAGTGGATATGTCGTTAGGAAAGTCGTTAGGATGTCCTCGTTATGTACCTCTGGTAATACAAAAGAATCGGCAAGCTTAAGACCTTAAAATTCATTTCTATCATATTGTTCCATCAACATTCGCCAACTCTGGTACAAGTCTTATATGGATCCATAAACCCGGAGAACAAAATTATTACAACGGCAAATATAAGATTTTCTTCAAGAAACCGTTTAGGAATTATTAATCTTACAAAAATGTATAGTAATATAACTTAACTTGTTGTAACAGGTTACGCGCACATAACTAGCTTAGTAGGATAAACATACGTTTATATCATTTACCTTGTTATTAAATCACGCGAATATATATAATTTCCTGATTCTTCGTTCGCAAAACACGCGCAAATAAAACTTACTTTGTTGGACACGTGAATATATAACTTAGCTTGTTGAAATAACACAAGTACATATACCTGAACTGGTTGGAAGAACATACGTCCATATAACTTACCTTGTTGCAATAAGACGCGTACATATAAGCCAAAGTTGGTAGTGACCTGGCTAGCAAGACCGGTATTCTGACGCGGGAAGTACAATGACAGAATTAACGAGGTTCCCAGCAACATTAGTAAGGTTACCAGGAGGAACGTCCATACTAGTGGCTCCAGAGGCAGGAGGAAGCCCCAGGGATCTATCTCAGATCGTCCTCGACCTCCCATGATTCGTAAATAGTCGATTAAAAATAACCTCGTGAAATCGACCATCTCGGCACGAACGGCGCTCACACCGAAGGGGCCAAGGCCAAGATCCGCCTCCTGTATGGCCGTACACACGAACAATAAAAGCAGTCAGAGTTTATAATAAAGAAGCATATTGCAAGGAATTTTTTACTATTAAAGATAAACATACATTCATATTCTTAATTAACAGTATCTCAAATAACAAGAAAGATTAAAAATAGTGACACAACACAAGTGCTTCAAAAAAAGTAATCAACACTGAAATCTCCCCAATCAAAAGTTTAGTTACTGAAGTCAAAAAGGAATATAAGTATATAAGGAGGAAAATAATTAGATAATTAACAACAAGAGGAAGCCAAAATAGAACATACTGTTCGACTTAAATATGACTGACAAAATACAAAGAATAGAAGGTTCCTACAAGATTGACGAAACAGAAGAGAACATATGTAACATACAAAATGTGAAACTCCAAACTGTAATTGAAAAAAAGAAATCCTAATTAAAGTAGTAATGAATTCACAATATCCTAATGAAATGGAACTTTTAAAACATCTAAAGCTAAGGTAGATTAAACTAATATTGGAAAGTGACAAGAAAGGTAATAGACCTTTGAAGGAGGGAAAAGTAAATGCCTTGATGGTGAAAAACGCCTTATACAAAGAATTAAAGCTGCTCTCCCATTTCTCTGAACATGACTACATCATATTCCAAGTGGTGTAAAAGCAAAAAGAAAAGTCAAGGTATTACCCAAAGCTTTGAAGGTATAAGCAGAAGACCAAAGCAATCTGACCAAGACATTTTATGAGTCTTCACTGAAAGAACGTAGAATGAAACTGGCATGAAATTACCCAGTGTCGTTACACTATGATAAGGAAACTCTCCAAGCTACAGACCTATCTCACTAACAAATAGTTGTTGCAAGGGAAGCTGCGAAAACGAAAATAGAAAAGTGGGAGAAACACTTGTTTCTCTACCATGATGATCATAAAGACATAAGAACGTAAGAAAGAAGGAACACTGCAACAGGCTTACTGACCCATGCGGAGCGGTTCCATGTGTCCCCCCCCAAGATTAGCCCAATGACCCACCCAGTCTGGTCACCTCCAGTCACGGAAGTAGCACGGCACCAGACCCAGCAGCACAAGCTAGTCCGGTCCAACTCACACCCACCCACACCCACTCATGTATTTATCTAACCTATTTTTAAAACTACACAACATTTTAGCCTCGGGGGTTTCTTCCACTCATCCACAATTCTATTACCAAACCAGTGCTTTCCTATATATATTGCTGAGAGTCCAGTCTTGCCTGGAAATTTTCAGCAGGCTATTTACATCCCCTTTATTTATTCCTGTTTTCCATTTATACACCTCGATCATATCACCCTAATTCTACGTCTTTCGAGAGAGTGCAGATTCAGGGCCCTCAGTCTATCCTCAGGGAAGATTTCTGATACATGGGATAATCTTTGTCATCCTCCTCTGTACGTTTTCCAGAGCATTTATATCCATTCTGTAATACGGTGACCAGAACTGAGCAGCATAGTCTAAATGAGGCCTAACCAAGGATATATAGAGTTGAAGAACAACTTGAGGACTTCTATTATTTATACTTCTGGATTTAAAGCCAAGAATTCTGTTAGCTTTATTGCGAACATTAATGCACTGTTGTCTTGATTTTAGATTATTGCTAACCAGAACTCCTAAATCCTTTTCGCAATCAGTAGTATTAAGATCTACATTATTTAGTTTATATGTCGCATGGTTATTTTCCTGTCCAATATTTAGAATTTTGCATTTGTCTATATTGAACTGCATCTGCCACTTCTCCGACCATTGCATCAGTCTATTCAAATCATTCTGGAGTGCTCTAGTATCCTCATTAGAATGAACTGGACGGCCTATTTCGGTGTCATCAGCAAATTTGCTTATGTCGCTATTTATTCCCTCATCTATGTCGTTTATGTAAATTGTGAACAACAACGGGCCCAGCACTGACCCCTGACGAACACCTCTTGTGACGTGCCCCCATTCTGATTTTTCCCCATTTATGCAAACTCCCTGGTGCCTATTTGTCAGCCATGCCTTTACCCAGGAAAAAATTTCTCCTCCTATTCCGTGTGCCTTAAGTTTCCTCAATAGTCTGATGTGGAACTCTATCGAAAGCCTTACTGAAGTCCATATACACAATATCATATTCATTACCATGATCTACCTCCTCAAACACCTTAGTAAAAAATGTTAGTAAATTCGTAAGACAGGAACGCCCCTTTGTAAAACCGTGTTGAGATTCATTAATCAATTTATGCCGACCAAGATGGCTACGAATTGCTTCGGCAATTATTGATTCCATAAATTTTCCCAATATTGAGGTAAGGTATATTGGTCTATAGTTCGAAGGTAAGGACCTGTCACCTGCCTTGCAAATAGGTATTACAATTGCCATTTTCCACTTATCAGGCACTATGCCAGTTTGTAGTGATATGTTAAAAAGATTAGCCAACGGTATGCTAAGTTCCTCTTTACATTCCTTTAACACCCTTGCAAACAGCTCATCAGGGCCTGGGGATTTGTTAGGTTTTAGTTTCTCTATTTGTCTGATGACCATGTCACTAGTTACCACAATCGTGAATAGTTTATTATCGTCCTGTTCTACATAATCTATTATTTCAGGAATATCACTAGTAGTTTCCTGGGTGAAAACTGAGAGGAAGTAGGTATTGAGAATTTCACACATATCCTTATCACTGTCAGTGATCTGACCGGAGTTACTCTTAAGTTAGCCAATCTTGTCTCTAATCTTACTTCTGTATACCTGAAAGAACCCTTTTGGGTTAGTCCTTGAATCCCTTGCGACCATAGCCTCTCAATCCCTTTTTTATTTTTTTATTCCTTTCTTTATTTTTCTCTTTAATTAAATATATTGATTTCTTAGCTGCCCATCCCCTCTTTTGATACGCCTATATATGCCTCTGTTTTAACCAATGAGATGTTTAAATCTATTGTTTATCCATTTGGGATAATTTTTGTTAGATCTAATTTCCCTACTCGGAACAAAAGTTGTCTGGGCAGCTAGAACTATGCTCTGAAAAACGTCATATTGTCAACCAAGATCACCTACCTGACCCATAGTCAGGACATCCAAATTTAGCCCACCCAGGTAATTTTTCAGTCCCATGAAGTCGTCCAAGCGAAATTCTGGGACAGAGATTTGATTGCAGTTATCTGGGTAATTCCATGATATATTGAAACTAAGTGATTTGTGATCACTTTCCCCAAGCTCATCATTAACCTGAAGATTATTAATTAGTGACTCTTTGTTGGCAAGAACCAAGTCAAGCAGATTGTTTCCTCTAGTTGGCTCTGTCACAACCAGTTCTAAAAAGCAATCCTGAACCGTATCAAGAAAGTCACTAGAGTCAAGATTTCCTGTCACATTGTTCCAATCAATTTGTCTAAAGTTAAAATCTCCCATTATCACAACATTTTCATGTTTAGATGCCTTGTGAATTTCGTCCCATAACAGCTTACTGCACTCCCTATCAAGGTTTGGGGACCTATAAATCTCACGCAAAATTAATTTTTTACGACCCTCGAGAAACTGTAGCCAAACAGATTCTGTGTTCAATGTTTCTGATCTTATTTCATGTCTAAGACAACAACTTAAATTTTCTCTGACTTACATCGCCACTCCACCGCCCTTCTTGTTGACCCTATCAGTGTGGAATAGTTTATAACCCTGTATGTTGCATTCAGGTTGAACCAGGTCTCTGTTATACCAATAATATCTATATTTCCTACACTTGCAAGTAATCTTAGCTCATCTATCTTATTTTTTAGACTCATACTATTTGTATAGTAAACCTTAAGGGAGCTAGTCACTCGTTGCCCTCTACTATCTCTGTTGGTCAGTTGATTTGCCATTACTAGCAACTTTATTTTGAATACTGTCTTTTAAACATATCCCTGAGGTATCCTGGTAATAACTGCTGTTTTTAACCCTAATACTGCAGCTTGATTGTTTCCCACAAACACCCATACCTCTATAATCTATCACACTCGCTTATTTATATTCCATGTTGACTACCTCACTCACTTTTCATTTATGATAGACACAGTCTTGTTTCCTTGTCTATGTACAATATCTCATTCTCTGTGATTCACCTGCCTTTGTAGCATGATGGGCTCAGCAACACTCACCTGTCTGTTTACTATTTGAGACTCTTCCTCAATCACCTAGATGTCTGCCATGTAGGACATAATCGCGTTCAATTACTGTCTACCACGGTGGACTCTATCACAAATGATTCAACCAAGCTCACCTTCCTATCTGTTATTACAGACAACTTGTTTCTGGACGTTAATGAACCTAGAACACAGAATGAATGAACATGGCAGCAGGCTTATTGTTCCATGCTAGGCAGGTCTTACCCACCCCAACCACACCTACTCATACCAGTTCCACCTGTGTATAAAGCTACCCCTGCAATCATCAAGGCACAAGCTATCCACAACAAACCGCCCATGGAACAGCCATCTAAGCAGTTCATAATACTCCCACGTGGTGACGTTGCCACGAATACTCTCCGGGCACTAAGAGTAACATCAACGTTTCCACCATAAACACATCACCTATCAAAGACCTCACTACGAAACGCAGCCCCACACCTCTAACTTCCACAGCAGGCGCCTACACCATCCCCTGTGGAGTCTGCCCCAAGAAATATGTAGGTGAAACAGGCAGAGATCTTGGGGTCCGCCTGAACGAGCATCGAAATGCTAATAGCAGAAACTACTTGAGGTACGCCTGTGTCCTCCACAGGCGTACCTCAAGTAGTCTCTGTTACCTCCATGAGGCACAACTCGTTCTCACCGAACAAGACCTTAGACGCCGACGGTGTCTAGAAGCCTCGCTAATCGCCGTCACCGACACAATAGAACTTAACACTAGAAACCACGAAATTTCTAAAACATTAGCATACATGATACTCAACCAGGCAAAGCAGCACCTGCCCACCAACACAGGAGTCACATGATCTTATCGTCTACCCGTCCTCATCCTAAAACGTTGTGTACTTTTAAAAATAGGTTAGATAAATACATGAGTGGGTGTGGGTGGGTGTGAGTTGGACCTGACTAGCTTGTGCTGCTGGGTCTGGTGCAGTGCTCCATCCTTGAGTGGAGATGATCAGACTGGATGGGTCATTGGGCTAATCCGGGGGGAGGTGTCATTGGTCTAATCCGTGGGGAGGGACTGGACCTGCTCCGCATGGGTCAGTAGGCCTGTTGCAGTGTTCCTTCTTTCTTATGTTCTTAATACCTCATTCTTCAGGTCACAATGCATTACTCACACCTCACTCTCCGCCTATATATACTGTCTTAACCTCTGTATATTAGAAGTGATGAAGGCCTCAGGACCGAAACGTTTTCTAATAGATATGTCCTAGTGTTTGCTTACGTGTTTTTCTAAACCAACTTGTCGGTATTTATTACAAAGGTTTATACCATCTGTTGTCTACTTCACTTATGTATCTCTAATTATACGACTTTTCTAAGAGTGCAAATTCAGTCTATCTTTGTAGGAAAGGCTTCTGATACATATGATTAACATTGTCATCTTTCTTCGTATATTTTCCAGCGAATTTATGTCCATTCTATAATATGGTAACCAGCGCTGCATACTGTGAATGAAGCCATACGAAAGATATATTAAATATGGCCTTATATTATTCATGTTTCTTGATATGAAGCTAAGATTTCTAATAGCATTATTGCAGACACTAATGTAGTTCTGCCTTGACTTTAAGCTGACCAGAATTCCTAGACATTTCTCTAATTCAGTCTGACTATATCCTACATTATTTAGTACATTAAATTGTGTACATTATATTGCACATGACACTTCTCCGAAAACATCAATCTATCCATGATATCTTGTAGCTTTTAATGGTAAAAATTTTCTGACTGCCTCTTTTAGTATAATCGGCAAACTTACTCATGTCGCTATTTATTCCCTCATTTGTGGCTTTTATGCAGAGTATGAAGATATAAACACAAATGCAGTATAATGTGATCCTTTATTGACAACGTTTCACCCACACAGTGGGCTTTTTCAAGTCACACACGGATCTACCTGGGGTTGGAAGGTACGGGAGTATTTATAGGCATGTTCAGAATGTTGAGGTCAGGTGGAGAATGCTGCATCTGATGATCTACCGGGTGGGGTTATAGAGTCTTGGGTAGCTTGGCAGGGGTATTGGACAAGTTGTGAGCAGACCTTCTGCAGTGTTCTATGTTCTTATGTGGGATAGCGATGAAGAAGTTTCTTGGCGAGTGGTTCAGCTATGTTATAGAAGCCACTGTTCTGGTTGAAATTGTTGGTTGTAGAGATGAGCGATGACTCCAGGATTCTTCTGTATTGGGTGTTGTCCTCTGTGGCTACAAGTCTTGAGTTTCTGTAGTTAATCAAATGGTTGTGTGAATTGCGATGTTGTACACAGGCATTCCTTGTATCGTCAGTCCTGCTTGCATACTGGTGTTCTGAAATACGTGTTTGGAGGTCTCTCGATGTTTCGCCCACATATAATTTGTTGCAGTCATTACAAGGGATTATGTATACCCCTGCAGAGGATGGAGGCTTGTCCTGTCTACTACTGGTGATGTCCTTGATGGTCGTGGTTGTGGAGGTAGATACTTGGAATGATGTTTTCGCAAAGATGTTGGAAACATGTTTGGCAATGGAGTTGGTTGGGAGGACTATGTATCTCTTCTCGGCAGTGTCTTCTCTGGGTGTGTTGAAGATGTTTAATGCCCGCCGTCTGCAGTCTCTGATGAAGTGACGAGGATAGTGGAGTTTAGAAAATACTTGTTCAATTATAGTGCATTCTTCCTCAAGGAACTCATTGCTGCAGATTCTGAGTGCACGTAGGAAGAAGCCTATAATTACACCACATTTAGTTTTGGTGTCGTGGTGAGAGTAGATCCGTGTGTGACTTGAAAAAGCCCACTGTGTGGGTGAAACGTTGTCAATAAAGGATCACATTATACTGCATTTGTGTTTATATTTCCATTGTGTCGGTATTTTATACCATTTATTTCCAGAGTATGAAGAACAAGGATCCCAACACTGACTGTTGCGACACATCAGTTTCAACGGGTCTATATTCTGATATTTACCTACCTAGTCACGCACACTGTCGCTTATCTGTCAGAAATGCCTCGACCCAGGATATAATGTCTTCAGTTCCCCATGCTGCTAATTTCTTCATCAACCATCTTTGTGGAACTGAAATCTAAGTGCACACTATGGTAGTCTCCATCCTGGTCTACTGTCTCGAGCACCTTAGAGAAAAACGGTAGGAAAATTCATCAAGTCACTTGCCATGGGCTCGATCCCCACCAGTTCTGTGATTTATCTGCAGTCATGTTATTACGATTTCGTGAGTGAGAAAACTTGTATTGAAATTCACTGTATTAAATTAAATATTTTTAGGTAGCTTCGAACTGCATCCGCATTTTTTTAATCAACATTACCATTACCCCAGGTCCTGATGAACTGTTTGCAAGGGTGTTAAAGGAATGTAAAGAAGAACTTAGCAAACCTTTAGCTAATCTTTTCAACATATCACTACAAACTGGCATAGTGCATGATAAGGAGGAAAATGGCAAATATAATACCTATTTACAAGGCAGGTGACAGGTCTTTAGCTTCGAACTATAGACCAATAAGCCTTACCTCCATATCGGGAAAATTTATGGAATCAATAATTCCCGAAGCAGTTCGTACCCATCTTGATAGGCACAGATTGATTAATGAATGTCAATACAGTTTTACAGAGGGGCGTTCCTGTCTTAAGAATTTACTAACATTTTTCACTAAGGTGTTTGAGGAGGTAGATCATGGTAATGAATATGATACTGTGTATATGGACTTCAGTAAGGCTTTCTATAGAGTTCCACATCAGAAGCTATTGAGGAAACTTAAGGCACACGGAATAGGAGGAGAAATTGTTTCCTGGGTAGAGGTATGGCTGACAAATAGGCAGCAGAGAGTTTGCATAAATGGGGAAAAATCAGAATGGGGGCACGTCACAAGGTGTTCTGCAGGGGTCAGTGCTGGGCCCTTTGTTGTTCACAATTTACATAAATGACATAGATGAGGGAATAAATAGCGACATAAGCAAATTTGCTGATGACACCAAAATAGGCCGTCCAATTCACTCTAATGAGGACCATAGATCACTTCAGGATGATTTGAATAGACTGATGCAATGGTCGGAGAAATGGCAGATGCAGTTTAATATAGACAAATGCAAAGTTCTAAATGTTGAACAGGAAAATAACCATGCTACACATAAACAAAATAATGTAGATCTTAAAACTACTGATTGCGAAAAGGATTTAGGAGTTCTGGTTAGCAGTAATCTGAAACCAAGGCAGCCGTGCATTAGTCTACGCAATAAAGCTAACAAAATTCTTTTCTTCATATCTAGAAGTATAAATAATAGAAGTCCTCAGGTTGTTCTTCAACTCTATATATCTTTGGTTAGGCCTCATTTGGATTATGCTGCGCAGTTCTGGCCACCGTTTTACAGAATGGATATAAATGCGCTGGAAAACGTACAAAGGAGGATGACAAAGATGATCCCATATATCAAAGATCTTCCTTATGAGGATAGACTGAAGACCCTGAATCTGCTCTCTCTCGAAAGGCGTAGAATTAAGTGGGATATGATCGAGGTGTATAAATGGAAAACAGGAATAAATAAAGGGGATTTAAATACCGTGCTGAAAATTTCCAGCCAAGACAGGACTCGCAGCAATGGTTTCAGGTTGGAAAAATTCAGATTCAGGAAGGATATAGGAAAGCTATGGTTTGGTAATAGAGTTGTGGATGAGTGGAACAAACTCCCAAGTACAGTTATTGAGGCTAAAACGTTGTGTAGCTTTAAAAATAGGTTAGATGAATACATGAGTGGGTTTGGGTGGGTGTGAGTTGGTCCTGACTAGCTTTTGCTACTAGGTCTGATGCGGTGTTTCTTCCTTAAGTGGAAGTGATCTGATTAAGTGGGTCATTGGGCTAATCCGAGGGGGACATGGACCTGCTTTGCATGGGTCAGTAGGCCTGTTGCAGTGTTCCTTCTTTTTATGTTCTTATGTTCTTAAATCTAATTCAAGCTTTCTAGAGAGACCAAAGTTATCAGCATTTTAACACGCAAATTCATTTAGACTGAAGTCATTCAGATGTGCTATCATTTAATCAGCAGGAAAGGGATGAAGCTAAACAGACAATAGTAAATTACTGTATGAAAAGCATCATTTTATCTTGTTCAATTCATCCCCAAAATTAAAACCTACTTAGCCAAAAATCAATTGGAACACCTGTCTAAGTATAACTGACCAGTTTTTATAGGAAGTAAATCTTACGTAATCTTACTGTACATAACATACAAATATTTATCAATGGTCTTATGGACACACACATGTAATATACACAAAAATGATCGTTAAGCTAATTTACCCCAGGATGGCCAAATAATGTCAAACACCGACTTATTTCTGACCAGAAGAGAATTTCTCCAAATATTTCACAGAAACCAGTTTGGTTAATAAAATTGGCACATGACAATTTACTCAAGAATCAAAGAAAATTTGTGCTTACACAAATTTGTGCTTACATGATAGGATGGATAACGAGAACCTTCAAAACTAGGGATGCCAAGCCCATGATGACACTCTTCAAATCACTTGTGCTCTCTAGGTTGGAATACTGCTGTACACTAACTGCCCCCTTCAAGGCTGGAATACTGCTGTACACTAACTGCCCCCTTCAAGGCTGGAATACTGATGCACACTAACTGCCCCCTTCAAGGCTGGAATACTAATGTACACTAACTGCCCCCTTCAAGGCTGGAATACTGATGCACACTAACTGCCCCCTTCAAGGCTGGAATACTACTGCACACTAACTGCCACCTTCAAGGCTGGAATACTGCTGTACATTAACTGCCACCTTCAAGGCTGAAATACTACTGAATAC
This sequence comes from Cherax quadricarinatus, assembly GCF_038502225.1. Taxonomy (NCBI): domain Eukaryota; kingdom Metazoa; phylum Arthropoda; class Malacostraca; order Decapoda; family Parastacidae; genus Cherax; species Cherax quadricarinatus. Next base: position 24,412,445 of record NC_091338.1, read on the forward strand.
TGATGAATACTAATGTACACTAACTACCCCCTTCAAGGCTGGAATACTGATGTACACTAACTGCCCCCTTCAAGGCTGGAATACTACTGTACACTAACTGCCCCCTTCAAGGCTGGAATACTAATGTACACTAACTGCCCCCTTCAAGGCTGGAATACTACTGTACACTAACTGCCCCCTTCAAGGCTGGAATACTACTGTACACTAACTGCCCCCTTCAAGGCTGGAATACTACTGTACACTAACTGCCACCTTCAAGGCTGGAATACTGCTGTACACTAACTGCCCCCTTCAAGGCTGGAATACTGCTGTACATTAACTGCCCCCTTCAAGGCTGGAATACTGCTGTACATTAAGGCTGGCGATAAATTGAAATTTACACAACCCATAATAAAAAGTTGAAGCCGATGAGAAAACGCTTCTTCTCTAAATAATCTGATTCCAATTATATTCATACTAAATTTATGATTATTCCTGTATTATTCTTGTATTTATGAAAGCAACCATTTTGGTTGGTCTTAAAGTTCCTCACAATCTTTATTTCATATTCCATATTTTCCATTGGCTTTTATTTCTCTCTCATTCTTTGGCTCTACTTATTCCTGTCTTATTCTTTGGCTCTACTTATTCCTGTCTTAACTTCTCTCTATAATTGAATTTATTGGTTACTAAAGCGATCATTTCCTCTTCTGATTAGAATACAAATGCTTCTCCTAAGTCTTCATTAACACTTACTTTATTTCAGATACTTTGTTACCAGAAGAAAGTAAAGGAAGATATTTCCTCTCGTTTGTACTGGCACAAACTGTTTTAATTAAAAAACAGTCCTGATTTATTTGTAAAAGGTTCTGAACTCTAAATTTCCCGTCAATTTGCAGCTATAAATTTTCCTAAAGGTAAAATTTCCCATGAAAACTGCATTTCGTGTAGAGATGTTTTATGATTTCGTTCCCTATGTACAAACCTTCTTGTCTACGTTGTTAGAATGAAGCATTACTCACCTGCCTGCCCACCATGCCAATCATGCCGGTCCAGGAGCCATCAGGCCGCTTGACGCCCCAGGCACCGTCCGGCGGCCGCGAAAATAAGTACCTGTCTAGGAAGACATTTATTACTACACACAGGACGCGTGCACCAAGATTTGTGTATTTCTGTATTTAGAAAGTTATATCTAAATTATAATTTGGGTACTAACTGCAGCTTGAATCACCCACGTACAGTCATTTAGGTTAATAGCCAAATAAACGAGAGAAAATAGCGAGGGCTGCCATTCACTTACGTAAAATTGATGTAGTGAGCTAGCAGGTTCAGGAAGTTTACCAGTGGTCCACTGAATACGTTGATCTTGTCCTTTATAACGTGAGGTGGGAACTCCTCTGCTGCCACCACTAACTGAGGACCATACTCCAGCCTGATCATGGTATTGACAACAGTATTATAGTAGATGATGATGATGATGATGATGACTACATTTTAAGTACATTAGTATAGGAATTTTTATTATACAATTACCATAGATTTTGTTGCCATGTTAACATGATTTATTTTTACATTTATTAATGCCTTAACTTATATCTGATTACTTATTACCTCAACAGATTTAGCACTTCCTCAGGTTTATATATTAATCTATAATAATATTGTATGGTTATAATAATAATAATAATAATAATAATAATAATAATAATAATAATAATAATAATAATAATAATAATAATAATAAATAATAATTATGGATATATCCGTTAAGAAGGAAAGTGGGGAAATGCTAGAGTTGCGGTGGATGCACTAGAATGGAGAACATATATTCATAGCTCACAAATGATGATGTAAAGGAGTCAGTGATTTCTTGCACTGGGAAGTGAGGAATAACATTTGGTAGAGGTCAGCTTATGCACCAGAGAACCTTGTCATCATATCCCATTGAAACTACGGTACCTCAGGCCAGCACCTATTTTTAATATTTCAGTTTATGTTAATTCGGTCCCTGTGGCTAGCTTTTTAGATTGTGAGATGATGTTGGCTGTTACATTTAAATTTATGGATAGTCTTCATATTTGCCATATCCAATATTTTTATTTTAGTTTCCTTTTAAATTCTAAGACCGTTATTGATTTCAAATATCGTTAAAGTAAATCTAGTTGTCTCTTCGTAACATTTGATGGGATTTTTAACCCAGAGGGTTAGCCATCCCGGATAACCCCATAAAGTCAGTACGTCATCGAAGACTGTCATATTCCCACTGGTGTCCTTCAATCTCGTCCACCCAGGATGCGACCCAAACCAGTCGATTAACACCAGGGTACCTACGTACTGATAGGTTTATACCATGTTCAATACTATATTCAACATATGACAATTGTCTGGTAACCCAAAATTACCAAAGGATTTCCTCAGCAATTCAGCAGTTACTGTGGATATCATGGAACTAGACACATGAACATTTAAGAATTTTGAAAACTAATCCACAGTTACTAAAAATGATTTGCCCTCTACTTTACCTGCACAGTCTGCATGCAGACTATGCAGAAAAGTCCCATGTTGTCTGAGCAAAGGCCCGGTACTAGATGTGGTATTTGCCTTGTTTTTGGCATATGATAAGAAATATTTCGATTTTTTTCTCAGTTTCACTAATTCCTTTTAGCTCCTCCTGTCTCTCCTGGGTCATGTTATCCGGCTCCATCACCTTTGAGGTATCTAGCTCGCTTAGCAGGTTCTTCACTTCTTCCTCGATTGTATGCATTGTGCCCAACCCTTGGTGTACCCAGCCTCTCCGTCTTTCTGGAGGCTCTTCTGTCTCCTCTGTGAACACTTCTTTGAATCTCATGTTGAGCTCATACTTCGCGGTCGTTTCTTGTGACCTCCCCTCCTTCCTCAGCCTGATTACCTGGTCCTTGACTGATGTTTTCCTCCTGATGTGGCTGTATAACAGCTTCTGGTCAGATTTGACTATCGCTGCTATGTCATTCTTGTATTGTCGCTGGGCCTCCCTTCTTACCTGTGCATATTCATTTCTGCCTCCACGACTGCTCTCCTTATTCTCCTGGGTCCTTTGACTTCTATACTTCTTCCATTCACTAGCACACATGGTTTTGGCCTCTCTACACCTTTGAGTTAACCAAGGGCCCATCCTGGCTTTCTCGTTATTTCTGTTACTCTTGGGTGCAAATTTCTTCTCAGTCTCCTTGCATATTGTTGTCACATATTCCATCATCTCGTTTACTGACTTCCCTGCCAGTTCTCTATCCCACTGAACCCCGTGTAGGAAATTCATGCTTATGTAGTCCCCTCTCTTGTAGTTTTGCTTCATTCGTCCTGCCCTTCCTGCTTCCCTCTTCACTTGTAACTATGTATTCGATGCTCAGAATCACGTGATCAATGGCCTGGAGTTTTTCATATAATGATGTCCTCAATATCTGCACAACTCAAGGTAAATACTAGGTCCAGTCTTGCTGGTTCAACTTCTCCTCTCCTCTCTTTGGTAGTGTCCCTTACATGTTAGTACATGAGGTATTCCAGTACAACCTCCATCATCTTAGCCCTCCACGTTTCTGAGCCTCCACGTGGCTCCAGGTTTTCCCAGTCGATTTCCTTGTGATTGAAGTCACCCATAATCAGCAGCTTTGCTGTGCTCACATAAGCCCTTCTGGCCACTTCAACCAGTGTGTCAACCATCGCTCTATTACTCTCATCATACTCTTGCCTTGGCCTCCTGCTGTTCGGTGGTGGGTTATACATCACTGCAGTTTCCACCTTGGGACCTCCAGACTGAAGTGTTCTTATTATGTAGTCTCTTGTTTCTTCTCTATCTCCTCTTCTATCGGTTTTTGGTTAGCAGCGCCACTCCTCCACCCCCTCTGTTCCTTCTGGCTTTCCTCAAGATTTGATATCCCGTTGGAGATGTGTGTGTGTGTGTGTGTGTGTGTGTGTGTGTGTGTGTGTGTGTGTGTGTGTGTGTGTGTGTGTGTGTACTCGCCTAGTTGTGGTTGCAGGGGTCGATTCACAGCTCCTGGCCCCGCCTCTTCACAGGTCGCTACTGGGTCACTCTTCCTGCTCCATGAACTTCATTATACATCTTCTTGAAGCTATGTATGGATCCTGCCTCCACTACATCACTTCCCAGACTATTCCACTTCCTGAAAACTCTGTGACTGAAGAAATACTTCCTAACATCCCTGGGATTCGTTTGAGTCTTCAACTTCCAACTGGGACCCCTTGTTGCTGTGTCCCGTCTCTGGAACATCCCGTCTCTGTCCACCTTGTCGATTCCTCTCAGTACTTTATATATCGTTATCATATCCCCCCTATCTCTCCTGTCCTTCAGTGTCGTCAGGTCGACTTCCCTTAACCATTCCTCGTAAGACATGCCCCTTTGATCCTGGACTAGTCTTGTTGCAAACCTTTGCACTTTCTCAAATTTCCGTACGTGCTTGGCTAGGTGTGGGTTCCAAACTGGTGCTGCATACTCTAATATAGGCCTAACGTACACAGTGTACAAGGTCTTGAACGATTCCTCATTAAAATGTCGGAATGCTGTTCTTAGGTTTGCTAGGCACCAGTATGCTGCAGCAGTTATTTGGTTGACTTGCGCCTCAGGAGATGTGCCCGGTGTTATGCACACACCCAGATCCTTTTCCTTTGGTGAGGTTTGTAGTCTCTGCCCCCTAGTCTGTACTCCGTCTGCGGTCTTCTTTGCCCTTCCCCAATCTTCATGTCTTTACACTTGGTGGGGTTGAACTCCAGAAGGCAGTTGCTGGACCAGGCCTGCAGCCTGTCCAGATCACTTTGTAGTTCTGCTTGGTCCTCGTGTGTGTGTGTGCGCGCGCTTGTGTGTGTGTACTCACCTGGTTGAGGTTGCAGGGGTAGAGTCCTAGCTCCTGGCCCCGCCTCTTCACTGGTCGCTACTAGATCACTCTCCTTGAACCGTGAGCTTTATCATACCTCTGCTTAAAGCTATATATGGATCCTGCCTCCACTACATCGCTTCCCAAACTATTCCACTTCCTGACTACTCTGTGGCTGAAGAAATACTTCCTAACATCCCTGTGATTCATCTGTGTCTTCAACTTCCAACTGTGTCCCCTTGTTGTTGTGTCCCATCTCTGGAACATCCTGTCTTTGTCCACTTTGTTAATTCCTCTCAGTATTTTGTATGTCGTTATCATGTGTGTGTGTGTGCGCACACACACACACATGACTTGTGCACGGGAGACTGGTGCACGGGAGACTGGTGCACAAGAGACTGGTGCACAAGAGACTGGTGCACGGGAGACTGGTGCACGGGAGACTGGTGCACGGGAGACTGGTGCACGGGAGACTGGTGCACGGGAGACTGGTGCACGGGAGACTGGTGCACGGGAGACTGGTGCACGGGAGACTGGTGCACGGGAGACTGGTGCACGGGAGACTGGTGCACGGGAGACTGGTGCACGGGAGACTGGTGCACGGGAGACTGGTGTACGGGAGACTGGTGTACGGGAGACTGGTGCACGGGAGACTGGTGCACGGGAGACTGGTGCACGGGAGACTGGTGCACGGGAGACTGGTGCACGGGAGACTGGTGCACGGGAGACTGGTGCACGGGAGACTGGTGCACGGGAGACTGGTGCACGGGAGACTGGTGCACGGGAGACTGGTGCACGGGAGACTGGTGCACAGGAGACTGGTGCACAGGAGACTGGTGCACAGGAGACTGGTGCACAGGAGACTGGTGTTAAGCAAAACGTTGATTCCTTCATGGGACTGACCAGCAACTGACGTCTAGGTGGCTCTTGTGTCACTACCATTTGAACAATGTATCAGTCCAGGATTCTTAGAAATAGCAGATAGGTATATACAACGAGTTGTGCATCTATCAGTGTATATACACCCAGAATTGTCTAAGTTTATATACATAAATTTGCATCAGTGTATATACAACGAGAATTTTATAACTTTCAATATAAAACGAGAATTTTGTATCTTTAAATATAGGCTGCGAGTTGTTTATCTGTGTATATACACCGAGTTGTGTATTTTTTCACTGTATTTACAGTATACTGAAAGTTATATCTCTCCTAGTATATATAACCTTTAGAGTTTAATCGAAACATTAATATTCCACGTGCAGATGTTAGGCTTTAACCTAAGAAAGAAAAGTTTAGAGTTACCTGGAGAACTTCTCAGGGTAGAGTTGGAGATGAGTGTGGAGGATGAGGCTGTGATGGGGCGACCAGCTGGCTACTTGCACCACCTGTTTCTCCCAGGGGCTGAAGGGCAGGTGTACGTACACACTACACCTGCAATCATTCATTACTAGGGAGTGAGGAAATTATTTCAACCACAGAATTGTGACTTCGGAGAAACATTGTCCTTCTCCGTAGTTTATTCACTAGAAAAATGTGTTGGTATTAGTCAGCTACCCAAGTTCACTGACATCAGTATATGTAATATCATGAGAAATTCAGAGAAAATTCAAATGGCGTGGGATTCTGTTATATACATGACCGTTCAGTGACGCTGTTGACTCTGTGACGGTGGCACATCACGAACAGTTAACGTGTGCTGCAATGACGGTGCCTACGAACACATATGCCCTTGTGGTAGCCACTGGCTCACAACCGGGCCATGTAAGTGACCACTAGCTTACCGGTTAACTCAACTCAGTGATCAGTATCTTCGTGAGCTACACTGAAAGCCTGGATACAAGCCAGGTGTATGTAAGTGTGACCGCCGATATACATTCCAAACATTACAATCAGGCTGCCAACTTTTCTTCCAGATGTCAAACAAAGAAAACATCACAATAGACATAACAATTAATGTAATATTAACCGTTTTCTTATTCAATTCATGGGGAGCCGCTAACCCGTGAGAGTCATGCAGATCCTGCAACATGGGAGGGATGAGGATGTGATGAAATCAGGCTTGATTCATGGACGGGTGGGAATCTCTAATTCCTTGGATCAAGAGTCGTTCACCAGCATAAAGCCACCATCCCCTTGAAGGGTTAAATAACCATACAGAGACAAGTGAGGCAAAGCAAACTAGTGCTAAACAAAAACAATTACAGTGAGGAACTTCCTCTCAGCAACTGTCTTTGTTACCTTCGAAGAAACCATATAGAATAGCAACTTACATTAAGGTTAGACAAAAGGACACAGGTTCTTTTACCTAACCTTTTACCTAACATTTTATTGTGGCAACGTTTCGCTCCCCAGGAGTTTTGTCATCAATACATTAAGGTTGTTATAATTGTCCTGACGACTTTTCAGGGATTGCCAGTGTTACTGAGACCATACTGTTTCTACGTATTGCTACGTATTGCTACGTAGTGCTATGTACTTTTGAGTACAATATATGAGGAAACAGATCTAAGTAGCAAGATATTACTGCCAGTTAATATTAGAGTAACACTTAAACTCGCACTGTTACTGTATCAAGATACAAATTTACACATATAAATTTATCCTTATCGTTACATGTCTGCATATTTCCAGGACTTAACAAGAGAACGCTGATTACAACTTGGAATTTCTAAAATGAGACAACGGGAAAGTCTAAGATGATTAATACCTGGAGGAGGCATCCAGAATGAGCAACATGGCGTTCATCATGGAGAAAGAGGTATAGAGGTGACAGGGGTCTGAGAGAGGTCGGCGAGTGATGGCCAGGAACCGAGTGGACCACAACAGAAGGCGGCCCTTGAGAGCCCACTTGGCAGAAGCTGCCAGGAAGGTGGAGTCATCGCTCACCACCATGATCGTCACACACCACGACATCAGCCGCACCTGCTGACACGACAAGTAACGTAGATCGTCTTACTTTGTTACGGTATGCTCCAATGTAAATGACTTAAATATTAATAAAAGTAACCCACCTGTCGAGACTGGGCAACCGCTCGGGACAACTGCACCTCTGTCAGATTGGGGCTGTTACTTCCAGCTGCCACCTCAAACACAGTCAGCCCCCAGGATGCTCCTAGCCCTTCCAGTTCCTGCAGTAGTGAAACAGCAGTTGAAAAAATAGCAATACCATCAGTAAACTACTGATGTTATTGGGAATTTTCAAAGTTCTTCGATAGGCTCAATATCTGCATTAAAAATTACCAAATCCAGAAGGCAACTTCTCTGTTAAGACAAATAGTCCAAAGGCCTCAGTTGACAAAATGATGATTAATTCTGGAATTTAGAAATGATATATGATGCAGAAGAGAGGGAAGCAGTGTTCTCGATCCATGGAGCTGGACCTGTCCTCCCTTTCCCTGGAGTGAATCTGACTGCCTTCCTTGGCGCTGCATATCCCCTATTGGTTTAGCACATCCCACTGATAAAAAATAAATGTGACTGATGTTTCAAAAGCAGCAAAGGGTTTTTCCGTGGAGAATGAGGGTGAGGTTAGGATATATAAAAGAGAGAGGACTATTTTAGAGTAAAGGTTTAAGACAGGGGTGTGTGATGTTACTACTAGGCTGGTCACAAACCGGGCCGCGGGGGATAACCCCCGAAACCTTCTCCAGGTATACTCCAGGTATGATTTTTAAACACGTTGTAGATGAGGTTGTAATGGAAGTAAATGCTAGGGTGTTGAAGAGAGGCATGGTATTTAAACATAATTAATCTGATACAATATAGGGCTTGTTATCATTGCTTTTTACCGGTGACACTTCGTTTGGGAGATTCTAAAGAGAAGTTGCAAATATACGAATTGACTTTGGTATGTAAATGAAATAAATTAAAAGTGAAAATATAAATGAAAAAAGCGATGAAAGTAACAAAAATAATCAAGAGAATGATAGATTGGCTGCCGTACTAGAAGAAGCGATAATACAAGAAGTGAATGTATTTTGATATTTGGGAGTGAAAGAGGCGAGCCTTCGAATAGCCAAGTGAAAAAAATGGTAGCCGGTATAATGAAGGTACATGCGGGAAAAAAGAAGTTTATTTATGAAGGCAAAAAAGGGAATATAACAGGGTATAGTGGCATCTACACTTTTGTATGGAGTGCATCGAGGAGCCTAGACGCACTGAACACGTCATGTTTTTTTAGCAATATATGTTGAGAATATTATATAGTGAATTCCAAACGTAAAAACTAGATTACTGTGTGAGGTTCCCAAGATACTGGTCAAAGGGCTGAGGAGAAACTGCAGAGGTAGTGTGGGTAGTCAGAGTGTACTGAGCAGAGCATGATGACCAAGAGGGTGTATTAATCTCGGGTGGAAGGAGGGTTAAAGGTCGTCCTAAGAAGAAAGTTGAGACTGCTAGAGACATTGTCATCCAGTAGACTTGTGTGAGCTTGTTAGACTCAGGAGAGAGGAAACAAGTGTTTTCATGGTATGTGTGTTGACTACGAACACGGTAACATTTCAGAAGGGACTCGAGCAAACCGCTTAGCTGGATCAGAGTCCTGGAGGAGGAAAGTACTCTACGCTCACTCTTAGGGAAGGGAAAGTACTCTACCCTCACTCTTAGGGAAGGGAAAGTACTCTACGCTCACTCTTAGGGAAGGGAAAGTACTCTACCCTCACTCTTAGAGAAGGGAAAGTACCCTCACTCTTAGGGAAGGGAAAGTACTCTACGCTCACTCTTAAGGAAGGGAAAGTACTCTACCCTCACTCTTAGGGAAGAAAAAGTACTCTACCCTCACTCTTAGGGAAGGGAAAGTACTCTACCCTCACTCTTAGAGAAGGGAAAGTACTCTACCCTCACTCTTAGGGAAGGGAAAGTACTCTACCCTCACTCTTAGAGAAGGGAAAGTACTCTACTCTCACTCTTAGGGAAGGGAAAGTACTCTACTCTCACTCTTAGAGAAGGGAAAGTACTCTACCCTCACTCTTAGGGAAGGGAAAGTACTCTACCCTCACTCTTAGGGAAGGGAAAGTACTCTACTCTCACTCTTAGGGAAGGGAAAGTACTCTACTCTCACTCTTAGGGAAGGGAAAGTACTCTACCCTCACTCTTAGGGAAGGGAAAGTACTCTACCCTCCCTCTTAGGGAAGGGAAAGTACTCTACCCTCACTCTTTGGGAAGGGAAAGTACTCTACCCTCACTCTTAGAGAAGGGAAAGTACTCTACCCTCCCTCTTAGGGAAGGGAAAGTACTCTACCCTCACTCTTTGGGAAGGGAAAGTACTCTACCCTCACTCTTCGGGAAAGGAGGACATGCTGCAGTTCGAAAGTATATAAATATGCACAGTATATGCAACATATCAGAAACATATTCAGGCTTTTTCTAGAGGAAACTAGACAAGTTTCTGTGGCAGCTAAGTTAAAGATTGCCAATACTTGTCGGGCTGATCAGAGAAACCTGACCGCTGACCAGACAGTGGGAGTAAAGAAAAATCGAAACAAGTCAGTTATTGAAGTAGATGGAGCTCTTTGTGTGTGAAGAAATGTAGGAAACTGGAGGTGGTGAAGGAAATGCTATACATAACCCGAGACAGGACATTGGTTCTTGTAAATTTTTATGCGAGATGACACCATCCACGAAGAGGTGTTGGACAACGCAGGTAGTGGTACCGTAAAGTACCGTGTACCTTATAAAGACCGTGGTTGCTATAAGAGAAGTGTATTTTGACACTCGTTGGTAATACATTATTGATTAACCATGAACACTGAAAATGTAGTTGGTACTGACATTGCTTGAAAACAATGGTGAGGAGGTAATGTTATCTATGAGGAGTCGCAAGACAAAGGCGGTGGTAAAATAGTGTTAACACAGCGTGAAGACAGTAGTGCTGTCTATGAGGTATCTCAGGACACAGGTAGTGGTAAAGTACTGTTAACACACCGTGAAGACAGTGGTGGGGGAAGTGTTGCCATCTATGAGGAGGATGAGGGAGCAGCCAGGCCGCCATGTTCTGGCTGTTACTGCCGCTACACTCGCCCCAGCCACCCTCAGCGTCTCCTCCAGACCTGATAATAAAATTAACCTGAAAGTTTCGTGAGGAAAATGTTACTGACCTCTTTCTCACTTGTACATTATATTATGAAAAAGTCTGTATCATAAAAAAATCTTACTACACGAGACACTGGTGTCCTGTAGTTTTGAGCGGCAGGATTAGCGTAATGTTACTTATTTGGCTTATTGAGCTAATTAGACTTTCCAGTTCGCTGCCAGTCCAGAGAAAACAATATCCTATTACACTAGCTCATTATGCCTAAATGAATTCAAAAGGCTTAATAATTGTATCTCAAAAATTTCAAAAGACAGAGAAGGTAAAAGATATGGAGATCAACACTTTGGTAAGGCGTAGGAATTTTAACACTAAAGATTAAAGAAGTCTAGTCTCTGTAGATTAACATCCTCGAAAGACCCAGTAGCTGTAGATCAATAAAGCCAGAAGCTGTAACATTCCTAGCCTTCCTCTTACCTATGTAATAGTATGAAATTCGATATTACAACACACAACCTACCCTCTACATCTTAGTAGTGTTAGTTTCAAACATATATAAACATCGGGGCTCTATGACACTTTCCCTTCTGCCGGCCTCTTAGCCTGCTGGTAAAAATGCCGCAACTATACTCTATAAAACAGACCTTTCACATACAGGAAAAATCGCGAGAGCACAAAAACAATAAAATAACCGATGGCCTAAACGTACCCGAAATACCACTCCCTACTCACACAAACTCGAAACCATAAGGTCTTGCTCCAGGAACCTTTCTTCCCGTACTGCTGTATACACTCCTGTCCTGTCCTGTCCTGTCCTGTCTTGTCTTGTCTTGTCTTGTCTTGTCTTGTCTCGTCTCGTCTTGTCCTGTCTTGTCCTGTCTTGTCCTGTCTTGTCCTGTCTTGTCCTGTCTTGTCCTGTCTTGTCCTGTCTTGTCCTGTCCTATCCAATCTTCAGAACTAATACACGTCCGTTTTCATAACAAATCTCGTCAACCGGCGGGTTTTGTTAATGTAGTGTTTTTTATACATATTTTTCTACAATGTCCTGCATAATACTGGATAAATAAAATTTACTTATTAAAAAAATTCTCTGTAATAACACTAGAATTCCACTTTTAATCGGATGATGAATTTTATTAAAATAATTTTTGGGATTTAATCTTAAAAAGTTTAGGTACGTATCTACGAAAATTATTTAGACAAAGTGTTCGGCACTTTTTTCCGAGTAATAACTTGAAAATGTAACTTCTGAACAACTTTAAAACTTTAAGAGCTATTGTAGTTTGCTCAGAGGAAAGCACTTGCTGTTTAAGGGGCTTTTGACTACTAATTTCAGTACTTTATTTAATGAATATGGATATTTATTTTAATATAATAAAAACATAAGAACATAAGAAAGAAGGAACACTGCAACAGGCCTACTGACCCATGCGGAGAAGGTCCATGTACCCCCCCCCGAGTAGCCCAATAACCCACCCAGTCTGGTCACCCCCACTCAAGGAAGGAGCACGGCACCAGACCCAGCGGCACAAGCTAGTCAGGTCCATCTCACACCCACCCACACCCACTCATGTATTTATCTAACCTATTTTTAAAACTACACAACGTTTTAGCCTGAATAACTGCTCTCGGGAGTTCCACTCATCCACAACTCTATTACCAAACCAGTGCTTTCCTATGTCCTTCCAGAATCTGAATTTTTCCAACTTCAAACCATTGCTGCGAGTCCTGTCTTGGCTGGAAATTTTCAGCACGCTATTTACATCCCCTTTATTTATTCCTGTTTTCCATTTATACACCTCGATCATATCCCCTCTAATTCTACGCCTTTCTAGAGAGTGCAGATTCAGGGCCCTCAGTCTATCCTCATAGGGAAGATTTCTGATACATGGGATCAACTTTGTCATCCTCCTTTGTACGTTTTCCAGAGCATTTATATCTATTATGTAATACGGTGACCAGAACTGAGCAGCATAGTCTAAATGAGGCCTAACCAAGGATATATAGAGTTGAAGAACAACCTGAGGACTTCAATTATTTATACTTCTAGATATGAAGCCAATAATACTGTTAGCTTTATTGCGAACACTAATGCACTGTTGTCTTGGTTTTAAATTACTGCTAACCAGAACTCCTAAATCCTTTTCGCAATCAGTAGTATTAGATCTACATTATTTAGTTTATATGTGGCATGGCTATTTACCTGTCCAACATTTAGAACTTTGCATTTGTCAATATTAAACTGCATCTGGCAGTTCTCCGACCATTGCATCAGCCTATTCAAATCATCCTGGAGTGCTCTAGTGTCCTCATTAGAATGAACTGAACGGCCTATTTTTTTTTTATTATTATCACACTGGCCGATTCCCACCAAGGCAGGGTGGCCCGAAAAAGAAAAACTTTCACCATCATTCACTCCATCACTGTCTTGCCAGAAGGGTGCTTTACACTACAGTTTTTAAACTGCAACATTAACACCCCTCCTTCAGAGTGCAGGCACTGTACTTCCCATCTCCAGGACTCAAGTCCGGCCTGCCGGTTTCCCTGAATCCCTTCATAAATGTTACTTTGCTCACACTCCAACAGCACGTCAAGTATTAAAAACCATTTGTCTCCATTCACTCCTATCAAACACGCTCACGCATGCCTGCTGGAAGTCCAAGCCCCTCGCACACAAAACCTCCTTTACCCCCTCCCTCCAACCTTTCCTAGGCCGACCCCTACCCCGCCTTCCTTCCACTACAGACTGATACACTCTTGAAGTCATTCTGTTTCGCTCCATTCTCTCTACATGTCCGAACCACCTCAACAACCCTTCCTCAGCCCTCTGGACAACAGTTTTGGTAATCCCGCACCTCCTCCTAACTTCCAAACTACGAATTCTCTGCATTATATTCACACCACACATTGCCCTCAGACATGACATCTCCACTGCCTCCAGCCTTCTCCTCGCTGCAACATTCATCACCCACGCTTCACACCCATATAAGAGCGTTGGTAAAACTATACTCTCATACATTCCCCTCTTTGCCGCCAAGGACAAAGTTCTTTGTCTCCACAGACTCCTAAGTGCACCACTCACTCTTTTTCCCTCATCAATTCTATGATTCACCTCATCTTTCATAGACCCTTCCGCTGACACGTCCACTCCCAAATATCTGAATACGTTCACCTCCTCCATACTCTCTCCCTCCAATCTGATATTCAATCATTCATCACCTAATCTTTTTGTTATCCTCATAACCTTACTCTTTCCTGTATTCACCTTTAATTTTCTTCTTTTGCACACCCTACCAAATTCATCCACCAATCTCTGCAACTTCTCTTCAGAATCTCCCAAGAGCACAGTGTCATCAGCAAAGAGCAGCTGTGACAACTCCCACTCTGTGTGTGATTCTTTATCTTTTAACTCCACGCCTCTTGCCAAGACCCTCGCATTTACTTCTCTTACAACTCCATCTATAAATATATTAAACAACCACGGTGACATCACACATCCTTGTCTAAGGCCTACTTTTACTGGGAAAAAATTTCCCTCTTTCCTACATACTCTAACTTGAGCCTCACTATCCTCGTAAAAACTCTTCACTGCTTTCAGTAACCTACCTCCTACACCATACACTTGCAACATCTGCCACATTGCCCCCCTATCCACCCTGTCATACGCCTTTTCCAAATCCATAAATGCCACAAAGACCTCTTTAGCCTTATCTAAATACTGTTCACTTATATGTTTCACTGTAAACACCTGGTCCACACACCCCCTACCTTTCCTAAAGCCTCCTTGTTCATCTGGTATCCTATTCTCCGTCTTACTCTTAATTCTTTCAATTATAACTCTACCATACACTTTACCAGGTATACTCAACAGACTTATCCCCCTATAATTTTTGCACTCTCTTTTATCCCCTTTGCCTTTATACAAAGGAACTATGCATGCTCTCTGCCAATCCCTAGGTACCTTACCCTCTTCCATACATTTATTAAATAATTGCACCAACCACTCCAAAACTATATCCTCACCTGCTTTTAACATTTCTATCTTTATCCCATCAATCCCGGCTGCCTTACCCCCTTTCATTTTACCTACTGCCTCACGAACTTCCCCCACACTCACAACTGGCTCTTCCTCACTCCTACAAGATGTTATTCCTCCTTGCCCTATACACGAAATCACAGCTTCCCTATCTTCATCAACATTTAACAATTCCTCAAAATATTCCCTCCATCTTCCCAATACCTCTAACTCTCTATTTAATAACTCTCCTCTCCTATTTTTAACTGGCAAATCCATTTGTTCTCAAGGCTTTCTTAACTTGTTAATCTCACTACAAAACTTTTGGTGTCATCAGCAAATTTGCTTATGTCGCTATTTATTCCCTCATCTATGTCATTTATATAAATTGTGAACAACAACGGGTCCAACGCTGACCCCTGAGGAACACCGCTTGTGACGTGCCCCCATTCTGATTTCTCCCCATTTATGCAAACTCTCTGCTGTCTATTTGTCAGCCATGCCTCTACCCAGGAAAAAAATTCTCCTCCTATTCCGTGTGCCTTAAGTTTCCTCAATAGCCTCTGGTGTGGAACTCTATCGAAAGCCTTACTGAAGTCCATATACACAATATCATATTCATTACCATGATCTACCTCCTCAAACACCTTAGTGAAAAAAATTACTAAATTCGTAAGACAGGAATGCCCCTTTGTAAAACCGTGTTGAGATTCATTAATCAAACTGTGCCTGTCAAGATGGCTACGAATTTCTTCGGCAATTATTGATTCCATAAATTTTCCCACTATGGAGGTAAGGCTTATTGCTCTGTAGTTCGAAGCCAAGGTAAATAGGTATTACATTTGCCATGTTCCACTTCTCAGGCGCTTTGCCAGTTTGTAGTTATATGTTAAAATGATTAGCCAAAGGTATGCTAAGTTCCTCTTTACATTCCTTTAACACCCTTTCAAACAGTTCATCAGGGCCTGGGGATTTGTTAGGTTTTAGTTTCTCTATTTGTCTGATGACCATGTCACTAATTACCGCAATCGTACATAGTTTATTATGCTGTTCTACATAATCTATTATTTCAGGAATATCGCTAGTATTTTCCTGGGTGAAAACTGAGAGGAAGTAGGAATTGAGAATTTCACATATATCCTTATCACTGTCAGTGATCTGACCAGAGTTACTCCTAAGTGGGCCAATCTTGTCCCTAATCTTGCTTCTGTATACCTGAAAGAACCCTTTTGGGTTAGTCTTTGAATCCCTTGCGACCTTAGGTTCATAATCCCTTTTTGATTTTCTTATTCCTTTCATTATTTCTCTCTTTAATTAAATATATTGATTTTTTAACTGCCCATCCCCTCTTTTGATAAGCCTATATATGCCTCTCTTTTGACCAATGAGATGTTTTAATCTATTGTTCATCCATTTGGGACCATTTTTGTTAGATCTAATTTCCCTACTCGGAACAAAAGTTGTCTGGGCAGCTAGAACTATGCTCTGAAAAGCTTCATATTGGCAACCAAGATCACCTACCTGACCCATAGTCAGTACATCCCAATTTAGCCCACCCAGGTAATTTTTCAGTCCCATGAAGTCGGCCAAGCGAAAATCTGGGACAGATTTGATTGCAGTTATCTGGGTAATTCCATGATATATTGAAACTAAGTGATTTGTGATCACTTTCCTCAAGCTCCTCATTAACCTCAAGATTATTAATTAGTGACTCTTTGTTGGCAAGAACCAAATCAAGCAGATTGTTTCCTCTAGTTGGTTCTGTCACAACCTGTTCTAAAAAGCATTCCTGAACCGTTTCAAGAAAGTCACTAGACTCAAGATTTCCTGTCATATTGTTCCAATCAATTTGTCTAAAGTTAAAATCTCCCATTATCACAACATTTTCATATCTAGATGTTTTATGAATTTCGTCCCATAACAGCTTACTGCACTCCCTATCAAGGTTTGGGGGCCTATAAATCACCCAAAATTAATTTGTCACGACCCTCGAGAAACTGTAGCACATCAGATTCTGTGTTCGATGTTTCTAATCTTATATCATGTCTAAGACAACAATTTAAATTTTCTCTGACTTACATCGCCACTCCACCACCCTTCCTGTTGACCTTATCAGTGTGGAATAGTTTATAACCCTGTATGTTGCATTCAAAAGGCATTTCTCTATCTTTCATGTTGAACCAGGTCTCTGTTATACCAATAATATCTATATTACCTACACATGCAAGTAATCTTAGCTCATCTATCTTATTTCTTAGACTCTTACTATTTGTATAGTAAACCTTAAGGGAGCTAGTCACTCGTTGCCCTCTACTATCTCTCTTTGTTTGTTGATCAATTGATTTGCCATTACTAGCAACTTTATTTTTAATATTGTCTTTTAAACATATCACTGAGGTATCCCGGTAATAACTGCTGTTTTTAACCCTAATGTTGCAGCCTGATTGTTTCCCACAAACACCCATACCTCTACTACAGAGCGCCTCATTTAATTAGCTTTAAATTTGTAAATCTTACATATCTTACTTATTGGAAAGATAACATTGTCTTTGGGTAGTTAAGGCGGAAATTTATTTATTACTGATAAAATCTGGATTTCTTTTCCATATGATAATTTTCAAACGTCTGTTGAGTTCTATGTCTTCAAAGCTGATATTTAGCTGGAGGAGTAACCTATACCGCACTCTGTACTGTTTCTTTTACGTGCACTTAGGCAGAGGGAATTCTGGTTTTTGAATACATGGTATACCTTTCCTAGTGTAGCAATAATAATAACTTACCGTAAATGCGAAGCAGGTCGGAGACAGTCACAATGTTACGGTCAGTCCTGAAAACATAACTGTTCTTCTCGGAACACGTTACAGCACAAAGACGATCAAGCGACGCCAGGTGGGGAAGCTATCACCAGGTACACTGGTGCTAAACGTTGTCTGGGCAAGATGGCTCCCAGTGTTAACCTGATCGTGAGTTTGAATGTATGGGTCCCAGCAGGTTCGACCCTTCTCAGCCACCGACTAGGCAACAATAGTTAACCTTGTCCTCTGATGTTTGACTAAGTGTTAAACTTGTCGCAAACTCCATAGTATATTGGTGCATATATACCTAGACTGATCGAAGACATTACATACTTGTACTGAGAGCAATCTCGGAGTTAATTTCAACTTACAGTGTTTTGCAACATTAGATAATTTGATAATTTGCAAAGCTAAGTACAAGAGACCAGTTAAGCATTTTCATGAGGTCGAGGCCTCTGGGCAACAATAACAAGAAGTTATCTATCTGCGTATTTAGTAATCTGATGAGAAAATAATAAATCATTTACGAAAATAAAAATCTGAATAATTTCCAGTTATATTAAAGAAGACACTAATTTATCCAGCACACACAACATAGTCAATTTAAAGCTTTAAAAAGATTTTCTAAAATAATAGTTCAGAACTTGAGCAACCCCTCTCCATCTTTAAATTTACCGTGAGGACGAGGCAGCTGGGCCACTGTCACAACTTACCGTGAGGACGAGGCAGCTGGGCCACTGTCACAACTTACCATGAGGACGAGGCAGCTGGGCCACTGTCACAACTTACCATGAGGACGAGGCAGCTGGGCCACTGTCACAACTTACTGTCACAACTTACCATGAGGACGAGGCAGCTGGGCCACTGTCACAACTTACCATGAGGACGAGGCAGCTGGGCCACTGTCACAACTTACCATGAGGACGAGGCAGCTGGGCCACTGTCACAACTTACCATGAGGACGAGGCAGCTGGGCCACTCTCATAACCAGTGGCGCTGCTAGGATTGGTGTCACCCGGGGCGCCATCTTTGTTGTCACCCCCATGAAATCCAAGGGCGGGGGGATGGGGGAGTAAACTCCAGTTACGTCTCTACTGCATGACCAGTGACTAATGTTTAGCAATGAGAACGTTTAACCCTTAAACTGTCCAAGCAGATTAATGTTCACATGTGTAGTGCTCCAAAAGTAGATCTACGTTTTTTTTTACATATTTTCAAATATAATAAAAAAAAGTAGAACAAAGTTTTTGACACGTTTTCAAATGTAAAAAAAGAAAATAAGATCTACTTTTTTTACATACTTTCAAATGTTGAAAAAACGTAGATCTACGTTTGGACAGTTTAAGGGTTAAGAGTCATAATTCGAACAGGAGAATACTTCAACTTTATTAATGATAAAATAAATAATCGTAGTAATATTGAGGAAACTCAAATACCACTTTGAGTACAGTCAACAGATCCTACATTTATTCATCTTCAACAATGCAAAAAAAAAAAAAAAAAATGAAAAATAAAGGAAAAATTGCAATATCAGAGAAAAACTAGTTCAGATTTGACCTTGAGTACACCTAACATCTCGGCGAATCTGATCTTACATTTCCTTGTCTTCATTCCTGCAAAATCATCTATCACATCATCAAAATCAACGATTTTCCCTATATAGGTTTATTTGTACACCGTATTCATATAAGAGGCTATATAGAAACAAAGAATTCTTCTCTTTTGTTGCTGCAGCTCTGGTTTGGGCATTAGTGTCACCTTCTTATTAGAGGATCGATGGTGTCACTCGGGGAGGCCCCCGCCCCCCCTTTACAATGCCACTGGTCATAATTTACCATGTGGGCGAGGCAGCTATGCCACTGTTACAACTTACTATGAAAGCGAGGCAGCTGGGCCTCTGTCATAACTTACCATGATGGCGAGGCAGCTGGGTCACTGTCATAACTTACTATGAAAGCGAGGCAACTTCGCCACTGTCACAACTTACCATGAGAGCGAGGCAGCTGGGCCACTGTCACAACTTACCATCAGAGTGAGGCAGCTGGGCCACTGTCACAACTTACCATGAGGGCGAGGCAGCTGGGCCACTGTCAACTTACCATGAGGGCCAGGCAGCTGGGCCACTGTCATAACTTACTATGAAAGCGAGGCAACTTCGCCACTGTCACAACTTACCATGAGAGCGAGGCAGCTGGGCCACTGTCACAACTTACCATGATGGCGAGGCAGCTGGGGCACTGTCACAACTTACCATGAGGGCGGGGCAGCTGGGCCACTGTCACAGTGAGAATCAGTAACACCAGGAGTGACCCTATACATGTCATCGTCATCGTGGGTGACTACAGCGCCGTGTCTGTTGTGGATAACAAGCTTCGCTAAGGTTCCATTTTTCTTATATTCTTCCCAGGTTATTCAGTTATCCTATTAAATGTTTAGGATTTTCATTAATTACATTTTTCTCTGGCTATAGTAACTAATTGTCTTAACAATGCGTTTTCGTAATTTAATTAACCCCAAAGACATTAGGTGACATAAGATTGTTTTTCCCTCAAAGTAGTGTTGCGATTCTTACCAAAGATTTTTCATCCAATGAAGAATCAGTAAGTGTTATTCACTGTGTTCAATTATCTTTTCATTTGATTGTAAATTCAGATTCTTGCAAATTTTTTTCATAAGTAATATCTATCCCCTGTTATTATTTCAGATAATATTGAATCCATCCTTAGAAAATAAGGTTACTAACATATCTTGAATTACGTTTTCTAATGTTTTAAACATTAAACTTCTAATCTGTGGACATTAAAAATATTAGGAATAAATGTTCAAAATTATTCTAAGCAGGATACCCCAAATTTTAATTTAAATTTACTGTTGTAAACCCATTCATTGTTGGAAAGCAGTTTCGGGTTTTATCATTGCATTACTGAGCTATGTGCTGAGATGTAGTTTCAGTTCGCTTGTTCTTCTTGTAATATTAGATGAGCAGGACGTTTCTGAAATTTTAAGACTTGAGTTAGTGAACACAGTGGATCAACATATAGGAACCTAATTTATTTTCCACATCTCTTTACTCAGTTATCAGAATTTATTCTGAATCTTATAATCATGCACTGATTTAAGATGACTTTAATATATATAAACTTGATAATACTTTAGACTTAAGAATATCTGAGAGCTTACATATTAAACAACATAAATCTGGACTAAATGACTTTGATTCTGCGAGTAAATTATATACTCTGAGATAAATGTATTTTACCTTCTGTTGGTTAGTATAGTTTTCTGTTAATATTCCGTTTTGCTTAAGCTTCGAGATTTACTGCCTGATTCATGCACGATATATAATATCATCTTACTGGTTTGTTTACCTAATTTTAAATTTTTTTCTCATGTTATTCTGTGTCACTGCATTGTCTATTATGTAATAATATCTGGAGTATACCTGAAGAGGGTTTCGGGGTCAACGTCGCCACAGCTTGCTCTGTGACCAGGCTGTTACTGCTGGTCGCACAGAAACTGACGTACGAACCACAGCACGGCTGGTCAGGTACTGACTTTAGGTGCCTGTCCAGCGCCTTTCTGAAGACAGCCAGGTCAGCGATGTATAGCCCTTGTGGCTTTGCCCTTCTTTTTGATTATAATAATAATGAAGACAGCCAGGGGTCTATTGGTAATCCTCCTTGTGTATGCTGGGAGGCAGTTGAACAGTCTTGGGCCCCTGACACTCATTGTGTTGTCTCTTAGCGTAATCATGGCGCCCCTGCTTTTCACTGGTGGGACGTTGCATCTCCAGCCCAGGCTTTTGTTTTCGTAGGGAGTGATTTTCGTGTGCAAATTTAGGACTAATCCCTCTAGAATTTTCCAAGTGTATGTTATTGTATTTCATTCTCACCTGCGTATCAGGGAATACAAATCAAGGTCAGTAATTTAGGTATTTATCGTACTTATGTGTACAGTGAAAATTCTCTGTACATTCTCCAGGTCTTCGATTTCACTTGCCTTAAAAGAGGCCATGTGTACAGCAGTACTCCAGCCTAGAGAGAACAAACGATTTGAAGAGAATCACCATGGACTTGGCGTCCCTGTTTTGAAGGTTCTCATTATCCATCGTATCATCTTCCTAGTAGATATGCTAAATATTCATATTCCAGAATAAGATTTCTGAAGATGGATTTATCACAGAAACATCGAATTATCCATAAATAAATATTCTATGAAAATCTCAGTCTTTCCCACCTGGCAAAATTGTTATAGGGTCATTTTCACAGTTGTATCTATTATGTTGGATATATACTTAATACTGCTCATTTTATCACGTACTGCTGATTTTGTTATTAGATTATATTGTGACATAATGATACTGTGTCCTGGCACTACCCTCGTTTATACATGTCAACCCTTTTATACGATGGCCTTTTAATATTATTAAGAGTATAATTTCTATGTCATCAAAGTTAAAGGAGTGAGCTTAAGGACTTTATCTCGAATGGCCACATGTAAAGGTAATTCACTGGTAACCTACTGGATCCTTGGCAAATTGCAAGAACCTTTTCATAATCCTTTTAACTACTAACTCTGTTTCAAATAGTGACAGGCCATCCATCATAATTATGTTCATTACATTAACAAATATCGCCTTTCAACATTTATATTACATTCTCATACATTCAACCAGACCAGATTCAGAATTTATTTTGATATTGTTTACAAGCTGGAAATAAGATAGGCAGATCCTTGCTTCAAGGAATTTTAGTCAGCTACTGCGATATACAGTATTAATAAATATGTTGTTCGTCTTTTTCCAAAAGAAATATATAATAGTTAATGAAAACATATAGGATTTAATAATATTTGCCTGAAATAGATATTCAGGAGGCAGAAAAAGCTATTAATTAAATGGCTTCTGATTTGTTGTAATTATTATTATTATTATTATTATTATTATTATTATTATTATTGTTGTTAGTAGTAGTTTTAGTAGTATAATTACTTTTGCATTCCCGGCGGAGCGCTAAACCCGCAGGAGTCATTCAGTAGCAGTCAGCTTCAATCTGGGCAAGGATTCCTTGTCCAATTTCTTGAGAAGAACCCTTCACTAACACCAAAGTACGTTACCAGATGGACCATAAGACGGTAACACCTCCCTGGATGGCTGACATCAACCTACTTAGATACAGAGTGGTGGAAGAAAACTCACGTTACAACTTTGTATTTTTTATTAATATAATCAATTCCAATCAAGTGTGGAAATGTCATTATTATTACTCACGAAGTCACAACAACACGATTGCAAACAAGACTAGTGGCCAGTGCGTAAGCTTGGCCACTAGGCTTACGCACTGGCCTGGAATTTTACGACTTGCCATGAGTTCTAACCCCACCCGTAGCGTGGTTTATTATTATTTTTACTTAAAAACTTGCCCGTCCTTTATGAGTCATACAATATATAGCAAAAGTAATTTCCAAAAAGATGCATTTGTTGTACACCTGGGCGGCTACGACTGGAAAACATTCCCAACCAATACTAACGTCAGAATTATCTTATCAGTGATCCAGTGATTGTTCTTTGTGTATGTTTTCATGCAGTGTTGTTTTGTTCATGTTATGACTGTGTTGAGTTGCTACTGTTGGTCTCATTGCAATTACCAATATTCTTTTGTGTTATGAAGTCATGCCAAGACAGTGGTGGAAAATGAGACGTCAGCAAACACTGGGATAAATTTATCGGAAAACGTTTCGATCCTGAGACCTTGATCATAAGCCTCTTTAAACCACTTGCCGGTATCCATTTTCAAGGTTTATTCCAAATTATCCAAAAGCATTTAACATTATTATTGTAATTATTTTCATTGTAAATATTATTGCAATTATTATTATTATTATTATTATTATTATTATTATTATTATTATTATTATTATTAGTAGTAGTAGTAGTAGTAGTAGTAGTAGTAGTAGTATTAGTAGTAGTAGTAGTAGTAGAAGAAGTAGTAGTAGTAGCAGTAGTAGTAATAGTAGTAGTCGTCGTCGTAGTAGTAGTAGTAGTAGTAATAATAGTAGCAATAGTAATAGTAGTAGTTGTAGCATTACAATCACGAAAATCGTTCAAACCAAATAGTCAAAATATTCTCAAAAATCGAAGGATAGATGTTGTTCCACTTAAGTGGCGTATCAAAGTCACGTGACATTGCACTCGTCAGCTATACTAGACGAGCGAACTCCTCCTAATAAGCTGAAGTGATGAACTCCTACAACCTGAAGCTTACAAATACCCTTGAGGCTCCTTGCACTCACATGAGGCGGGTCTTCTTCAGTGTACATCCAGCGCTCATGTGGAGTCCTAGTACAGTCTTTATCTTCCTACTGAGCTTCGTAATAATTCTGGGAGAAATACCGACGATATGATAGGTAAAAAGACACATGAGCAACTGATACGACATTTTATTGTGGCAACGTTTGGCTCTCCAGGAACTTTGTCAAGCACGTGTGTTATTTTACTATTCTTTACTGTGACAAATACACTGGGAAAAGGTAAGTCTAGATTAGCAGCATGTTTAACTTGGTTACAAATAGTGATTAACACCAACAAAAATAGGAGACATAGTAACTATAACGTTTATTAAGGAGACGTTTCGCTCGCCTAGACTTTATTAATTCAATGTGTTTCTGAATAAAGTTTAATTAAGCTCAATGTCTATAGGTATAATTTGGTCTTGTAGTGCACCGTCACCTTAGTAAGGTCTAAAGATTTCCAGATTATCACTTTTGGATTGAACAGTAAATAAAAAAAACACAACTAGTTTTGCTTCATACAGATGAGAACAAATACAAGGAGCATCAGTTTCGAGCTCAGTGGACGGAGGATCAAGCCTCCACCGCGTCTTGCGCTGAATGACCCACATAAGCTTAGCGTTTAACAAGAATTGTTACTGAGTTTTAAAAATTGATGAGAATTACTTTAGGGGCTGTAAAGAGTATAACTTGGCATAACTTTTGGCTAACATGTGATTTCCTGTGTGATTCTTGCATGCAGCTTAATAGTTTTGATTATGTAGTATCTGAGGAGCCGTGATAAAACTCTGTGTCCTTAACGACGATTAATTATAGAGTAACATTAAGCTTTGCAATGATACCCATCAGCTTTTTCATGAGGATAGAGCTACTAACATATTCAGGTGGTGCGGAAACACTAATAAAATGATATCCTACATAAGCGGTTACGGGACACCTAAGTGAAACTAGAAGCAATGCAAAGTCACATCTGGTTTGTAATGATGTAGATTTCCATAAGTTGAAGGAGTACATAGACCTCTGACAAAATACGATGAACAGTGTGTAGATTTCAACGCACATATACTGAGAGTGTACTTTTCTGTCTATCTTATGGGTTAAAATATTCTATCTCCTGGTAATATAAAACCATTAATAACTAGTCGACAGATTAAACCCGGCAAATAAGTCATTAACCTTCGCAGCAGAACCATACTTTTCTCGATTTCAAAACCCTTAGGGAACCTATAGAATTCTTGTTCTGGCTTATTATTTCCAACTGCGCAGGAAGAAACAACCATCGTATGGGCCAGTAGGCCTTCTGCAGTGTTCCTACATTCTTATGTTCTTATGTTCTTATGTATGAGATGAATCGTATATGTGCGTAGATGTGTGTATATTTGTTAATGAGGCTTGACGTCCAGTATGACATATACGATAAGGACCAATAACCCGTAAGGTCACATGCAAAACCAAAATTCCTAGACTGAGTCCCAGGATTATTATTCCATTCATGGGGCAGTGCTAAACCATTAGGGATCCCACAGCACATGGGGAATGGGAGGCATTCAGGTTCTGTCCAATGAAGGGAAGAAATGTTCAGTTTCTTGGAATAAGAGACCCTCGCTGGCATGGCCACCCACCTATTAGACGAAGTCATGGAGGGCGATTCAAGAAGCTTCAGTGATGGGAAAGAGGCGTGTAGGAACCTCCGCTTCCCGAACGCAAACAAGAATTAGCTTCTTATATAATCTAAAGAAATGTGTCGTAATAAATTTGAAGGGGCATCCGTATATCCCATGCAAAGATCCCATTTGAACTTTGGCTGGACTAGGTTGTGTGTGAAGGAAGGCGACCAGTATTTATTTCTAATATGTAATTCATGTGGAAGCTTATTTGATGAAGAATAAACCTCAGATGCATGAATGGGATCCGACACGATGTTTGGCAGAGAAGATAAGTTAGCAACACTCAGGGATATACGACCAAGACGTCCTGAACCA